>NC_133056.1:2501388-2812500 GCF_048771995.1 Taeniopygia guttata
CCTTCAACAGTAGCTAACCAGGTGCCTTGCCCTTTTTATCTCCTCTTTAACCCATTTACTCTCATCCTCCATGGCACAGCAGAAGATGTTTCCAGCCTGCACCAGCCACTATTTCACAATTCACCCATAAGATCCCAATCTTTTACACTTCCACCTCTTCATCTTCCCATCCACGGAGGGGAGCCAAGGTCAGCCAGATGCAAACGAGGTGTTTGAAGCTGAGCTGTGATGAGGCAGTGTTTGCTTGATGAGCACAGGAGGAGGAAAGGCCTTGGCTGTGCCTTGGTTCTTAAATCATCCTCACTTGTGCAGGGAAATTAAGGGCAGAGCAGTGATGCTCCTCTGACCACTTTCTCCATAGCATTTTTCCTGTCACAAAGTCAAAGGCAGGCAACTCACACATATTCTTTTACTCTGACTCCTGCTGGGATAGGGAAAAAATAGGATAATAGGAAAAAATATAATTATTAGGGATTTTCATTGAGTGAGCTCAGGATTCCCCACGCTTTTGCAAAGGGGGAATGTTCATCAGGCAAAGGCTATGAGAAGGAGCTTCAAATGTCCAAAATCCCAGTAAAAATACTTTTTCCTATGGAACCCTTCACCAAAGCTGGTCCCACTTCAGGCCCTTTATACATCCATTTCCTGATGTGCAACTCCCAGTGGGGTGTTCCCAATGCTCCAGGAACCCAACACAAACCTTACAGCCCCACACAAACACACCCCAAGGAGCTGCACCCTTCTCTCCAAACCTGGGTACCTGTCACAGCCACCTCTGTGCTGATCTGAGCCTGTTTCTCCCCAAAACAAGGTGCTCAGTTTATCCTCAAAAAAGATAAAGGCCAAGATAAAATAGAAAGGATTTCAACCTTGAAAAGATTGACAACAGCATCCTTGTCTTCTCCAAAAAAGCCATCATTTCACAACTGTAATCTCCACACTGAGACTTTATTCCCTTAAAGTGTCCAAGTACACAGGCAGGATCCAGGAAGGCACTGAAGTGAGTCAAGTTGAACCCCAACGAGCTCTCAGCTCCCTGTGAAAGCTCAGACAAGCAGTAGAGAAAGAATTAATGCTCCCATTTCTGGCATCTAACAGCCACAGGGCAAGTGAAAAGTTGGTTTTAGAGAATGAAGAAAAAGCACTAAGTAATAAAAGGTGAGAAAAATCCATCGCTCCAACAGGTTAATGAAGGAAAAGCACTTGAAGAAAAAGAGGTAGATGGAGGAAAAAAAAAAAAAAACCACAATTGAGAGTGTCCATGACACCCAGAGCCAAAGCAAGCCCAGGGGATCAGGAAAGAGGTAAGGACGTGCTCCAAACAACAGCAGAAATGTAGGGAGAGCTCTGGAGGGAACAAAAGAAAGAGGCAGCCTGAAGAAAGGAAGAAATGCCTCACCACAAAGTGTTTTGGGTTTTTTTATTAGGAGTCTCTTATATCACGTGTTAGAAATCCAGAAAAATAAAGGTCAGGAGAGACATGGTTTATTTGGAACATTCCTGCATAGCAGACAAGATATATCCTTGTGCAAATTATTCCCTGCAGCACTCACATCTTTAATTGCTGCTTTTCCTCCTCCTGGGGAAGCAGGGTTGCTTTATTTACTCCAAGCAATAATTTCTCCCTCCTCCTTGGCAAAGAACAAGCTCCCATCTTGGCAAGTGCTCACTGGTTTACTAAATGCTCATCACACCCATGCTAAGGAGAGTGGAGCTGGTTAATTTATCACTTGCTACAGTGATTAACTTGCCCAGCTGCCAGGTTCAAGAGCCCCAGAGTGCCTCAGGTTAGAGAGGATCACAGAAGGAAAAGCTCCATTGAATTAAGCTGCTGCCACACTGGCCCTCTTTGCCTGTCAAACACATTCAGCTGCTCTGGCACTGCCCTGTGAAAATCCCCCATAAAATACAAGTGAAAATCCCTCATCACCTGTGAGGAAGCACAGCTGGGTTCTGCTCAGGGCATTTCAAACTACGTGAGGTATTTGTGACCTCCCCTTGCAAAGGCAGCATCTCAGGAAAAGCAAAAGTTTCTTTTCCTGCACTCACCATACTCAGGACACCTTCCCCTAGACCAGGTTGCTCCAAGCCCCATCCAACCTGGCCTCGAACACTTCCAAGGGTGACACAACCACAGATTCTCTGGAGCCTGTTTTGCTCCTCGCCCCAACTTAGCAGCCTCAGAGATCAATTTCTATCAAATATCTACATTTTTCTAGGAAAGAAAGATGGCAAACCTTGTTTGCATCTGACTTTGCAAAATCAACACGAGAACTTAAGACAGACTTTTCTTCTTTTTCCCCATTTGGTGGAACATTTTCATTCTGTTGTTGTTTGGAGCAGTATTTTAATATATCTGGCTGAGGCTGCTTAAAAGAGTACATCTTAAAGAAGAGACTTGTGTGAGGGGTGGAAAACTGAGCTCTTGCACATCCAGTGCTTCTGTTTGTCCTAGGGTGACATTATGGTGTTTGTATCTCCAATCGTGTGTTCTGTTTATGTTTGATTTTATGTTCTGTGCTTTCAGAACTGACTCTGAAAGTGAAGGTTTGTTTTGCCTTGTTATCAGCTGGTTCACCTCCCCCCATGGTCTGCTGTCTAGAAAAGGCTGGTGCTGCCTGGCTGGCTTTTGCTTTCCTTGCTTGCTTGCTTGGCTTGCTTGCTTTGCTTGCTTCTGCTTTTGCCTTTGCTTCCTAGTTAGGTTAGCTAAGCAGTCCAATTCTTTCCCTGGACTGTTTCTTTTCCTTTCCTCTTCCTGAATACCATCCAACCTGCTCTGGACTGGGATCTGGGAAACACCAAGGAACACCAGGAGCCTGCATTTGGAGATCTGCAGCAGCCATCCCCAGTGCCCAGACCCGGGCGACCACTCCCAGGAAAGACTTTCTGGATTTGTTCATCTCTTCAGAGTGGTGAAAGAGTTTTGTTGTCATCTGGTGTTGTTAATTGTTTTGGTGCTGGGGAGTGCTTTGTTCGTTGAATAAACAGGTTCTTTTCAACTTCTCTCTCAGAGGAAATTTCTCCCTGAACCAGGTGGATGGGGAGGGGCCGTGGGGGTTTATTTCCTGGGGGCTCCTTTCAGAGGGTTTTCCCCAAATTTGCCCTAAACTAGGACAAATATTTTGGTGCCCAACGTGGGGCTCGAGAGAGTGGAAAAAACCCTGTTGTAATCAAATTTTTGTTCCAATTATTTTGTGTGGGTATGGAGCAGTTACTGGTTATGTTGTTTGAATTAATATTGTCTCTTGGGGTGAAGGCCTGTATGTGTCTCTGGTCCCTAGGGGTTTTTGAGATCTTAATCCCCCTGTGGTCCCTTGGTGTAAAGACGTTTATTTGTATTCCACGGACAGATACAAGCGAGATCTCTGTGGTTGCTCTTGGGGGATGAGGTTTATTCAGGATGCATTGTGGCCCTGCCTCGAGCTGCCAGACACAGCACGTGGCTGGGCCTCGGGTGATGGGGGAGGGGAGAGACAGAGAGGAGAGCAGGGACTCCCGGAGGACTCTCCAGGAGGAGAGGGGAAGATCCAAGAGAGCGTCCAGCCCCCCGGAGAGCCTTTATCAAAGGGGGCTCCAGGGTGGGCTGGAACAGGACCTGGGCCAATGGGGTCACAGACACCTGATGGTTCAGGGGAGGGTTACAGGTGTGGGGTGAACCATACATTCTGGGGGGTGAGATGGAACAGTCCATTTGGCCTTTGGACCCCGTTGTAGGTGAGGGTAATTGTCCAGCCAGTAGGGGGCGTTATATTCGTCCTGGCTGTACCTTTGTGGTTCTTAATCATATTTATCTACCCTTCCCAACATCTCCCCTGTTTTCACTGAACCATTTGAAATACTAAATATTGACTTAATAACTATTTTCTGCACACTCGGAGGTGTACAGGGTATTGCTACTAAAACTATACTTATTTCTACTGGAACAGTCAAGCTTATTTTACAGAGTTCCTTTAGCTAAGGTGCAAGGCTCAAACCATTAAGTAAACTGTGTGGCTGAGATGGCCTAATTGTTATCAAATCACTGATTATAGTAGGGGAGGCATTGTCAGAATTTTTTGGAAAAGGTTTGTTAGGGTTTGTGTTAGATATATAGGTGGTCTTAGAGCTTGCAGGCTTGGCTAAAGCTACTCAGGCATTTGTTTTTGGTTGAATTACAAGTAAAACTTTAATACAAAAACTGAAACAGAAGAACAAAAACAACATGCACGCATTAAACGATAAAAAGTCCATTTTTCTCTCGATGACGCAGCGTGGTTCAGGTCTGGGTGCTGGCTTCTTGGCTTGTACTTGCAGAAGTACTTTCTGGTGTGGGGGTGCCAGCGGATTTCGGAGCATGGTAAGGCTTCACATTCTTTCCTGGGACCCACTTAAGTCCTTGACCTGTAGAGACAGAAGCAAAACCTTTTCCCCACGTTAGAAGACTGTGTGGACCTTGTATATGTCCTGAATCTAAGATTTTGAGTAAAGCTGGGGGGTGCCCTTTTATTTTTACTTTTTTGGTGTTCAGGAAATGTCTATAAATGGGGGGGCGAGGCTCTCCTGCAGAGCTACTTAGAAAATTGTGAACATATAGAGCCTTATTCAACCTCTTTTGAGGTGTAGCCTGATCTACTCCCCCTTTCTTTAGATTTAAAATGCGTTTTAAGGTTTGGCGTGTTTTTTGTATGGTACCTTTTAACAGTGGTTTAAAATAGGAAAAGGAGATACCACTGTCATTGAGTACTGGTAGGACTTCTTTCACCTCCTGAGAGGGGACAGCTGTTCGCTGACTGAATACCACTTGCATGGCTTGGGGATGCAGACTGTCGTCTTTGCAGCTATCATATTTGATTTCAAGGCAGTTTGTCAGTTGAAGATTGTTAGCACTTTGATTAGAATTCGGTGAGATTGGGATAGAAAGGTTAATGTTTGCAGGGGTAACATAGTTCTCTGTCTGTCCTTTATTTATCAAAGCTGCTGTCACATTGTTTCCTTCACCCTCTCGGTGCATGGTGTCTGCGACAAGCTGTAGTGGCGTGCTGCTTGCTGTTAGCTGAGGCAGAAGAGTTGGAGGGGTGGAGCTCGTCGGCAGCGGCATTTGTGAAGAGCCGGCATTTGCGGAAGGATGTCCTGTAGCTGTGGCTTTGGGTGCTGCGGCAGGCTGTAGATCCGGCGGAGGGAGGGATGCGGAGGGATATGGTGATGGGTTCGGCAAACCAGGAAGTGGTGCCGGCAGCGGGGGGTTCCGGGGCTCTGCAGCCAGAGGCGGGGGCTGCGGCGCCGCAGGGGGGTGGGGGAGTGGGGACGCCGGGTTTGCGTTTGTCGGGGGAACTGGCTGCGAGTTCAGGAGGTGGGGGGGCAGCAGGGGCCCGTGGAGTGGTTTGGGGGGGAGGAGGTGGCCGCAAGGGCGGGTTCTGGGTTGCGGGGGGGGGGGGGGGGGGCGGCTGCGGCGGGGAGCGCCGCTCGCTCAGAAACCGGCGAGTCGCCAGCCGCCTCGCCGGCATTGTCACCGCAGCGGGGGGGAGGCGGGTGGCCCGACGGGGATTGTTGAGCCACGGCAGGGAGCGGTTTGGCTGCTATCAGCGGCTTTTGAGAAGTGCAGAGCTCTGCTAACGCCCTATACGCAGGAAGTAATTCGCAAGCGTAGGGGTCCCGCCGTGAAATATCATTAAAAAGTGTATGTCCCACGGACTCCCAAAAGACTCCACAAAACACAGCAGAGCGCTCGGCATTCAGGAAATTAAGTAAGATCCATTCTAGGAGTTTTCGTAGCTCTTTTTTAGGCAAAGTACTGTTATGGCTATGTAAAAGGTGGTTAAGTTGCTTATAGAGATCTCGATCAAATGCAGAGTGGGATTGTCCCATTTTTAAACCAGTGTGGCTCACCTCGGTGTCGCTGGAGCGGGGTCCTCTGTCAGGTTCCGACGTTCACTGCAGTCGGTGCAGAGGACTCTCCGCAGGGGTCTCCTCAGAGCTCCGGGGTCGGGATGGTTTATGGTGCTCGGGAGCTCTAAACCCCCTTCAGAGCTTCAGCGCGGGCAGTGCTAAGCAGTGCTCGCCTGTGCTCTGTGCACGTGGCCGCGTGCCACGGCAAGTCTCGTCACAAATCCTTGGGTCACCGCGGAATCGCGGCGATCGCCTGTGCTCGGAGAAATAACGGCCAGAAATCCTCGAAGGGCTCCAAAAACTCACTACTAGGTAACGAATTGCGGTGCTGGAGGATGGCCTCGGGACTTTTTAAAGAGCTCCGGTTTCGTAGCTGCCTAGCAGCAAAATGCCGTGCTCGCGACAGCGATGGGGAGGAAATACCTGGTTATTTAGTTACTGTCCATGGAAAGGTGTCCTACAGGTAGAAAAGCTGGAAAGGCATCCAGACGGGTGCAGTTGCAGGTAACCGTGGGTTCGTAGTCGATGTTGGGTGCCAGTCTGTAAAGACGTTTATTTGTATTCCACGGACAGATTCAAGCGAGATCTCTTTGGTTGCTCTTGGGGGATGAAGTTTATTCAGGACGCAGAGAGGCTCTGCCTCGAGCTGCCAGACACAGCACGTGGCTGGGCCTAAGGTGATGGGGGAGGGGAGAGACAAAGAGGGGAGCAGGGACTCCCGGAGGACGCTCCAGGAGGAGAGGGGAAGATCCAAGAGGGCGTCCAGCCCCCCGGAGAGCCTTTATCAAAGGGGGCTCCAGGGTGGGCTGGAACAGGACCTGGGCCAATGGGGTCACAGACACCTGATGGTTCAGGGGAGGGTTACAGGTGTGGGGTGAACCATACATTCTGGGGGGTGACATGGGAGAATCCATTTGGCCTTTGGACCCCGTTGTCGGTGAGGGTAATTGTCCAGCCAGTAGGGGGCGTTATATTCGTCCTGGCTGTACCTTTGTGGTTCTTAATCATATTTATCTACCCTCCCCAACAAAAGACAATTAGAGAATACCATGTTAATTTAAGAAGGACAATTAGAGAACATAATGTTAAAATTAATGTGGACAATTAGAGAACACCATGTTAATTTCAGGAGGTCAATTAGAGAACACCATTGTTATTTAACGAAGACAATTAGAGAATACCATGTTAATTTCAGGAGCACAATTAGAGAACATCATGTTAAAATCTTTGAGGACAATTAGAGAATATCATGTCAAAATTAACAAGGACAATTAGAGAGCTCTGTGTTAAAATTAACAAGGACAATTAGAGATCACCATGTTAATTTCAGGAGGACAATTAGAGAACGCCATGTTAAAATTAACAAGGACAGTTAGGGAACACCATCTTAATTTCAGGAGCACAATTAGAGATCACCGTGTTAATTTCAGGAGGACATACTAAAATGTCATCAGAGGCTGTGAAACAGCAGGGTGGAGACACACGAATAAATAAAATAAAATAAAGTAAAACAACACAAAACAAAATAAAATAAATAAAATTTAAAAATTTAAAAAATAAAGTAAAATAAAATAAAATAAAATAAAATAAAATATAAAAATCAAATAATAAATCCTGACCCTCAGGATGTCTCTGAGCTAGAGAGTGAAGGGGTCAGGCAAAGGAGCTCCCAAAACATCAGAAATTTGAAAGAATGTTTGAGTAGTGTGAAAATCCCCGATGTATGATTGGCGTTTGGCAAATATTAAAATGAATACTGAATGCGATATGTGTTATGTTGGAGAGATATGCAGTATTCATCTCTTAAATTTGGCTGTATTAACATTTTTTAAATTTGGCTGTATTAATCTCTTTTTCATTTTAATAGTGCTGTATTAATCTCTTTTAAGTTTTGCTGTATTAATGTCTTAAATTTGGCTATATTAATGTCTTACATTTTTCCTTTATTAATCTCTTTTAAGTTAAGTTTTTCCTGTATTAATCTCTTTTATGTTTTTCCTGTATTAATCTCCTTTAAGTTTTTCCTGTATTAATCTCTTTTAAATAGTGCTGTATTCATTCTTAAATTTGGCCGTATTCATCTCGTTTAAGTTTTCCTGTATTAATTTCTTCTAAATTTTTCCTGTATAAATCTCTTTTAAGTTTTGCTGTTTTAATCTCTTTTCAGTTTTCCCTGTATTAATCTCTTAAATTTGGCTTTATTAATATCTTTTAAATTTTTCCTGTATTAATATATTTTGAGTTTTGCTGCATTAATCTTATTTAAATTTTGCTGTATTAGTCCCTTTTAAATAGTGCTGTATTAAATTAAGTCTCTTAAATTTTGCTGCATTAATTTTGTTTAAATTTTTCCTGTATTAATCTCTTCTAAATTTTTCCTGTATTCATCTAAGTTTTCCTATATTAATCTCTTTTAAATTTTTCCTGTATTAATCTCTTTTAAGCTTCCCTGTATTAATCTCTTTTCAGTTTTCCATATTAATATCTTTTAAGTTTTTCCTCTATTAATCTCATTTAATTATTCCTGTATTAATATTTTAAATTTTTCCTGCATTCATCTCTTTTAAGTTTGTCCTGTATTAATCTCTTTTCAGTTTTCCTGTATTAATATATTTTAAGTTTTTCCTGCATTAATCTCTTTTAATTTTTTCCTGTATTAATCTCTTCTAAATTTTTCCTGTATTAATCTCTTTTATGTTTTGCTGCATTAATCTCATTTAAATTCTTCCTGTGTTAATCTCTTTTAAGTTTTTCCTGTACTAATCTCGTTTAATTATTCCTGTATTAATCTTTTCAATTTTCCCTGCATTCATCTCTTTTAAATTTTTTCTGTATTAATCTCTTTTCAGTTTTTCCGTATTAATCTCTCTTAAATTTTTCCTGTATTCATCTCTTTTCAGCAGTGTGGCACACACACTTTTTAGCCTAGAGCACAATATTAAAAGAACAGCAACAGACACCAAAATCTCAAAAAAAAAAAAAAAAACATTATTGCCTCCTTCTGTGGAAATCTCAGATTTTCAAAGATTGATTTAAAAGATGGGGGGGAAAGCTAAAATTTAAGCTCCTAAAATTTCAACACAACGAGTTTTTCACAAATAACGAAATCATGAATATGCACGCGCCTCAGCGATGTCACCCCGCTGGAATTATTCTCCTTTTTTTATCCTATTGCCATTATTATTATTATTAAACTTTAAAAACTCCAAACCATGAATTCTGTTCCTCGCACTTTCAGACCCAAACTCCCTTACTTTGAACCCAAACTCACTTTTTCACCCCAAAATCTTCCCCCTGCCTCCCTGGGTTCACTTTTGAGGGTCGGACTCCCGTTTTTTTTTAAATCCAGATTCTACTTTTTAGGTCCAAACTGCTCAATTTTAGTGCTCAAACCCCAAACTATGGCCCAAATTCTCCATTTTTGGACCCAAACTCCCCCTTTTGGGGTCCAGACTTCCCATCTAGGCACCCAAATTCCCCTTTTTGGGGCACAAATTCCCGAATTTTTTGGTTGAAATTCTCCCTTTTTGAAACCAAATCCCCCTTTTTCGGTCCAAATTTCCCCCTTTTCTTGCTCAAATCCCCTTTTTTGGGCCCAAATTCTCTCTTTTTGGACCCGAATGCGCCTTTTGAGCCCAAACTTTCCCTTCCTGGACACAGATTCCTCCTTTTTGAGCCCAAATTCCCCATTTAAGACCCAAATTCTATATTTTTTTTTTTACCCAAACTCCCGTTTTCACCCCAAAATCTCCTTTCTTGGGCCCAAATTTCCCCCCTCGATCTGCTGGGTTGAGCTGTACTCCCCGCTCTCTTTCGGGACTACATTTCCCATCGTCCCTCTCGCCGATTTCCGGTGTAAAGCCCGCCTTTTTCCCTTTTCTCCTGAGGCGACTTCCGGCCGGGTGCCGCGCTGGCGCCGCCATGTTCCTGCAGTGCTAAGAGAACGAGGGCGGGGAGCGCGTCTACACCCTGCGGGTACCGGGCGCTTTTGGGGGATTTAGGGGAGGACTCGTAGGGGACCCGCGGTGTTTGGGTGTCCGCGGTGCGTGCTGGGAGCGATGCGGGTCAGTTTGGCTGTGCTCAGGGGGGAATTTGGGCTCTCCCTGACGCTCTGTCCCCACAGAAGGTGTCCCCGGACGGGGTCCCCACACGCTTGGCGCACCCCGCCCGCTTCTCCCCCGATGATAAATTCTCCCGGCACCGCCTGGCCCTGAAGCGGCGCTTCGGGGTTTTGCCAACGCAGCGTGGCCGGACCCTGCTGTGAGGCACCCCAGAAATCCCCTGAGGAGCCCTGAGATGGCCCCGAGCTCCTGGGAGGGATCCCCGCCATGAGAGAAGGTCAAATCACAGTGCCAGCAGACTGCACGGAAATGAGGGGAAAGGAACGTTTTAAAGAGGAGGAAAAATGAAATATTAAAGGTCGAGGGTCTCTGAGTTTTGGTGACCAAATAACTTGGGGTTTTCTTCCTGTTTTGGGGGTATTTTTGTGGTTTTTTGGGTCTGGGGAGAGAATTTAGGGGGTATTGGGGGAAGCGCTAACGGGGCTCTAAGGGGCGCGGGGGATGATGGGAGTTGTAGGCGCGGGTATAACGGTGCTCTATGGGGCGCGGGGCATGATGGGAGATGGAGTCGCGGGTATAACGGGGCTCTATGGGGCGCGGGGCATGATGGGAGATGGAGTCGCGGGTATAACGGGCTCTATGGGGAGCGGGGCATGATGGGAGATAGAGTCGCGGGTATAACGGGCTCTATGGGGAGCGGGGCATGATGGGAGATAGAGTCGCAGGTATAACGGGGCTCTGGGGTGCGGGAGATAATGGGAGATGGAGTCGCTGCTTTAAAGGGGCTAAGTGAGGCCGCGGGGCATCACGGGAAATGGGGGCATGGCCGTAAATGCGCGCAATGGGCGCCGCGGGGCATGATGGGAGCTGTAGTCCCGGAATTCTCTGTAACGGAGCGGTTGGGGGTCCTGGAGGGCAGGTGTGGGTCTACAGGGGCACCTGGGGGGATTCTGTGGGGTCGGGAAGCCCCTGGGGGCACCTGGGGAGCTCTGAGGGGTCTCCGTGGGGCTCAGGACGTGACGGGAATTGTCGGGCCGGAACTCGACTCTGAGGGGGCTCTGTCGCCGCGGGGCATGACGGGAGCTGGACTCCTAGCTTTAACGGCGCTCCGTGCGTGCCGCGGTGCATGGTGGGATCTGTAGTCCCTTAGGTGGCGCTCGGAGGCCTCTGTGTTGTTTGGGGCATCTGGGCGTTCGAGGAGGCGTTCGGGCCTCCCGAATGGGCTCGGGGGGGCTCTCGGGGGTCCCGCAGGGTCTGGGGGGCTCCTGTGAGGCTCATGGTAGCGGATAGGGGAGCGCTGTGGAGCGCGGGGCCTGACGGGACTTGTAGTTAGGCCGCCATGGAGCCGCTGTGCATGATGGGGCTTGTAGGCTCAAAGTCGCTAAAATGGCGCCGACACCAGGCCCCGCCTCCAACTGCTGTTCCCGGGTGCTGATTGGTTGCAGACAGTGATGGGCGGGAGCCTCAGCCAATGGGAGGCGGCAGAGGCGGGACCAGCCCATTCAACCCCTCCAGTCCCTCCCAGTAAAGCCCAGTTAATCCCAGTCCAGGCTAGTTCCTCCCAGTACAGCCCCAGTGCCCCTCCAGTCCCTCCCAGTGCAGCCCAGTTTGCCCCTGTGCCTCCCAGTATCTCCCAGTTCTACCAGTGCCACTCCCAGTTCGTCCCAGTCCATCCCAGTTTGTCCCAGTGCATCCCAGTGCCACTCCCAGTCTGTCCCAGTGCTCCCAGCATCCCCCAGTGTCACTCCCAGTTCATCCCAGTATCCCCCAGTTCATCCCAGTCCTTCCGCGGCCAAGCCTCTGCCCCGCCCCCATATTTGGCCACGCCCCTTCCATTGGTCACGCCCCCTCGTTCCGTGCCCCGCCCCCTCCCATTTCCAGTTCCCGCGGCTGCTCTGGGAAGGTGAGTGGAGCCCCAGTGACTCCCAGTTCATCCCAGTAACTCCCCAGTAACCCCCCCCAGTCCCTCCCAGTAACCCCCAGTGACTCCCCAGTCCCTCCCAGTAACCCCCAGTGACTCCCCAGTCCCTCCCAGTTCATCCCAACAACCCCCCAGTAATCCCCCAGTGACTCCCAGTAACTCCCAGTAACCTCCCAGTAACCCCCCAGTCCATCCCAGTAACCCCCCAGTAACATCCCAGTAACCCCCCATCCATCCCAGTCTCTCCCAGTTTGCCCAGTTCTCTCCCAGTAGTCGCCAGTTGGTCCCAGTCCCCCCCGGCTCCCCCCAGTTTGTCCCAGTTTCCCCCAGTTCGTCCCAGTCCTGCCCTGCTCAGGAATCCCAGTGACTCATCCCTCCCAGTCCCTCCCAGTATAAACCAGTCCCTCCCAGTCTCCTCCCAGTTTCCCCCAGTTCGTCCCAGTCCTGCCCTGCTCAGGAATCCCAGTGACTCACCCGTCCCCAGTCCCCTCCCAGTCCCTCCCAGTTTGTCCCAGTCCCCCCCCAGTTGCTCCCAGTTTGTCCCAGTTTGTCCCAGTCCCCTCCACCCCCCCAGGGATCAAAGGTGACGGAATGGAGTGGGAACAGCTCCGGGAACTGGTGATACTGGGAGGTACTGGTTTGGACTGGGAGGGACTGGGACGGACTGGGAGGGACTGGGGGGGACTGGGAGGGACTGGTTTGTACTGGGAGGGACTGGGAGGGAACTGGTTTATATTGGGAGGGACTGGGAGGGACTGGTTTGTATTGGGAGGGACTGGGAGGATTTCGGGGGTTACTGGGAGGAACTGGGCCCAGTCCCAGCCCAAACTGGTTTAACTGGTGTCCCCTCCCCCCCCAGTTCTGTCCCTGGCCAGAGGCGACACCCCCGGTGAGTGACTGGGACAAACTGGGGCAAACTGGGAGAGACAGGGACAAACTGGGACAAACTGGGAGTGACTGGGATGGAAAGCCTGAACTGGTTTATACTGGTCCATACTGGTTTCTACTGGTCCATGCTGGTCCATACTGGCTTATACTGGTTTATACTGGTCCGTGCTGGTCTCTCTGACCCCTCCCTTCCCCCCCAGATGCCTCCAGTCCCTTCCAGTTCGGTGAGTGCGGGAACTGGGAGAGACTGGGAGGGTCCCCAAATGTCCCCAAAGTGTCCCTAAGGTGTCACCAGGTACCCCCAGGTGTCCCCAGGTGTCCCCAAAGTGTCCCCAAAGTGTCCTCAGGTACCCCCAGGGTGTCCCCAGGTGTCCCCAAAGTGTCCCCAGGTGTTCCCAAGGTGTCCCTAGGGTGTCCCCAAAGTGTCCCCAAGGTACCCCCAGGTGTCCCCAAGGTGTCCCCAGGGTGCCCCAGGGTGTCCCCAAGGTGTCCCCAGGTGTCCACAGGGTGTCCCCAGGTACTCCCAGGTGTCCCCAACATGTCCCCAAGGTACCCCCAGCTGTCCCAGTGTCCCTGTCCCTGTCCCAGACTGGTGTCACCTGCGCGTCGGTGGCCTCGCGGTGGCCGCAGTGCTGAGCGTGCTGGGGGTCGTCGTCCAGTGAGTGCCACCCCTGTCACCTGTGTCACCTCTGTGCCACCTGTATGTCACCTGTATGTCACCTGTGTCACCCGTGTGTCACCTGTGTCACCTGTGTGTCACCCGTGTGTCACCTCTGTGTCACCTGTGTGTCACCTGTGTCACCTCTGTGCCACCTGTATGTCACCTGTATGTCACCTGTGTCACCCGTGTGTCACCTGTGTCACCTGTGTGTCACCCGTGTGTCACCTCTGTGTCACCTGTGTGTCACCTGTGTGTCACCTGTGTCACCTCTGTGTCACCTGTGTGTCACCTGTGTCACCTCTGTGTCCCCTCAGGTGGGAAGTGCAAGTGCCGGAGCAAGGCCAGCTGAAACCCGGGGACATTTGGGGACATTCGGGGACAATTTGGGGACACTCGGGGACATTTGGGGTCATCGGGGGATTTGGGGATGTTGGTGGATGACATCGGGGACACTTTTTGGGGGATTTGGGGACGTTTTGGGGACCTTGGGGACACTGAGGGGGACTTGGGGTTGGGGGATTGGGGACATTTGGTGACATCGGGGACATTTGGGGGACACTTGGGGACAGTCTGGGGACACCTCAGTGTCCCCTCCCCTCCCCCGCAGGCACCGCCCCCCCCCCCCCCCGGAGCTGTCACCTCTGGCTGGGACAGGTGAGTGTCCCCTCCCCCCTGGGGACACCACGGGGACACCGCGGGGACACTTTGGGGACACCGCGGGACGGTGCCACCCCCTGACCCCCCCTCTCTCCGCAGGAGCCTGAGCTGTCCCCAGGTGTCCCCAAATGTCCCCAACAGGTGACACCGGATGGGGGGGAGGGGTGGCATTGATTTCCCCGAAATGTCCCCAAATTTTCCCCAAAATGTCCCCAAGAAAGGCAATGAATAAAAATGGGTGAAAAAAAAAAGGATTTTGGTCACCGGGGGAGGGGACACGGGGACGGCGGGACAGCGGTGGCACTGGGAGGGGACACAAGGGCTTGGGGACATCGGGGCCATGGTGGTACCAGGAGGGGACGCTGAGGCCATGGTGGCCTTGGGGACATCGGGGCCATGGTGGCTTTGGGGACATCGGGGTGATGGTGGCTTTGGGGACATCAGGGTGATGGTGGCTTTGGGGACATCGGGGTGATGGTGGCACCAGGAGGGGACACTGAGGCAATGGTGGCCTTGGGGACGTTGGGTCAGTGGTGAACTTGGGGACACTGAGGCAATGGTGGCCTTGGGGATGTCGCGCGAGGGTGGCCTCAGGTCCCTGCTGGTGTCTGGTCAATGTCCCCGCGTCCCTCTGGTGCCCGAGCCCACGGCGACGTCCCCACGTCCCTGCAGCTGCACGAGGCCGTGGTGGCACCGCCGTCCTCACGGTGTCCCCACAGTGTCCCCACCTTGTCCCCACGGTGTCCCTTCACACCCCCATCTCCACAACATCAGGGTGGCCACCATGCCCACGTCCCACCAGATGCCACCACACGTCCCTCCAGATGCCACCACATGTTCCCCTCATGTCCCCTGATGTCCCCATCTCCACGGTGGACTGGTGGCCACCATCCTCGGCTGCCACCACGCGTCCCCTGATGTCCCCCAGCCTCAGGGACATGACGGCAGCTCCGGGCATCCCCCCGGCGGCGGGCAGCCACCGGGCGCGCCTGGCCGTCCCCTCAGGTGCCGACGTCCTCGGTGACGTGGGCGTAGATCTGGGTGGCCCCCTTGAAGCTGGAGGCCACCAGGAAGTGGCGGTGGCCGACGGCGACAGGGACGAAGGCGCGGGGGGTGGGCACGGGCAGGTCCTGGGCGGGCTCCAGGCGGCCGCCGGCGCCCAGGCGGAAGACGCGGCTCGGGGCGAAGTCGTTGCCCAGCAGGACGTAGCGGTGGCCGGCCAGGAGCAGCGGCTGGAAGACCAGAGAGCCGCGGGCCGGCACCTGCTGCACCTCGCGGAACATGGAGCCCTCCCAGCGCATCACCTGGAGATGGCGCGGGGTGGGGGGTCAGTGGTGGGACCATGGGGTGGGTCGGGTTGGGTGGGTTGGGTTTGGTTTGGTTGGGTTGGTTGGTTGGGTTGGTTTGGTTGGGTTGGTTGGGTGGGTTGGGATGGAGATGGCACCATTTGGTGGGTGGTGGCACCCTGGGGTGGGTGGTGGGACCATGGGATGGAGATGGCACCATGGGGTGGGTGGTGGGACCATGGGGTGGGTGGTGGCACCGTGGGTTGGGTTCATGGATCAGTGATGGCACCATGGGATGGGTGGTGGGACAATGGGGTGGGTGGTAGCACAATGGGGTGGGTGGTGGCACCATGGGGTGGGTGGTGGCACCATGGGGTGGGTGGTGGGACCATGGGATGGAGATGGCACCATGGGGTGGGTGGTGGCACCATGGGGTGGGTTGGGTTGGGGCCCTCCCTGCACTTCACCTGCACTTCACCTGCACTTGGGGTCAGGGGTCAGAGGTGGGGCCTCGTGGCCCTGATGGGCCCCCATGGCCATGGGGTGGCCATCATCACCCTGGTGGCCCCACCTGTGACCACTCATGGCCCCGATGCCCCCCCATGACCACATGGCCTTGATGGAACCCCATGGACCCATGACCCTGGTGACCCCCCATGACCCCATGACCTTGGGAACCTTCCATGACCACATGACCTTGATGGAACTCCATGACCCTGGTGACCCTCCATGACCCCATGGCCTTGATGGACCTTCATGACCACACAACCATGATGGAACCCAATGGACCCATGACCCTGCTGACCCCCTCATGACCACATGACCTTGATGGAACCCCATAACCCCATGACCCTAATGGACCCCCATAACCCCGTGAGCTTGATGGATCCCCATAACCACACGACCTTGATGGACCCCCATAACCCCATGGCCTTGATGGACCCCCATAACCCCATGACCCCGCTGCACCCCCAATCCCTGCTGACCCCCCATGACCTTGCCGGACCCCCACCCACCCCCCCACCCACCACGACCCCACCACCCCCAAGCCCGCCGCCATCACCTTGGCGTCGCCCAGGAACCTGGTGAGGCACAGGAAGACGCTGCCCCGCAGGCGGAAGTGCTTGGCGGCGTAGGCGTCGGGCACGTGGGGGATGTCGGTGTGCGGCGCGAAGGCGTCGCCGCTCCAGCGGTAGACGAGCGGCCGGCGCGCGGCGCCGCAGAGCACCAGGGCCGGCCGCCCGCCCAGCTCCAGGAACTCCAGGTGGGTGTCGCGCTGCCACGGCCGCAGCGCCTGGTGCGGGTAGAAGCCGCCCGAGGCCCAGCGGAACACGGTGCTGGTGCCGCCCTTGGAGCTGTCGGCCACCCCCAGGTAGAGGTGCCCGGCCAGGCGCGCGGCGGCCACGGCGTGGGGCCGGCGCAGGCGGCCGGCGCCCAGGGCCTGGTGGCGCACGAAGGCCGAGCCGGGGCCGCCCGAGCGCCGCCACACCCAGGAGCCGCCGCCCAGCTGGGCCACCACCAGCAGCAGGGTGTCACCCAGCGGGACCGGGTGGCAGGCCACCGGTGAGGAGCCTGGGGGGACGGAGGGGACGTCGGCGGGGACACGGGGGCAGCAGGGACACCGGGGACAGCAGGGACCTTGGGGACAGCGGGGACACTGGGGACAGCGGGGACACTGGGACAGCAGGGACCTTGGGGACAGCAGGGACCTTGGGGACAGCGGGGACACTGGGACAGCAGGGACCTTGGGGACAGCAGGGACCTTGGGGACAGCGGGGACACTGGGGAGAGCAGGGACCTTGGGGACAGCGGGGACACTGGGGACACCGGGGACCTTGGGGACATCGGAGATGCTGGGGACCTTTGGGACCTTGGTGGTTATTGGAGGCCTCGGGGACATTTGGGGACATTTGGGGACCTTTGGGGACCTTTGAGCACCTTGAGGACCTTGGGGACATCGGGGCAATTCCTTTGTTCTCCCCCAAGGTCATTTTGGGGACCCTCAGCCCATTTTTGGGGTCCCCGAGGCCATTTCTGGGGGGGTCACCCCAACTCTTGGTGTCCTCGGGTCCCTCTTGATGTTCCTCACCCAACTTTAACCATTCCCACCCCATTTTCCCCATTCCCACCCCGTTTTCCCCATTTGTCCCATTTTTTCGCAATTTTCTCCATTTTTTTCCATTTTCCCCATTCCCCCCCATTTCTCCCCCTTTTCCCCAATTTTCTTTTATTTTCACCATTTTTCTCCCGTTTTCCCCTCCATTTTACTCCATTTCCCCCCACCCCCCCTGTTTTTTCCCATTTCCCCCCATTTATTCACTATTTTCCCCCTTTTTCCCCATTTTACCCCGTTTCTCTCACTGTTGGTTATGGTGGGGGAACAGAACCTCCCCCCTATTTTTTTTCATCATTTTTCCCCCCATTTTTCCTCATTTTTGCCCCTTTCCCCCTCTTTTTCTTGTTTTTTTTTCACTGTTCTATCCCTTTTTCCCCATTTCCCTCTATTTTATCCCGTTTTCCACCATTTTAACCCCATTTCCCCCATCAATTCCCATTTTCCCCCATTTCCTCCTTCTTTTTCAACATTTTCTCCCCGTTTTTCTCCATTTCCTTCAATTTTCCCCAATTTTCCCCCCATTTCCTCCATTTTCTCATAATTCTTTCAAATTTTTCACCATTTTCCCATTTCCACCCTTTTTAACCATTTTTTTCAGTTTTTTCCATTCCCCCATTTTTCCCTATTTTTCCCCCATTTCCCTATTTCCCCCATTTTTTCCCCATATCCCCCCATTTTTTATTTTTTCCATTTTACCTGATTTCCCCCCTTTTCCACCATTTTAACCCCATTTCCCCCATCTACTCCCATTTTTTCACCATTTCCTCCTTCTTTTTCAACATTTTCTTCCCATTTTTCTCCATTTCCCCCCCATTTCTCCCATTTTCTCAGAGTTCTTTCAGTTTTACACCATTTTCCCATTTCCCCCCATTTTTTCCCCATTTCCCCATTTTCCCCCCATTTTTTCCCATTTCCCCCCATTTCTCTCGCTGTTCACGATGGTGGGCACACAGAACCTCCCACCCCATTTTCCCCTCATTTCCCCCATTTTTCCTTCGTTTTTTTCCCATTTTCCCCCAATTTTTCCCACTTTTCCTCCCATTTTCACCAATTTATCCCCCATTTTCCCAATTTCCCCGTTTTTCCCCATTTCCCCCTTTTCTCTCACCGCTGACGACGCTGTGGGCTCAGAATCCCCCCCCCAAGCTGCTCCCACTCCCACCCCATTTTCCCCAATTTCCCCAAATTTTTGCCCCATTTTCCCTCATTTCCCCATTTTGCTCAATTTCCCTCATTTTTTCGCCATTTCCCCCAATTTTTTTGCCATTTCCTCCCATTTTTTTCCACAATTTTTCCCATTTTCCCCCGTTTTTCCCCCATTTCTCTTGCTGTTGAGGACGCTGTGGGCTTGGACACTCCCTCTGAGCTCCTCCCAGTCCCACCCCATTTTCCCCAATTTCCCCAAATTTTTCCCTATTTCCCCCCATTTTTACCCCATTTCCCCATTTTGCTCTAGTTCCCCCCAGTTTTTCGCCATTTCCCCCCATTTTTTCGCCATTTCCCCCCATTTTTTCCCCAATTTTTCCCATTTTTCCCCATTTTTCCCCCATTTCTCTCGCCGTTGATGATGCGCTGGGCTCAGAACCTCCCCCCAAGCTGTTCCCACTCCCCCCCATTTTCCCCATTTCTCCCCCATTTTTTCCTCATTTTTCCCCCATTTTTTTGCCATTTTCCCCTTTTTTCCCCGTTTTTCCCCCGTTTTCCCCCATTTTTCGCCCGTTTTACCCATTTCTCTCGCTGTTGAGGACGCTGTGGGCTCAGAAGCTCCCCCCGAGCTGTCCCCACTCCCACCCCATTTTCCCCATTTCTCCCCCGTTTTTTCCCCATTTTCCCTCATTTTTTCGCCATTTCCCCCCATTTTTTGGCCGTTTTCCCCCATTTTTTCCCGTTTCCCCCCATTTTTGCCCCGTTTCGCTCACCGTTGATGACGCGCTGGGCGCGGAAGCTGCCCCCCAGCTGGTCCCACTCCAGCAGGGCGCAGGCTCCGGCCGCCGGCTGCGCCAGGGCCACCCCAGGGTGCCCCCCGAGCACGAAGGGCTCGGCCCCGAGCGAGGAGAACGGCAGCGCCTGGAACGGCCGCAGCTCTGGGGACACGGGGACAGTTGGGGACACCCCGGGGACAGCGTGGGGACATGGCTGGGGATCTGGGGACAGCTTGGGGACATCGCTGGGGACATGGGGACAGCCCGGGGACAGCTTGGGGACATGGCTGGGGATCTGGGGACAGCTTGGGGACATCCCTGGGGACATGGGGACAGCCCGGGGACAGCTTGGGGACAGCTTGCTGACATCTTGGGGACATGGCTGGGGACATAGGGAGAGTTGGGGACATCCCCAGGGACATTGGACAGCCCCAGGCCCTCCCAGTCCCATTCCCCCCCACAAAATCCCCCATCCCAGTCCCTGCCAGTATATCCCAGTATAAACCAGTACAAACCAGTCCCTGCCAGTATATCCCAGTTTCTCCAGTATATCCCAGTACAAACCAGTACAAGCCAGTCCCCTCCATGCCCCATTTTCACCCCCCAAACCCCCCGGATTTTCTCCCCCCGGTCCCTCCCAGTTTGTCCCAGTCCATCCCAGTATACCCCAGTATATCCCAGTCCCATTTTCCCATCTAAAATTTCCAATTTTACCCCTGAAATTCCCATTTCTCACCCTAAAACCACCAGAGTTTTCCCCCCAGTCCCTCCCAGTATAACCCAGTATGTCTCAGTCCCTCCCAGTCCCATTTTCCCCCCCAAAATCCCCTGGATTTTCTCCCCCCAGTCCCCCCCAGTCCCTCCCAGTCCCTCCCAGTCCCTCCCAGTTCCCTCCCAGTCCCCCCCAGTCCCCCCAGTCCCTCCCAGTCCATCCCAGTTCCCTCCCAGTGCCTCCCAGTCCCTCCCAGTTCCCTCCCAGTCCCCCCCAGTCCCTCCCAGTCCCTCCCAGTTCCCTCCCACTTTTTCCCAGTTCCCTCCCAGTCCATTCCAGTCCATCCCAGTTCCCCCCAGCTCCCCCCAATCCCCTCCCAGTTCCCCCCCATCTTTTCCCAGTATATCCCAGTCCCTCCAAGTCCCCTCCCAGTTCCCTCCCAGTTTGTCCCAGTTCCCTCCCAGTTTTTCCCAGTTCCCTCCCAGTCCATTCCAGTCCATCCCAGTTCCCCCCAGTCCCCCCGGTCCCCTCCCAGTTCCCTCCCAGTCCCCCTCAGTCCAACCCAGTATATCCCAGTTTGTCCCAGTCCATCCCAGCTTGTCCCAGTTCCCTCCCACTTCCCCCCAGTCCCCCCCAATCTCTTCCCAGTTCCCCCCAGTCCCTCGCAGTCCCATTTTTAACCCCTAAAACCCCCTGGATTTTCTCCCCCCAGTGCCCCCCCTGTCCCTCCCAGTCCCTCCCAGTTCCCTCCCAGTCCCTCCCAGTCCCTCCCAGTATAAACCAGTCACCGTGGCGCTGGCACTGGAGCTGCCGGGGCCCGAGCAGTGCCAGGGCGGTGCCGGCCAGCGCCGCGGGGCCGTGGCAGCGGGCGCCGCCCTCGGGGCCGGGGCCGGGCCGGGCGCGCAGCCAGCGCAGCAGCCAGCGCAGCGCGCAGTCACAGCGCAGCGGGTTCCCCCGCAGGTCCCTGCGCCGGGCACAGCGGGGGACAGCGGGGGACAGCGGGGGACAGCCACGTCGGGGTCACCGCGTTGGGAACACCGGGGGACAGCCACGTCGGGGTCACCGCGTTGGGGACAGCCACGTCGGGGTCACCGCGTTGGGGACAGCGGGGGACACCGGGGGACGGCCACGTTGGGGTCACCGTGTTGGGGACACCACAGGTTGGGGACACCATGTTGGGGACACCACAGGGAGACCGCATTGGGGACACCATGGGGACACCGGGGGATACCACAGGGACACCACAGGGACACCGCATTGGGGACACCGGGGGACATCACAGGGACATCACGCCAGGGACACCACAGGTGGGCACGTCGGGGACACCACGGGTCGACGACACCAAGGGTCGACACATCGGGGACACCGCATTGGGGACATCGCAGGGACACCACGGGGACACCACGGGGACATCCCAGGTTGGCACGTTGGGGACGCCATGGGTCGGGGACATCCCAGGTTGGCACGTTGGGGACACCACGGGTCGGGGACATCCCAGGTTGGCACGTTGGGGACGCCACGGGTCGGCGCGTCGGGAGCACCGAGGGTCGCCGGGTGGCACGAAGGGGCAGCGAAGCGGGGAAAAAACGGCAGCAAAGTGAGAAAAATGGCAAAATGTGGCACCAAAGTGACAAAAGTGGCAACAAAATGACAAAAAATGGCACCAAGGTGAGAAAAGCGGCACCAAAGTGGCACTAAATGCCACCAGGTGTCACCAGGTTTCAGCAGAGTGGCAAAAAGTGGCAGCAAAATGCGAAAAATGGCAACAAAATGACCAAAAATGGCACCAAATGGCACCAGAGTGGCACCAAGTGACATCAAAGTGGCACCAAAGTGGCACCAAAGTGGCACCAGGGGTCACCAAAGTGGCAAAAATGGCACCAAATGGCACCAGAGTGGCACCAGAGTGGCACTAAAAGGACATCAAATGGCACCAAGTTGCACCAGAGTGGCACCAGGTGGCACCAAAGTTACAAAAATGGCACCAGAGTGGCACCAAGTGGCACCAAGTGACATCAAAGTGGCACTAAGTGGCACCAGGGGTCACCAAAGTGGCAAAAAATGGCACCAAATGGCACCAGAGTGGCAAAAATGGCACCAAATGGCACCAAAGTGGCACTAAAGGGACATCAAGTAGCACTAAGTGGTGCCAGGGGTCACCAGAGTGGCAAACGTGGCACCAAAGTGACAAAAAGTGGCACCAAAGTGGCATCAAATGGCACCAAGTGGCACCAAAGTGGCACTAGGTGGTCCCAAAGTGGCAAAAAGTGGCACAAAAGTGAGAAAAATGGCACCAAAGTGGCACTAAATGTCACCAGGTGTCACCAGAGTGGCAAAAAGTGGCAGCAAAGTGACAAAAATGGCACCAAATGGCACTAGAGTGGCACTAAAGGGACATTGAGTGGCACCGGAGTGGCACTGAATGGCACCAAAGTGGCCCCAGGTGGCACTGGAGTGGCACTGAAGTGGCACTGAAGGGACATCGGGTGGCATCGAATGTCACCAAATGCCACCAGAGTGGCACAAAATGGCACCAAACGGCAGCAAAGTGACAAAAAGTGGCACCAAAGTGGCACCAACCCTCCCAACCCCCCAGTGTCCCCAAAGGTCATCAAACGTCCCCAATGTCCCCAACCCCCAAATGTCCCCAATGTTCCCAATGTCCCCAACCCCCCAATCCCCTCAATGTCCCCAAACGTCCCCAAATCCCCCAAATGTCCCCAATGTTCCCAATGTCCCCAAATCCCCCAAATGTCCCCAATGTCCCCAGTGTCCCCAACCCCCGAATGTCCCCAATGTCCTCAAATGTCCCCAAAATCCCCAACATCCCCGATGTCCCCAATGTCCCCAACCCCCCCAAATGTCCCCAATGTCCCAAATGTCCCCAACCCCCCCAAATGTCCCCAACCCCCCCAATGTCCCCCAGTGTCCCCAATGTCCCCAACCCCCCCAGTGTCACCCACAGGTGGCCGAGGTTGGGCAGCTCCTGGAAGAGGCCGCGGGGCAGCGACTGCAGGAGGTTGTCGGCCAGACTCCTGCGGGGACAGCGGGGACATTGGGGACATTTGGGGACATTGGGGACATTGGGGACATTGGGGACATTTGGGGACATTGGGGACATCGGGGACATTGGGGACATCGGGGACATTGGGGACATTGGGGGGATTGAGGACACTGGGGACATTGGGGACATTTGGGGACTTTGGGGACATTGGGGACACTTGGGGACATTGGGGACATTGGGGGACACTTGGGGACACCTTGGGGACACTTGGGGACATTGGGGACATTGGGGACATTTGGGGAATTGGGGACATTGGGGACATTTGGGGACATTTGGGGACACTTCGGGACACTCACAGGAACAGGAGCCCCCGGAGCCCCCGGAGAGCTGCAGGGGGGAGGGAGCGGAGCTGGGAGTCCTCCAGGAACCTGCCCAGTACGGACCAGTATGGACCAGTATGGACCAGTATGGACCAGTACAGACCAGTACGGACCAGTATGGACCAGTATGGACCAGTATGGACCAGTACGGACCAGTTACAGACCAGTACTGCCCAGTATGGACCAGTATGGACCAGTACGGACCAGTATGGACCAGTACAGACCAGTACGGACCAGTACGGACCAGTATGGACCAGTACAGACCAGTACGGACCAGTATGGACCAGTATGGACCAGTATGGACCAGTACGGACCAGTTACAGACCAGTACTGCCCAGTATGGACCAGTATGGACCAGTACGGACCAGTATGGACCAGTATGGACCAGTATAAACGAGTTACAGACCAGTATGGACCAGTACTGACCAGTACAGACCAGTACAGACCAGTACGGACCAGTATGGACCAGTACGGACCAGTACGGACCAGTACGGACCAGTATGGACCAGTATGGAGCAGTATGGACTGGTACAAACCAGTACAGACCAGTATAAACCAGTACAAACCAATATAACCAGTCCCTCCCAGTTTGTCCCGGTCCCTCCCAGTCCAAACCAGTCCAAACCAGTCCAAACCAGTCCAAACCAGTCCCTCCCAGTCCAAACCAGTCCCTCCCAGTCTAAACCATTCCAAACCAGTCCAAACCAGTCCAAACCAGTATCCCCAGTATCACTCAAAGGTACTCGAGTGCCCCCAGCCCCATTCCCCGTCCAAACCAGTATAAACCAGTACAAACCAGTATAACCGGTCCAAACCAGTCCAAACCAGTACAAACCAGTATAAACCAGTCCAAACCAGTCCCTCCCAGTATAAACCAGTCCAAACCAGTCCCTCCCAGTATAAACCAGTATAAACCAGTCCAAACCAGTCCCTCCCAGTATAAACCAGTCCAAACCAGTCCAAACTAGTCCAAACCAGTCGTTCCCAGTCGTTCCCAGTCGTTCCCAGTGCAAACCAGTATACCCAGTATCCCCAGTGTGACTCACAGGTACTCCAGCGCCCCCAGCCCCTCGAAGGCTCCGTCCCCGACGCTCCCCAGGCGCCCCGAGGCCACCAGGCTGGGGGAGAGGGGGACATTTTGGGGACATTGGGGACATTTGGGGACATTTGGGACATTTGGGGACATTTGGGACATTTTGGGGACATTTTGGGGACATTTGGGACATTTAGGACAATTTGGGACAATTGGGGACATTGGGGACATTTGGGGACATTTGGGGACATTTGGGGACATTTGGGGACATTTTGGGTCAATTTTGGGGACATTTGGGACAATTTTGGGGACAATTTGGGACATTTGGGGACAATTGGGGACAATTGGGACATTTGGGGACATTTTGGGACAATTGGGGACATTTGGGACAATTTGGGGACATTTGGGACATTTTGGGGACATTTGGGGACATTTGGGATATTTGGGGACATTTGGGGACAATTTTGGGACATTTGGGACAATTTGGGGACAATTTGGAACAATTGGGGCATTTGGGGACATTTTGGGGGGTTTGGGGACATTTTGGGAGGTTTTTGGGTCAATTTTGGGGACATTTGGGACAATTTTGGGGACAATTTGGGACATTTGGGGACATTTGGGGACATTTGGAGACAATTGGGGACAATTGGGACATTTGGGGACATTTGGGACATTTTGGGGACATTTTGGGGACATTTGGGACATTTAGGACAATTTGGGACAATTGGGGACATTTGGGGACATTTTGGGGGGTTTGGGGACATTTTGGGAGGTTTTTGGGTCAATTTTGGGGACATTTGGGACAATTTTGGGGACAATTTGGGACATTTGGGGACATTTGGGGACATTTGGAGACAATTGGGGACAATTGGGACATTTGGGGACATTTGGGACATTTTGGGGACATTTTGGGGACATTTGGGACATTTAGGACAATTTGGGACAATTGGGGACATTGGGGACATTTGGGGACATTTGGGGACATTTGGGGACATTTGGGGACATTTTGGGTCAATTTTGGGGACATTTGGGACAATTTTGGGGACAATTTGGGACATTTGGGGACAATTGGGGACAATTGGGACATTTGGGGACATTTTGGGACAATTGGGGACATTTGGGACAATTTGGGGACATTTGGGACATTTTGGGGACAATTTGGAACAATTGGGGCATTTGGGGACATTTTGGGGGGTTTGGGGACATTTTGGGAGGTTTTTGGGTCAATTTTGGGGACATTTGGGACAATTTTGGGGACAATTTGGGACATTTGGGGACATTTGGGGACATTTGGAGACAATTGGGGACAATTGGGACATTTGGGGACATTTGGGACATTTTGGGGACATTTTGGGACAATTTGGGGACATTTGGGACAATTTGGGGACAATTGGGAACAATTTGGGGACAATTGGGGCATTTGGGGACATTTTGGGAGGTTTTTGGGTCAATTTTGGGGACATTTGGGACAATTTTGGGGACATTTTGGGACATTTGGGGACATTTGGGACAATTTGGGGACACTTGGGACATTTTGGGGACATTTGGGATATTTGGTGACATTTGGGGACAATTTGGGGACATTTGGAACAATTTGGGGACAATTGGGGCATTTGGGGACATTTTGGGTGTTTGGGGACATTTTGGGAGGTTTTTGGGTCAATTTTGGGGACATTTGGGGTCAATTCTGGGGCAAATTTGGGACAATTTTGGGACATTTTTGGGGACATCGGGGACAAATTTTGGGACATTTGGGGACATTTTTGGGAGATTTTCAGGTCCATTTTGGGGACAATTTGGGCCATTTTGGGGACATTGGGGACACATTTTGGGGACAATTTGGGGACATTTGGGACATTTGGGGGATTTGGGGGATATTTTGGGGGATTTTGGGATATTTTCGGATTTTTGGGATCTTTTGGGGGATTTTTCAGGGGGGATTTTGGGGTTTTTGGTTGTTTTGGGGGGGATTTTTTTGTGTTTTGGGGATCTGGGGGGTTTTTTGGGGTGTTTTGGGGACATTTTGGGGATTTGGGGATATTTTGGGGGATTTTGGGATCATTTGGGGCATTTTGAGTTGGTTTTGGGGGATTTGGGAGATTTTGGGGTGATTTGGGGATATTTTGGCTGATTTTGGGCCATTTTGGGATATTTGGGGGATTTTGGGGGGTTTTGGGGATTTGGGGGTTTTTTCGTTGTTTTTAGGGGTTTTTTTTGTGTTTCGAGGAATTTGGGGGGTTTGGGGGTGATTTTTTGGGGATATTTTGTAATATTTTGGGGGATTTGGGGATATTTTGGGTGATTTTGGGTGATTTTGGGACATTTTGGGATGTTTTTGGATATTTTAGAAAATTTTTGGGATGGTTTTGGGACATTTTAGTGATTTTTGGGACATTTTGGGAGATATTTTTGGGATATTTTTGGATATTTTTGGGATTAATTTTTTTTGGGACATTTTGGGATGTTTTGGGGGGGATTTTGGGACATTTTGGGATGGTTTTGGGGTGAATTTTTTGGGATATTTTTGGAGTGATTTTGGGACATTTTGGGAGATATTTTTGGGATATTTTGGGATATTTTTGGGATGGTTTTTTTTGGGACATTTTGGGATGTTTTGGGGGCATTTTTGGGGCGTTTTTGGGGGATATTTTGGGATATTTTGGGATGTTTTGGGGGAGTTTTGGGGGCGTTTTTGGTGCGTTTTGGGGGTGTTTTGGGGGATATTTTGGGATATTTTTGGGGTGATTTTTTGGGCCATTTTGGGGTGATTTTGGGGTGTTTTGGGGCGGTTTTGGGCCATTTTGGGGATTTTGGGGACTCACAGCAGCGTCAGCGCCGGGAGGTGCCGGAAGCTCCCCTGGGGCAGCTCCTCGATGTCCCAGCGGAGCAGCGAGCTGGAAATGGGGGAAAAAACGGGAAAAACGGGGAAATTGGGGGGAAATGGGAAAAATTGGGGGAAAAACTGGGGAAATGGGAAAAATTGGGGGAAAAACTGGGGAAATGGGAAAATTGGGGGAAAAAACGGGAAAAAAACGGGGGGGGAAGTGGGAAAAATTGGGGCAAAAAAAAGGGAAAAATGGGAAAAATTGGGGGAAAAATGGGAAAAATTGGAAAAATTGGGAAAATTGGGAAAAATGGGAAAAGAACGTCAGAAAATGGGAAGAATTGGGGGGAAAACAGGAAAAAAATGGGAGAAGTTGGGGAAAAATGGGGGGGAAAACGGAAAATGGGAAAAGTAGGGAAAAATTGGGAAAATTTGGGAAAAATTGGGAAAATTGGGAAAAAAAACGGTAAAAGAATGGGGAAAATGGGAAAAAATGGGGGGAAACTGGGGAAAATGGGACAAAATGGGAAAAAAATGTGAGAAATGGGAAAAACTGGGGGAATTTGGGATGAAAATTGGAAAATTGGGGAAATTTGAGTGGAATTTTTAGGAAATTTGTGGAAAATTTAGGGAAATTTGAAGGATTTTGGGGAAGATTTGGGCGGAAAATGGGAAAAGTGGGGGAATTTTGGGGATTTTGTGAGAATTTGGGGAAAAATTGGGGGAAATTTCTGGTGAAATTTGGGAAAATTGGGAGAATTTTGGGGGGAAATTGGGGGAATTTTGGGGAATTTGGGGAAATTTGGGGAAAATCGGGGAAATTTGGAGGGAAATGGGAAAATTGGGGATGAATTTCAGGGAAATTTGGGGAATTTGGGGGGAAATGGGAGAATTGGGGGAATTTGGAAAATTTCAGGGGAATTTTTGGGGGGTCCCAAATTTGGGGGATTTTGGGGTTTGGGGGGTCCCAAATTTGGGGGGATTTGGGGAATTTTGGGGGGATTTGGGGTCCCAATTTAGGAGCTCATGGGGTTTTCGGGTCCCAAATTTGGGGGATTCTGGGGGGTCCCAAATTTGCAGGATTTTGGCGGATTTGGGAGGTCCCGGGGGAGATTTTGGGGTTCCAAATTTGGGGGGTTTTGGGGGGGTCCTGGGGTGTTTGGAGACACAATTTTGGGGGGATTTAGGGATTTAGGGGGTCCCGGGAGGAATTTTGGGGGGTGCCAGGGTGGATTTTTGGGGTTTCAAATTTGGGGGATTTTGGGGTCCCAAATTGGGAGGATCCCGAGGGGATTTTGGGGGCTCCAGATTTGGGGGATTTTGGGTTTTGGGATCTCCCAAATTTGGGGGGATTTTGGGGGTTCCGGGGAGGATTTGGGGTACCAATTTGGGGGATTTTGGGGGGCCCCGCGCGGGATTTTGGTGCTCCAAATTTGGAAGATTTTGGGGGGTCCCTGGGGATTTTGGGGCTCACAAATTTGGGGGATTTTGGGAGATCCCGGGTCGGTTTTGGGCTCCCAAATTTGGAGGATTTTGGGGTATCCCGGGCTGGATTTTTGGGGGTCCCGGGGGGGATTTTGGGCTCCCAAAATTGGGAATTTTTGACCTCCCAAATTTGCCGGGACCGTTCCAAAGGAGGGAAAACGGGGGGGAGGGAGGGGGGGAGGGAAAGGAGCTCAAGGGAACCCCAAAATCTCTTTTGGGGGGGGGTCCCCGAATTGGGGGGGGGCGGGTCGGGGCACTCACAGCGTGGCCAGGCCCGGGGGGAGCCCCCGGGGGACGCCCCCGGCCCCCCCCCGGCAGCGGGCGTTGGTTCGGTCGCAGTCGCAGCCCCCGGGACAGGCCACGCCCCCTTTGGGGACCCCCCCAAAAACCGGGACCCCCCCAAAAACAAACGGGACCCCCCCAAAAACCAACGGGACCCCCCCGGAAACCAACGGGACCCCCCCGAAAACCAACGGGACCCCCCGAAAAACCAACGGGACCCCCCCAAAAACCGACGGGACCCCCCCGGAAAGCACCAGGAGGGCCCCGAGAAGGAGCAGGGGAGGCATGGGGGGGGGGGGGTCTCCAAAAAAGGGGGAAATTCCTAAATAAAGCCCCCAAAAAATTCCTAAGAATTCCCCCCCCCAAAAAAAATCCCAAAAAAGCACAAACAATGAAAATAAATTCCCAGAAAAAGCACCGAAAAAATCCCGAAAATTCCCCCCAAAAATCCCAAAAAAGCACCAAAAAAACCCCCAAAAAATTTCAAAAAGCACAAGAAAATTCCCAGAAATTCCCCAAAAAAGGGAAAAAGTCAAAAAAAAATCCACAGAAAAAGCACAAAAAAAATCCCAAAAAATCTGCCCCCAAAAAAATTCCAAAAAAGCACCAAAAAAATTGCCAAAATTTCCCCCAAAATCCCAAAAAAGAACCAAAAATCCCAAAACTTAAAAAAATGTCTCAAATATTCCCAAAAAAGCACAAAAAAATTCCCAAAAATTCAAAAAAAATTCCAAAAAAACCCCAAAAATTCCCCAAAAATCCCAAAAAAATCCTCCCAAAAATTGGTTTAAACCCCCCCAAAAAAACCAAAAATAATAAAACAAAAACAGTTTAGAAAACTCGAAAAAAATCCCCAAAATCCCACCAAAGTTCCCCAAAATTTTGTTTTAAATACCCAAAAAAATCCAAAAAACGAAATCAAAATAAGCACAGAAGATCAACAAAAAAAAAAAACCCAAACAAATACGAAAAAATTCCCCAAAAATCCCAATAAAATCCCCCCAAATTTGGTTTAAAACCCCCCCAAAAAAACAAACAAAAAAAAAAAATTAAGAAAAAAATCCCCAAATAATCCAGATGAAATCCCCCAAAATTGGATTTAAATCCCCCCAAAATAACAAAAAAGATGAGAAAATCCAAAAAAAGAAATCCCCCAAAAATCCCCAAAATCCCGAAAAAAAACCCCAAATCTATATAAATCCGCCCAAAAAAAACCCAAAAAATAAAAAATTCAGTTCAGAAAAAAATCCTTTAAAAATCCCACCAAAAAATCCCAATAAAGTCCCCCAAAATTTGGCTTAAATCTCACAAAACCCTCCAAAACTTTAAAAAAATCCCCCAAAAAACCACAAAAATCGCCAAGAAATAAATCTCAAAAACCTCCACAAAAATCCACAAAAAACGCTCCAAAATTCTTTTAAAAACGTGAAAATTTCCACCCAAAATACCCCAGAAAATTTAAAAAAATCTCCCCCAAAGATGCCCCAAAATCCTCTCGAGAATTCCTAAAACGATCCGGAAAATTCCCCCAAAATCCCCCGAATTTTATGCAAATCAAAAACTCAAAAAAAATCCCAAAAAACCTGAAAATTCCCCAAATTCCCAAACAAATCCCAAAATATTCAAATAAAAAACCGAAAAAAACCCCTCGAAAAACCCCAAAAGCCCCAAATAATCTCAAAATCCCAAAAATTCCCAAAAATCCACCCCAAAAACCCCAAAAAAACCCAAGAAAATCCCCCAAAATCCCAAAATCCGCCCCAAAATCCCGCCCGGAGCCGGCACCGCCTCAAAGCGGCCCCGAATTCCTCAAAAATTCCCAAAAAATTCTCCAAAAAATTTCCCAAAAATCCCAAAAAAACCCCAAAAATTCCCAAAATCTTCCAAAAATTCCCAAAAACTCCCAAAAAAACCCCCCAAAATCCGCCCTAAAATCCCGCCCAGAATCGGCCCCGCCCCAAAGCGGCCCCGAATTCCCCAACAATTCCCAAAAAATCCCAAAATTCCCCAAAAATTCCCCAAAATCCCAAAAATAGCCCCCAAAACCCCCGAAATCACCCCCAAAAAATCCCAAATCCGCCCTAAAATGGCCGAAATCGCCCCGAAAAATCCCCCAAAAAATCCCAAATTCCGCTCCCCCGCCCCCCCCCCGCGCCCCTCCCGCTCCTCGCGCCCCGAAAGTGCCGAAAATTCCCCAAATTCGCCCCCAAAATTCCCGAATTCGCCCCAAAAACGGCCCCGAAATTCCCGCGAGTTCGGCTCCGGCGGCGCCGCGCGGGGGGGGCGGTGGGCGGGGCCATGCCCATATAAGGAGCGGATGCCCAAATACGGAGGGGCGGCCGCGGAGGGGAGGCCACGCCCACCGCCGGTACAAAGGCGCCGCTTGTCGGGACCGGGACAGAGCGGCTTTGTACTGGTTTGGACTGGGAGGGACTGGTTTGTACTGGGAGGGACTGGGAGATACTGGGAGGGACTGGGACAGGGCAGCTTTGTACTGGTTTGGACTGGTTTGGACTGGTTTGGACTGGTTTGGACTGGGTCAGAGCGGCTTTCTACTGGTTTGTACTGGGAGGGACTGGTTTGTACTGGTTTCTACTGGGAGGGACTGGGATATACTGGGATATACTGGGAGGGACTGGGACAGGGCAGCTTTCTACTGGTTTGTACTGGTTTGTACTGGGAGGGACTGGGAGGGACTGGGACAGAGTGGCTTTGTACCGGTTTGGACTGGGACATACTGGGAAGGACTGGGACAGGGCAGCTTTGTACTGGTTTGTACTGGGAGGGACTGGGAGGGACTGGGACAGAGCGGCTTTGTACTGGTTTGGACTGGTTTGGACTGGTTTGTACTGGGAGGGACTGGGAGATACTGGGAGGGACTGGGATATACTGGGAGGGACTGGGACAGGGCAGCTTTGTACTGGTTTATACTGGTTTGTACTGGGAGGGACTGGGAGGGACTGGGACAGAGCGGCTTTGTACTGGTTTGGACTGGTTTGTACTGGGAGGGACTGGGAGGGACTGGGACAGAGCAGCTTTGGACTGGGAGGGACTGGGAGGGACTGGGAGGGACTGGGACAGAGCGGCTTTGTACTGGTTTGGACTGGTTTGGAGTGGTTTGTACTGGGAGGGACTGGGAGGGACTGGGACAGAGCGGCTTTGGACTGGGAGGGACTGGGAGGGACTGGGAGGGACTGGGAGGGACTGGGACAGGGCAGCTTTGTACTGGTTTGTACTGGTTTGTACTGGGAGGGACTGGGAGGGACTGGGACAGAGCGGCTTTGTACTGGTTTGGACTGGGAGGGACTGGTTTGTACTGGGAGGGACTGGGAGATACTGGGAGGGACTGGGACAGGGCAGCTTTGTACTGGTTGGTACTGGTTTGTACTGGGAGGGACTGGGACAGAGCGGCTTTGTACTGGTTTGTACTGGTTTGTACTGATTTGTACTTGGAAGGACTGGGACACACTGGGACAGAGGGGTCTTTGTTACTGGTTTATACTGGGAGGGACTGGGAGGTCACTGGGGGTCACTGGGACAAAGAGGCTTTGGACTGGTTTGTACTGGGAGCACTGGGAGGGACTGGGGGAGGGACTGGGACAAACTGGGAGGGAACTGGGAGGGAACTGGTTTATACTGGGAGGGAACTGGAAGGTTACTGGGACAGAGGGCACGTTCTACTGGGAGCACTGGGAGGGACTGGGGGGGTTCGCAGTCTGTTACTGGTCTGTACTGGTGTAACTGGTCTGTACTGGTATAACTGGTCCCTTACTGGTGTAACTGGTCCAGTACTGGTGTAACTGGTCCTGTACTGGTGTAACTGGTCTGTACTGTTGTAACTGGTCTGTACTGGTGTAACTGGTCCGGCACTGGTGTAACTGGTCCTGTACTGGTGTAACTGGTCCCTTACTGGTCCGTTACTGGTGTAACTGGTCCAGTACTGGTGTAACTGGTCCGTTACTGGTGTAACTGGTCCTGTACTGGTGTAACTGGTCCTGTACTGGTGTAACTGGTCCCTTACTGGTGTAACTGGTCTGTACTGGTGTAACTGGTCCGTTACTGGTGTAACTGGTCCTGTACTGGTGTAACTGGTCTGTACTGGTGTAACTGGTCCGTTACTGGTGTAACTGGTCCCGTACTGGTGTAACTGGTCCCTTACTGGTGTAACTGGTCCTGTACTGGTGTAACTGGTCCTGTACTGGTGTAACTGGTCTGTACTGGTGTAACTGGTCCTGTACTGGTGTAACTGGTCTGTACTGGTGTAACTGGTTCGGCACTGGTGTAACTGGTCCGGTACTGGTGTAACTGGTCCTGTACTGGTGTAACTGGTCCCTTACTGGTCCGTTACTGGTGTAACTGGTCTGGTACTGGTGTAACTGGTCCCTTACTGGTGTAACTGGTCCTGTACTGGTGTAACTGGTCCGGTACTGGTGTAACTGGTCCCTTACTGGTGTAACTGTTGCCTTCAGGGGAGGCAACGGCGACCTGGTTCCAAGGAGCAGCACGGCAGCCTGGCCTGTCCGGGCTACTCGGGCTAACGACACACGCTGACACCAATTTGGTGACGGTCGAAAGCCTTTATTATCTTATCTCATGGGTTTAAATAGTCTTGGGGGACTTTGCTACGTCAGGGGTGGTTGTAGGGTCCCTAGGGTTAGTCGGGAGTGGAAAACTACTGGGTTAGGTGTGGTTACATGTTCTGGGGGTGGTAGATAACGTGTTGCAAAGGAGAGGGGGGAAGGGTCTTTCTTTCTGTCACATCCCGTGATCTTCCGTTCGCCTGTGTCTATCTACCGCATCTCCCCCCTCCTTTTCATAAATAAAATGAGGTAGCCGTAGATATAGGCACTGGAGTGAGGTACAACCTTGTAACTTGGTAAGGAAAGGGTGGTTTGGTAAACCTGAGTAATTTTCGCAAGGCGAGTCTCGAAGGCTTTTGCGACTGACTGTGTTCGCAGTTTTTGGTTTACAGCATTTGTGTCTGGTCTACGAACAGAATGTTTGCCCTTTCTAGACGGGCCTGAACAAACGAGACTAGTTTGTTCAGCAGGCATGGTCCTATGGTAACAGCTAAAAGCAGTATTGCCAGTGGACCTACCAGGGCAGAAATTAAAGTGGTGAGCCAAGGTGATTGATTGAACCAGGATTCAAACCAGCTCTGTTGGGTTTCCCTGTCTCTCTTTCTCTGAGCCAGTCTGTCTCGGAGTTCTGCCATGGAGTCTTTAACGACTCCCGTATGATCTGCATAAAAGCAGCACTCCTCTTTCAAGGCTGCACACAGTCCTCCTTGTTGCATGAACAAGAGGTCCAGTCCTCGCCTATTTTGTAAAACTACTTCTGAAAGCGAAGAGACTGATTTCTCTAGATAGGAGATGGATTTCTCGATCCTCTGCAGGTCCTCGTCGATGGTCATTTGCAGCTGAGAGAGTCTGTGCTGCTGGGTTGCGATGGCTGAGACACCCGTGGCTGTGCCAGCTGTTCCCAGGCCAAGCAGCATTGCGATAGTTATACCTGTGATAATTTCTCTTTTGTGGAGTCTGTCAGGTTCCTCGAGGAGGTGGTATATCTCTTCGTCCGAGTGGTACAGGACCCTAGGAACAATCAGAACTTGGACACAGAAATCGATAGAGTCATTAAATTTGGCAAGGAACACACAAGGACTCACTCCGGATCTCTGGCAAACCCACATCCCAGATGCGGATGGGACCACCCACTTATAGGTTTTTATGTTGGGCTTGACAACTTCAGTGCAGAAGTTGCCTTTCTGCTTTGCTAAAGTTGCATTGCCAAAACATCTGCCCTGTCCTGTGATTTGACTCAGGGTGATTCCTCTGCAGGGAATGTCCCATCTGCACTGGTGGGGGGCGCTGGCTGTGGAGTAACTGAAGGGGGTGTCTAAAGCAATGCCTTCGTAGAAAGGGGGTTTAACATCATAGCAAAGCCAACAGGAGTTAGTCAGGTTTGGTTTGGTTTAGTTTAGGGTTAGAAAGGTAGCTTCTAAACAGGTTGGCTATGTGGAACATGAAGGATGGGGTGTTCGCTGTGGTGATCTCTTTGAACACCTTGTCACTTGAAAGATGTTGCATGACCCACCTAAATGGCTGATGAGGGTTATGGCCTGGGTCGGCTTGCCCCCCGGCCACAAGCCCCAACAGCAGGATTGCACAGAGACACTGTACATGTCTGGGTCTCACCGATGTGGGACTCTCGGGTTTTGTCTGGCGGTTTGGTGGTTTGTCACCTCCCTCTGGAGCAGGGGTGTATGCATCACGGGGATGGTCCACAAGCGTGTCCTGCAAACAAAAACTCACAGTTTTCCATTAGTTTCATTCTGAAGGTCAGGTTTGATCGACCTGAGTGGACACCACCTGATCCTGTCCTCTTTTTTAACTGCCGCGTACCCTCGTCCCGTAAGCACCAGTCTCCAGCCCCGTTCCCACTCGCCCAGCTCGTTTTTGACCATGACCTGCGGGCCCTCCTCTAGTGTCTGGGTGGCCCAGTACTTTCAAATGGGACTGTTTGCTTCATCTCCCCTAGGGAATTGGTTCAGTGCTAGCAGCGCGGTTGCTAGCATGCGCGTTTGGTCTCCTGAGGGAATGGAATTGGCAAAGCCCTCTGCCTTTGCCAATACTTCTAACTTGGCTTTTAGGGTCTGATTTGCTCGCTCGACAATGGCCTGTCCGGTGCTGTTATATGGGATTCCCTGCGCTAAGGTGATACCCCACACCGAGGCGAATTCCCGCACTGATTTGGAGATAAAATTGGAAGCATTGTCAGTTTTAATTTGCTTGGGGATACCAAGCCATGCCATAACTGTCAGCCAGTGCTGGATCGTGGCCTTGGAGTTGGGTTTGAGGTGCTGTGTCGCTATGATCACTCCGCTGTAGGTGTCCACTGTCACTGCAAGCCATGCTCGGGGCTTCAGCAGTTCGCAGAGGGTGAAGTCTGACTGCCAGATTTCTGATGCCTTGAGGCCTCTCGGGTTGACTCCACCGGTCCATAGGGGTGACTTCTGGCAGTGAGGGCAGGTGGCCACTACGTGCCTCGCGTCTGCTGTCGAGATCCCGCATCTCTTCGCCAGTGCTTTGGCCCCTATGTGGAGTGACTCGTGCAGCTGATGAGCTTCCTGCAGCGTCCACACTCCCTTCGCTGCGGCATCTGCTTTGTCGTTGCCAGTCTGGAAGAAGCCCTTGACTGGGTTATGGCTGTTGACGTGAATGACAGACACGGTGCCCTGGCGTGAGGAGAGCGCCTCTTCGAGCATGGAGGCCGTCGTGGATGTTGACACACCTGGTCTTGACATGGCTAGGCAGAGCTTTGCCACGAATATAGAGTCTGTCACGATGTTGAGGTGTTCATCTTGGAAGAGTCCACACGCCAAGACCACTGCTGCTGCCTCCAGCTGTTGCACTGACAGCGTGGGGCCACATGTTTTGACGCAATGCCATGTTTCTCCTGTTTGCCACACTGCTGCTGCGGTAGAAGTCATGGAGGAGGCGTCTGTAAAGACCGTTGGTCCTGGTTGCGGTCGGTCCATGACCTTCGGTGGCACGTCTATGTCGACAATGGTCAGTAGCTGGGTCCAAGGTGGTTTGGTGACGTAGGAGATTTCTCCTCCAAAGCCAGTGAGAGCGAGGGCCAGGTGCTCCGATATCGCAGTTGACTCCATGGTCGGTCGCTTGCGGAAGGGGAGGTGGATCCTTGCCGGCTCGGTTCCCAGGTGTCTCAGGGCGAGTTTCCTGCCTTTCATGACGAGGTTAGCAACGCATTCAACTCCTGGGGAGAATGCGTGAGTTGGTCTTCCAAGGACCACCCATTGGATCGGCTGGGATTTTTCGGAAGGTCCTTGGGCCAGTGCTCCCACTCCTCCCTTCTGCGTGAAGTGGACGTATAAATCCAGCGGTACGCTTGGGTTCCACCTGGCAAGCAGGCTAGTGGACATCTGACGTTCGATGAAGTCGAGGGATTTCGTTGCTTGCGGCGTCAGCTCCTTGGGGTCCCAGGGGTGTTTTCCTTTCAGGAGGTCATACAAGGGGTCCATGACCTCTGGAGGAACTAGGATGATGTTGCGGAGCCACTGCAGAGATCCCACAAGGCGCTGCATGTCGTGGAGGGTCTTGATGTCTCGGCGGACCTTTATCCTGGGTGGGGTCACGTAGGAATTTGTGATCCCCACTCCCAGGAAGGTCACGCACGGTCCTCTCTTGATCTTCGTGTTCGCGATCTCGAAGCCGTTGGCCTGGAGAGTTTCCGTGATCGTGGACACTAGGTGATCCACTTGGCCTGCTGATGGTGCAGCGACGAGGATGTCGTCCATGTACTGAATGATGGTTGCAGCAGGGTGGGAGTGTCGGACTGGCATCAGTGCCCTGTCCACGGTGATCTGGCATATGGTCGGGCTGTCCACAAGACCTTGAGGTAGCACCTTCCATTGGAAGCGAAGGTTAGGTCGCTCGCCGTTTGGGAACATGACGGAGAAGTCGAACCGTTCTTTGTCCTCAGCATGCAGGGGTATTGAAAAGAAACAGTCTTTGATGTCCAGCACTGCGCACGGCTGCCCTTCGGGGATGGCTGAGTTCGCGGGCAGTAGTGTCTGAACTGGACCCATGGGCTGAATTGTTTTGTTTACCTCCCTCAGGTCGTGGACGAGGCGGTAGCCTTCTCCTGATCTCTTGGGGATTACAAACACAGGGGTGTTCCACGGGCTGGTGGAGGGTTCTATGTGACCCTTTTGTAGCTCGCGGTCGACCAGTTCCAGCAAGGCTGTCATTCGAGGCTTTGACAGGGGCCACTGCTCAACCCATATGGGGTCTGGTGATTTCCAAGTCAGTTTGATTGGCAGCAGTGGGTGTACAGCAGTGGCCCTCATTATAAATTTGTAATCCTGACTCCTAACATAGCAAGGATGTCCCTTCCTATCAGGGGTGGAGAGTTTTGTAAAATGTAGGGGTGGATTGCTACTGTTTGTTCTGGCCCTTTCTTTGTATGCAGCGTTATAGCTACCAATTGGGTGCTTTTCCAAGCTCGGGACAGCCCCCCCACCCCGTTCACTGGGGGGACTTCCTTGTATTGCCAGTGTCGGGGCCACAGTGCTTGGGGCAGGATTGTGCAGTCTGCTCCTGTGTCTGCCCAAAACTGAAGCCCTATTACGTGGGGGTCCTGACTGCCGTAAAGGTGGCATGTCCCCCACACCTTTGGGGGCTCCTTCCCTATTTTCATGGCCAGGGCCACCCAGGGGTCCCGTTCTGGGGCGTCCCCTGTTGACCCTGCGGCACAGGCGCTGCTGGCGGTGGTAGTGGGTACGAAGGTACCGTAGGCTGTGTCGCGAGACTCTGCAGTTGTGTCGCTGGTGGGGGTATGAAGCTGGCTGCTTCCTGTGGGGGTATGGGGTATGAGGGCTCCCCGCCCCACTGGGGGTTGGCATGGGTGGGCCGCCTTGTATTCGCGGCGGGAGGAGGCTGAGTGCGGCCCGCAGGCCCCCTCCCTTTCCCATTTCCCTGGGGCCGGGACCTGCATTCCCTAGCCAGATGTCCCTTCCTCCCGCAGCCCCAGCAGGATCCCCGCGGGCGTGTTTGGGGTGGAGGCACTGCGGCGGGCCGCCGTGCCGGCTGTGGGCAGCTCACCGCGATGTGACCTGCCTCACCACACTTGAAGCACGCCATGGCATTGGTCAGGGTGTGGACGGCCGCCTGAATGGGCGTCAGGTGCTCTTCCCTTACTACATGTCTGATCATGTCAGCCAGGCTGGCTCCGGCTGGCAGGGAACGTAAGATATCCTTGGTAATAGAGTTGCACTGCTGGCGCAGGCAGTCAGCTACCACAGGGCCCTTTGCCTCTGCCGGCAGGGTGGAGGAATCTATCACTGCCTGCAGGCGATCCACAAACTGCGTGAAGCTTTCACTCTCTGCCTGCCTCACGGTGGACCACGGCGCCGGCTTGGCCACGACTCGAGAGGCTGCGCGGATAGCCTCCCTGGCAGCCCAAGTGGTCGCCCTGACCTCCTCAGCCTGCATCTGCGCGGCTTGTTGCTGTGGCGTGATCATATCATCGTGCTTTCCTATCAGTCTGGATAAGCTCGATCTGTGTAGGGGCTGCCTCGCGCCAGATGCTTGGGCTAGCTGCTTCCTACAATTATCCTCCCATTCCTGCCTAAACACAATCATTCCCGCACCATCAAGTATCATGCAACCTATTCGCTCGATATCAAAGGGAAGCAGGTCGTCAATACTAAAAAGACCATCGATTAAAGTGGAGACTATGGCCGAATTGATTCCTTTTTCTGCAATGGCTTTGACAATTGACTGTACATCTTTTGGGTTTATCGGGGTATATACCCTTTGTTGGTTCCCCTCCGGGCCGGTGAGCCTCACCGGGAAGGCTTGTATGGCAGCCGCTGGGGACCATTCAGCACAGGCTATTTTTATTTCTCCCCAGTCGGTAAACTGGGCTGGTTCGTATTGTAGTTGTTTTTCGGTGCGGCTTAGAACTCTACTCAGTTTTGTCTTAAATTGCGTTGGCTCAGTTTCTTCCATCTCAGAATCATAGCTGGCCTCCGTCAGCTCTTCCGAGCTGGCGGAGCTGCTGCTGGACTCCGAGTCAGAAGTCGAATGCCGGCGCATTTCCGGGGCTCGGTGTCTTTTTGTCTGGCCCCGAGCTCGCTCCTCCCCGCGGGGGTGGCGCCGCTCCCGCCCCCCCGGCTTGCCCTGCCTCCTGCAGGGGGAGGTCTCTCCCTTATATGGTGGTGGCGCCCGGCGCAGCTGCCGATTGGCTCCGCGCTTTCTGCCGCTCTCCGCCTCTTTCTCCCGCGCACGCGCGTCCCTGAAATCGTGCACTTCCCGGCTTTTCGCGCCGAGACCGCCCGCGCCCCGCCCCTCTCCTTGGCGGCCAGCGCCATTTTCAAAGGGGTAAGGTGGCGGCGTGGGTGGCGTCTTTTCTCGAGCCGCGGTTTCAGTGCCTCTGGCTTCCTTCACTAGCCCCTGCCAAAAACATTCCACGCGCTGCTGCAACTCCGGCAACAGGTCGCTGACCGGCGGCGGCGGCGGGACGGGCGGGGAAGCCGCGATTTTTCGGGGGGTTTCCACGGCAGGGACTGGGCTCTGATCCGGGGAAGGAGGTGACGTGCCGGGCCCCCCCGGGTCCCCGCTACCGGGCGGATCGTTCTCAGGGGCAGTTTGCGTTCCCGCTCCCACCCCGAGCTTGGGAGTAACTAATAAACAGGTACGCGCCGCGCTCCATGTCTCCTGCTCTTCTATTGCTTTGCGTAGCGCTTTCTCTACTTTGCCCCACGCTTTAGGGCTTTTGCCACTGCCTGAGGATTTTGCGTCCTTGGCCAGCGTGGCTGTGCATTTTTCCCATATTTCCGGATGTAAAACATCCACTGGGCATTCAGTCGCCCCAAGCTCAAGCAGCCTTGCTATGGCAAGATAAAAGTCTTTGAGCTTACACTCGATACCCCACTGCTTATAAATCACACTTACGACCCTTGCGATATTGTCCATGACGCTCGCGGGTCCTGGGACGTCTCCCTCGCCTAGATACGGTCTGACTGCTCCGGCCGCTGCCCTTGTCCAGGTGTATCCCGTTACCCGAGCGAATTTCTCTTCTTCCCGGGTTTCGGCACCAGATTTGTTGCCTTTATAAAAGACAACGGCGACCTGGTTCCAAGAAGACAGCACGGCGGCCCGGCCTGTCCGGGCCACTCGGGCTAACGACAAAGACGCTGACACCAATTTGGTGGACGGTCGAAAGCCTTTATTATCTTATCTCATGTGTTTAAACAGTCTTGGGGGTCTTTGCTATGTCAGAGGGGGTTGGTAGGGTCTCTAGGGTTAGTCGGGAGTGGAAAACTACTGGGTTAGGTGTGGTTACATGCTCTGGGGTTAATAGATAACGTGAAGCAGGGAGAAGGGGGAAGGGTCTCTCTTTCCGTCACATCCCGAGATCTTCCGTTCGCCTGTCCCTATCTACCACAGACTACCCAGCACTCTAGGTGGCCCAATTCACCTAGAGCTTTGGCTGCTGCGACCCACGGAAGAAACAGGGACACAGCAACTCTTTTTGACTTGGCCCAATGAAAAATTTCTGAGTTACAATTTGGGTCCAAAGGGTCTGCACTCCTCTTTTGAATTTTGTTTGCCGATTTATTTTTGAGAGTCCATTCACCAATTAGAGTTTGGTTGGGTGTCAATATGGACAGCTTCCCGATCGTACATGGCCCTCCTAAAAGCCGAGACGGAATTCCTGCCCATGCCCTATCCCCACAAATTAAAAACAATCCCTTAGGGAGACCTTTGGGTCTGGAGTGAGATGGGTTGTCTGCCCCAATATTGCTCGTGTTCTGACACCACCTCCTTGCAGTGAACTCCCCATGGTGTTGTTTTATAACGTGGTATTCGTCAGTGTTAGAAGGTTTTGGGAGCACAGCAAAGTGTACACAGTAAGCTGCAGGGGAGGAACCCAATAGCTCTAACTCTTGGGGTTCCTGAGCTATCTTGGGCAAACCCCACAACCACTCCCCTAAGGATTTTAGGATCCCCCCGACTTGCTTCTGATCTTTGTGGGTTGTGGGGTGTATGACTCTGAGATTTCATTGGACCTGTATGTGTTCAGGCCTGCTGGAAATTCTCCAGCCTGCCATGGAATTCCTACCAGACAGGTGGACATAGGGTCTTTTGCTGCTGCAGTGGACAAGCAAATGTTTTCCTGCTGTAGTGTCTGTGCCAGGGTCACCCAGACATTTTGACGTGGCTGAGGGACGATCCATGCGGCTGCCTGACTGTTCAGCATTCGCAGGATGACAACTCGGATGGGGTTCATCACAGGGTTGAGTGGGAGGTAGGTTTTCTCTAAAAGGGAAGAACAAACATTTTAAGAACATGTTAAAGTTTCTGTCTCTGCCGGAAGGAATTTATGCTTAGGAACTTTCTTCTTCTCCCATCCGGCGGCGTCTTCTCTTTGAAGCATCAGCTACTTGCTTCCTGTCCCCTTTTGTCTGGTCTGGATTCTTGGGGACAAAAGGTTTCACCCACTTCTGGGGAATCCACCGAGGGCCTGAGGGAGTAGCTACACACGCATAGCCACGACCCCAGGTCACAAGTCCATAGGGACCCTTGGTTTCCCAAGTTTCTGGATCCCTAATCAAGACCCGGAGATGCTGAGACAATTTGAACTGGTTGCCACTGTTAAAGTGACGCACAACCGGTGGACTCATATTTTCAAACGAACAGTTCAGAAAATTGATGGTAAACATAGCTTTACAGAGCCTCTCTCGTGGGGACATCCACGGAGCTGAGCTGTTTTGTTTTTTCAATACCTGCTTGAGCGTCTGGTGTGCACGCTCAACTACAGCTTGACCTGTGGGGGAGTGCGCAATGCCAGTCTTATGTTCCACTCCCCACTGTTGGAGAAATTCCAGGAACTCCTTGGATACATACGCTGGGCCATTATCTGTTTTGATCGTTTTTGGCACCCCCAATACTGAAAGTGCTTGCACTAGGCGTTGTTTGACATGTGCAGCCTTTTGTCCTATATGGGCAGAGGCATACACTGCACCTGAGAATGTGTCCACGCTCACATGAACGCATTCAAGGCGACCAAAACTCTGAATGTGGGTGATGTCTGTCTGCCATACCTCACAGCTGCCAAGGCCTCTGGGGTTTACCCCCATGCCCAGCGATGGCACAGCCTGGAGCTGGCAATTAGGACAGTTGGTCACAATGGCTTGGGCCTGACTCCGTGTTAGCTGGAACTGTCGGATCAGACCTGGCACATTCTGATGGTAATGCTCGTGACTCAGCTTTGCCTGTTGGAAAACATCAGGGAGACGTGCTTTATTTACTGGTGCAGCAAGGGAGTCTGCTTTGCGATTCCCCTCTGCAATCTCACCTGGCAAATCAGTGTGTGACCTCACATGCATCACAAAGAATGGATGCTCCTGGTGAGAGATTAAATAAATTAGCCTTGAGAGCAACCTGAAGAGATGTTCATTTTCTATTTCTCTGAGCACAGCCTGCTCCGCCCTGGACACTATACCTGCCACATAGGCAGAGTCTGTCACCGAGTTGAATGGCTCAGAAAACTTCTCAAAAGCTCTCACCACTGCAGCCAGTTCAGCCACCTGGGGGGATCCCTCCACAAGCTCAACATCAGCTTCCCAAAGCTGAGTCTGTGGGTTTCTCCAAGTCATTACCGACTTGTGGGAAGCCCCAGAGGCATCAGTGAACACTGTGAGAGCCTTGAGTGCCCTCCGGCTCCTTTTCTCTTGAGGAATAAGGTGGAATTCCTCATTGAACAACTTGTGTGACGGGGCATGGACTGATATTTGTCCTCTGTAGCTGTCCAGAGATAACTGGAGACTGGAGCAAATGCTCAAACATCCCTTTGGTCAGTCTCTCAGGAGAGTTCCTTCCCTCCTCAGAAAGCCTTACTGGAAGGTGGATACATGCAAAGTCACACCCTGCTAATTCACACAGCCTCACCCTGGCCTTCTGAATCAGCTTTGCTATCAGCTCTTGTGGCCTAGTGATGGTTTTGGATCTTCGGAGCGATAGGAAAACCCATTCTATGATTAAGAGTGGATCCTTCTGCCCCTCAGTCCATTGGAAAATCAACCCGTGCAGGTGTGGCAGCTTTCCTAGAACAATGAACTGGAAAGGCAGATTTGGGTCACACCTGTGTGCCTGCCTTTTTGACAAGGTCTTCTGTACCTTTTCGATTGCTGTCTTTGCCTCTGGGGTCAGTTCCCTGGGGGAGGTCAGCTCCCTCTCCCCCTTCAATAAATTGAAGAGAGGTTCCAGGTCCTCATTTGTGACGCCTAGCCAGGGCCTTACCCAATTTAAAGACCCACGCAGTGGGTGGAGGTCTGCTAATGTTCTGGGGTTGCAATTGATCTCCAATTTCTGTGGGACAATAGTCTGTGCAGAAATTTCCAGGCCCAGGTATCTCCAAGGTGGCATTCTTTGAACTTTGTTTTCCTGCAATTTGAATCCAACAGAGGTTAAAACTTTAACCACTAGGTCAAGCGTGTATTGGAGTATAGAGTCATTGGGAGCACACACAAGCACGTCATCCATATAGTGTAGGATGATGGCATCCTTTCTCTCTGCACGTACTGGAGACAGTAGTGCTGCTACATACTGTTGGCATATGAAAGGACTGGATTTTAGACCTTGGGGCAAAACATTCCAGTGGTAGCGTTTCATCGGGGCTTCTCTATTGACAGTGGGAACTGAGAATGCAAACCTCGGGGCATCCTCAGGGTGCAATGGAATTTGGAAGAAACAGTCCTTCATATCTAATACAGCTAATTTCCAATCTCGGGGAAGCACAGCTGTACTAGGCATTCCCGTCTGGAGAGGCCCCATGTCCTCCACAATTTTGTTTATTTCTCCAAGATTGTGGAGCAATCTCCACTTGTCCTTCCCAGGCTTCTTTATTACAAAGACTGGGAAATTCCAAGGGCTGTCTGTTTCTTGCAGGCGTCCTTGAGCTACCTGATCCTCCACAAGTTTTTCAGGCGCCTCGAGTTTTTCTCTACTCAAAGGCCACTGTGCTACCCACTTTGGGGTGTTATCCAACCACTTTAACTTGTGGGCAGGGTGCCCCACAGTGGCTACTTCCAAAAATCCTGGGGTGTCTTAGGAATGATCAGCTGAACTCCCCATTGGGACATGGTCTCTCTCCCCCAAGGAGGGGCCTTATAGACTGCCACAAATGGACGAACACTTGCCAATTTCCCATCAGGTCCCTCAATTTGCACTACATTTTTTGAAATTTTTGCCAATGTGGTTCCTCCTATACCCTGAAGTTTGCCTGCCACAGGTTGCAATTCCCAGTGTGGTGGCCACGTGGTTTTAGGTATCACCGTGATGTCTGCACCTGTGTCCAGAACCCCTTCCACCTGAAGGTGCTCTGACCCATGAGCTAGGTTGCATGCCATTGAGGGTCTATCCTCTCCTACTACCTCTGCCCAGTAGACTTCTGGTGATTTTCCTTCTACTGTGATTTCTACTGGGATGGGAATGGCTTGTGCCGGATTTGCCCCTTTTCTAGATAGAATGGAGGGTGTAAACAACGTGCCAACAGCATAAGGCTGGATATTTTCCCCTTAGTAGTCATGGGAACTATTTCAATCCCTGGAGGTGTGTATGCTGTGTCCCCAATAACAAAATACTCACTGTCCAGTTCCATATCATGCGCCTGCGGGTCTTGTGAGCTCTTTGACAGGTCCACTACAATAACTTTCCAATCAGTGTTTCTGAAATGAAATCCTTTGGCAGTCACTAGGTGAGGTCTGCCTAGGGGCTGCTAAACCTTGTTAGTTATACATTTTACATTTTTATTTTTCTCTCCCCCTCCACCGTGATTCCCACCCTCCCCCTTTTTTTTAAGAGGAAGGCATTGTCCTGTGTGGGTCCCGCTATATTTATATCTTTGCGCGTAGCAGTGGGCACGCGCTGTACCCTCAGTTTTTTTGTTTGTTGATCTGTTTCTGGTTCTGGTTTTGAGGAGAGTTTCTGGCAAAGTGTCCTGGTTTCTTGCAACGCAGGCAGATGATGTGCTGCAGCTGTTGTGATGACATGGGTTGCCTCCTTGGACTTGGTGCAGCAGTAGCAACAGGCTGTAGTTCTGCAGATGCTGTATGACTGTCAGGGGTACCGAGCAGCTCTGGTCTCCTGGTGCAGGCATCAATCATCTGAGCAAGACTAGGTGCTGGATCGAGAGGAAGACTGAGGATAATCCTACTACAGGTCTCAGTTGCATTCCTCTGAGCCATTTCTTTAATCAGCTCTGTTTGTACCCTGGTGTCTTGCACCTGTCTTTAAACTTGGCTTCTCAAACGGTCCACAAACTGTAAAAAACTCTCAGAAGGAAACTGTTTAATGTTAATATAGCTGTCCTTAGCCTCAGTTACTGGTAATTGATACAAAATCTTTTCTTCAGCATTACAGATTTTTTCCAAAACCAATCCAGATAACAGTCTGGTTTGTTTTTCTGGGCATTGTATGTCTCCTATACCACATAAATGATGCATTGTAATAGGGTTGCCTTCCGTGTCTATGGCATCACTGGGCGTTTGTTGTATTTCTTGTAAAACTACTGTCAAAGCTAACTTCCACTTATTTTCCCATATCTCATATTCAGAAGGTGTTAGTAAACATTTAAACAAGTCAATGACATCTTTAAGTACCATTTCATTTGAATTGAAGGTTGCCCTAATCATCCCTTTAAAAATCTCACTGGACCTCCCAAATTCTCTCTGTATTTCACAGATCTCTGTTTTGTCTCTATATGGTAGTGGTTGATATGTTCTGGTACCGTTTCTCCTTCCTAAATAAACAACCGGTGCTATAGATGGTATAGATTCATCGACAGAGGCAGGGTTGTGTCCCCCCGCCACCCCTCGAGTCCCGGTGACAGGCAGCTCGCACCCCCTCTCCCGGGCTGTCTGTGCCGCAGTGGAAAGAGAATTTTTTGGTTTCAGAGAAATCCGGACTATATTTCTCAGAAGAACCAGGTGTTACAAGAGGATACAGGGTGGATGAAGGGATATCAGGGCTGGGATATTGAGGAGGTGGGTAGGTGGGTGAAAAGGGATTATTCGGGCTGTGATTCTGTGTTTGTATGCTCTTTTCTGCTTCCAAAATCTTTTTTTGGGCTTGTAAAAATATCAGAATAAATCGACAAGCTTTATGTTCACCATTTTCGACTTTTAAAGTTAGTATCTGTCCAATTAGGTCCCAAAAAGAAAGCAAATTCTGTTCTTGCACAGTAAAATTTGGTATTTCTGCTATTAGCCAGCATACAAAACGCAGGAGGAGCTTATTTGAGAACTATACATTGTTTAAAATAATGCTAAAATGTTTTAGTGTGCTCTTTTGTTCCACCAATACTTTTGCACCTATTATTTTAATCGTATCGCTGGTCTATTCTCCACCAGACTTTGTAACACAGCACGAATTGTTTGAATTCCCGCCATAGCACGGAAATCCGAGCTGGGGGGGGGGGGGGGGGGAGTTCTGCAGGCGAGGTCCCCGACCTTTCCCTTTCACTCAAAGCCTTTAAAGGCAGCTAGAGTAATAGGGCAGTTGACTGTCTCAAAAAGCTATTGAGATCCTCTGAAATAGGATTTCCAGCTCCTTCATGGGCTTATGGCAGCACACGGTGGGGGCCAACTGACGTTCCCCCCCTCACAGCCCCCTGAATTATCAGGCTAGCCCAGAGATCCGAGGCTTTGAGGGGAGGAACATCAGGAGAAGGCAAAGATTTCCAAAGGAGGCTCTTACCCTGATAAATGTTGGTTCAGCTCTCTTTATTCTGTGATATCCTGGGGGAGAGCGGGGCAAAAGAGGATGAACAGGAAATGTCAGGGGTCTATATAGACTTTGGACAGGGTGGGCTTCCCTGGCTCTTCGCCAACCCCGCTGGGGCAGAAAGGAGGGGTCCAGGGTTATCTTGATCAGAGTCACAGGGTCCCGGGGAAGGGGAAACAGAATGCCCATGAGCTCACTGTAACAGTAGTTCTTGCTACACCTATCCAGAACCTGACTCTCCCCTCTTTTTTGTTTGGATTTGAGATCCAAACATTATTTTTTTCTGGACAGGGAAGTAAGAACCAGCTGCAAATACAGACTACAAGTGGGAACTGAGCTGTAGCTTGGGATTAAAGGCAAGAAGTGATTCCATGGTAAATGTGAGCATTTAGTGATGACACTTCTGTAATGCCCTACCAACCCATGGTTCACATTGCTATAAACTCTCTTTCTGGTGTTACAAAGAGTAGAGAAGAGTTGATTCTAAGTAAAAAATATAGCCAGAATGTTAATTTTGTTAATATGGTGAACAATGAGTATCTAGTATTAGACCTCATGGAACTGAGTATTCAGATTTCCACTTAGTACGTGCTGACAGTTTTACTTTGAAATCAACAGGTCTATAGAAACCAAGTTATCCACAGGAATTAATGTGGTCTATGCTCTAACTAAAAAAGTTTAGTAGAAATTTGCAAGGTCAGTAGTCCACAGATTACCTTTTCCTTTCTTATTTAGTGGCTATTCTGCTGGAAAGCTTTTACAGACTTATCAGTTTGGATGTAATTAAAATGCCAGTACATTTCATATAGCCATTTTGGTATTAGAACAAATCCATAAGACTGCACAGCCTTTTAAAAAGCATTTTAAAATAAATGTTCAAATCAACAGCCTGAGTAGGACTCAGAATAAAAAACTCTACCAAACCTCAACTCCACTCCTTGTCACCCTGTGAATGAGCTCTGCATTCAGTTTCTAAAGATGAAAACGTCCATTTATGGTGGCCTTGGTATGGTTAGGAATTGAGAAAGGGTCTTCTTCCTTCACCAGCCCCACACTGCAATGCCTTTGGGATATGGCTCACTGGCCGTTGTTTGCACAGCAGTGGCATTTCTGCATGAAGCAGAAATTTCCAGCCAAAAGTCCATGAGGAGTGGGGCAGCCAGAGCATCCTGTGCAGATACAGGCCTGCAGCTATGACTCGAGGGGGTTTTGGCTGCTGCCCAGTGCAGCGGGTGCAGTTCTTCTCTGAGGGCCCCCCTTCCCAGGTGCCCATGGATAGGAGGTGCAGGGCTCTGCAAGGGGTATGGAACAGGGTGGGGATGTCTGCTGGAAATAGAGTGCAGCAGAGAACTAAGAGTCCAGGATGTTCCTGGAGCGTGTGACAGAGAACTTCTGACACAGCTGGTGACTGAGCCAGTGAGGGGAGGCACCGCTGGACCTGCTGTTTGAGAAGAGAGAAGGGCTGGTGGGTGACAGGAGAGTTGGAGGCGGCCTTGGGCTCAGTGATCACAAAATGCTTGCGTTTGATTCCCAGAAAAAACAGAGAGGGGTGTTGGGGAAGTGTTTACTTGCAACAAATTGTGAATTCCTTAAGCTTTAACAGACAGTGCTTAGTCCTGCATTCCCTCACACCAGTGATTGATGTGTGCAAGTGGATATCTTAGCCTTGAGAATAAAGAGAGTGGGCCAACTGAGGACGTAGCTGCAATGCATTCAAGGAGAAGAAAGTGGCTTTAGTAGGCTCTTAACCATGGAAGGAGAATTTCAGGAATGGGATGTTCCCCAAATGACCACCAGAGACCCTCGAGACCCCTCCTCTAAATGTCAATAATTGTGGGGAAGTGATGTAAATACGTCAAATACTTTGTGTGAAAGTTAAGCCTGTGGATTTGATAAAAATAATGAATATGTCTTAGTTCCTTGGATACAAACACATGGGTGTGCATGTTTCAGGGAAGTGATTCCACATGCACCCAGCACTGAAATAAAACAATGCCTCCATTCTAACCCTGTGCTGGCAGTGTGGATCAGGCCATGCTTGATAGCTTTCATTTTGGGCATTTCTATTGGAGCATAAATAATGGTTGAAATGAAACCTTTTCCAGCTGTTTCCATCTTGTTTACATTTTAGGAGACCAAGGTTCTGTGCCACAGGTGGCCTGGGTGTGTTCCGAGCAATGCAGCCCCCACAAACCCCTCGGTTTCCCCACAAGTTGCCATGCCTTGTTCCCAGGTGTGCCCAGCTCTGGCAGGAGAAAGAGCCTGCAGCGCCGTGCCCTGCCCAGCTGGGGCTCTCTGGCACAGAGCAACAGCAGCGCCAGCACCTTTCAACCCGCTCCTGCCTTGGCTTCTCCTGGGACACAGAAGCCTCTGGAAATCAGCACCACCAGTGGCATTCCCAGCTTGGAGCAGCTCCTGCTGGCGGGCAGATGCTGCCAGTTTGACTGCTTCCAAAAGGAAAAAAAGGCAGAGACGTACACACTCAGGAGCCCTGGGCATATCCAATAAACGTGCAAATATCTGGGAGATTTGTTAGGAACTATTTCAGCTGTTATGCCAACAGTGCCTTCTCTCCCGGTTCTGTGCAATGCTTTGGGCCATTTTCTTGGTTTGGTTTCCTTTGCTTGGGTCCCATCTGAGTGCTCAGTTGGGGTACAGGCTGTGGGTGCTTGGTGCACTCTTGGAGTTACTCTTGGATCCCTTGAACAACAGGGTTTGGCCCACGAGGGGAATTTGTGCTGCTTTGTGACAGAGGAGAACTTCCCTGGCTATTTTGCTTTTGCTGTACGGCAGGTTGGTTATTGCTCTGCCTAAATTCACAGGCCAATATAGAGTGTTTGCATTGTGATGTCAGGGCATGGTTGCCATGTGGTCATGGTGATATCAGAAGGTTGTCTTGGTGCACGGAAGGCCTCAATGTCAGAGCAGCCCTGGGGCTTGCTCAGGGCAGGAGCATCCTCCTGCTTGAGGCGTTTGTCAGTGGGAGCTGCGCACTGACAAGAGCCTTGTCTTTTCTAGTGTTGGAGCAAATCTGCACAGCAGTGCTACAATGATTGAGCAACTTGCTGCTGCAGCTTTCATAGCTTATGGTGTTTCTTATTTCAGCTATTACCTGACTAACATGGCACGTAAGTAGAGGTTTTCCCTGGGTGTAACTGAACCTGGCTTTTGTATGTCTTCCTGCTCTTTCTTAGTGCCTGAGTTATTTTGAAACAGAAAGAGCACTAGTGTGCCACTGGTTTGGTAAAGCTCCTGTCAAGGAGTTCAGCTACAAGGGGATTTCTGTAGCCACAGGGCAGCATTTGCAAGGGAACCTGCAGGGGTCCTATTCCCTCCACGGGAGAGTCTGAGGCAGCAGTCTGTCATTTCCTCAGTTTGCTGGGACCAGCAAGACAGCTTTGAAAATGTAAATGAAGACTTCCTTGGAAGGCCTTCTGAAGACTTTGTAATTCTCCCCAGAACTGAGGGAAAGCTTCTTTCTTTCTACATTTTGTCATTAAGGGATTTGACTGCCTAACACGACTCTTGACTGCATGCTAAAATAGAGATTTCCTTTGCAGTGAAATGCAAACTCCAAAGCAGTGAATGTCTGCTCCAGAACACCAGAGCTGCTGCTGTGCTCTTCCACAATAGAACTGTCAGGGCTCAGGGGGATTTTGGGGAAGCTTTTCTGGGCAACTGTTTTCAGCAACTTAATGGGAATTAGTGCATGCAACTTCTTTTTTTAAAAAATGTACCTGAAAGAGAAGACAACGAAAGCTGCTTTTTCTGTTGGACAGAACAGAAGCACTGAGTGTTAAAGAACAATTTGCATTTTCTTGATCATGCTTGTATTCATTTACTGGCTAAAGAGTCCAGAGTGTAGGTACAACCAAGAATATGGTCCTGATCTCTTGCTGGCTGTGTGAATGAAATGTGTCTCCTGGAGGGATGTTGAGAAAGGAAAATAATCTCTGTTTGGGTTGACTTCTTCTCTTCTGTGGGATTCTCCAGGCCAGGCAGTTTTCTCACAGCGTATGGTTCATTTTTTCTTGCCCACTACAGGCCACCTGATCCATGTATTCAGAGGTGCAAATCCTGAGGTGAGTGAGAAAGGAACATTTCATGTCCATGGTGTTAAGAATTGTGGAGCAAGCTGTCAGCTTGGCCTGTGGCAGTAGAGTGTAGAGGGCCAGCTGGGCAGGCTGAAAGAAAAGCCATTTCCATATCTGCAGCAGCAATAGCAAAGGCATTGCTGATTACTTCCTACTTTTCCAGTTCAGAGCTTTCAAGGAATGAAAAGCTCCGTTTTGCAGAGAGAATGTTGCTTCTTGATAGTAACCAGGGTGGAATATCTAATTCAGAAAAATTTGCAGTTCAGCTGAATTAGCCCATTTTAATTTAGTCAGAGTGACTCAGAATCCCATTGCTATCAAGGTTTCTGATTTGTCCTTAGTACAGCTGGTTGTAGAAATAGAACTGAATAGAAATAAGTGCTGAATAGAAAGGAGGTTATAAATGATAGATAATGGCCTGTCCCTCACACTACTGTCTGTCCACAGATCACAGAACCAACAGCGGTCTCTGCCCCGGCTCCCTCTGCTCCTGGAGAAGCTGAAGAGGAGCAAATTGAGCAGTATGACCGCAAGGCTCCAGCTGTGGTCACACCACAGCCTGAACATTGTGAGCCAGTAAGTGCCAGCTGTGGGTGGTGCTGCCTTCAGTGCAAGGCAGAGTGGCAAGTTTCTGACCAGCCAGCGCTTGCTGTTGCTGGCTGAGGATGCTGAGTGCTGGAGTCCTGCCAGGACGCAGCGATTTCCTGCAGCCTGTGACAGCTGGAAAATGGGCTTTGATCTGTCATGTTTAGGCCCCAGCTTCCTGGCATTCTGGTAGGGGCCAGCCTGGAGCATGAAGGCTCTCTGTTCCCAGAGCAGGGAGCATGTCGAAGACACTGCGCTCAGCCTTCTCAGATACACAGGGGACACTGTGGCTTGGAGAGCCCTGTCCCCCTCCAGAGACTGGGCAAGTAGCTGCAGGCACAAATAATGTTGATCTGACCACACAAGCTCTTTGTGGTGCTTTGTCCCTACAAACCTCTTGGGTGTGCTCACTTGGGAGTATTTCAGAGACACACTGGGGATGCAGAGTTGCTGCTTGAAGTCAGGGATTTTGGTGCCTTTGTTGCCAGGTTGTTCTTATATCTCTTCAGGCAGAGCAGCCAGTAGCAGAGCAGACAGGTGCTCTGAGTCTGCCTGTTTTTTGGCTCTTGATAAGCTGCAAGGAGATGATGGTGTTGTCCATGAAGCTGTGGGGGGCCACTCTTGTCCCATGTGGCAAAAAAAACCCAAATGGTGTAGTTCTAAACCTTTCTTCTGAGGAAAAAGCAAGAGGCTGCATGTGTTTGTTGATCCTTTCTATTGTGTAGTCTACTTTGAAAACTACATTTGAAAACTGCATTGGAGCCTCGAGTGGGAGCAAAGCTGTGAGTCCTTGACTGCTGTCTTGTAATGCTAAAACTAGGATGTACACCTTGAAATTCTGGATGCCGTATTTGAAGTCAAACAGGACTCTTTGTGCCTGGGGGCTGCATGGGCCAAAAGGACACAGGGGTGCCGGTCAAGAGCAGCTGAAGGTGGGCCAGTGCATGGCCAGGTGGCCAAGAAGGCCAAGGGCATCCTGGCCTGTGTCAGCAGCAGTGGGGCAGCAGGAGCAGGGCAGTGACCGTCCCCCTGGGCTGGGCAGCGCTGCGGCCATGGCTGGGAGTGCTGTGTCCACTTGTGGGCCCCTCTGAAGCAGAAAGCCCTTGAGGGGCTGGAGCGTGTGCAGAGAAAGACACGGGAGCTGGGGAAGGCTGTGGAGCCCAAGGCCAAGGAGGATGTGCTGAGGGAGCTTCAGCCTGGACAACGGGAGGCGTGTGAAGGACCTTCAGGCACACTTCCATAGATCCCTACCATAGATCCACAGATCCATAGATCCAGTGCTCACCTCAAGGGCTGCAAAACATCCCCTCACTGCATCTAAGAACTTTAGACACTGGAGCAAGTGAAACATTCATATTTTTGTTTGTGTATTTGTTTGTTTGCTAGAGGGAGAAGCCCTGTGTAATTTCTCTATTTCCAGCAAGCAAAGGTGCTTTTTCTCAATCTTTCCTGCCCTTTTCCAGGACTGGCAGAGATTCTGTTCAAATTTTAGTTTGCAAGGAGGCAGTTCTGGCTGATGCAGTATTTTTGCATGAGAACACGTAGTTTGGGGCAAGGATGTTGCTGCTGAAGGAGCTGTTGTGATGCCAGGCTAGCAAGTAAGGCCTTGCACATCACTTTCAGGTTAACAGCTCCTGTGCCTTTTTGCAGCCCAGGGAATCAGTGTGTTGTGCTTGGGAATTGTGCAGGAAATCAATGACCTTGCATTCCTCACCTCTGCTGGTCCTCAGAGATCAGAGGAGCTGGGAGGGGCTGGGCTTTATTTCTGATTGCAGCGCCTTTAACACTGTCAGTGTGGTCGAGTTGAAGAGAAACACTTGGCCAAACACAGATGCTGCAAGAGTGCAGTTCCCAGTGCAGTGCTCTGGATCTGATTGCATTCCATAAGCACCTAAATGCTCCAGATTTCCTGAGAGTGTGGTTTATTGAAGGAACAGGAGAGAAAGTTCAGGATTGTGCTGACTGGGGCACTGGTCACCAAGTGTTGATGTGTCTAGCAATAGAAAGGATAGTAAAGAGAGATTAAAAAATGGGAGATCTGTCTCTCTCTCTATCTATCTATCTATCTATCTGAATCTTCCTGGCTCTGCTCCAAAGCAGTTGATGATGCAAAGCTCACCTAAAGGCATCCCTTCAGGGGAGGAGGAGAGACAAGTTCCATTGACTGATCCTGAGCAGGCAGAGATGTTTCCCCCTCCAGAGGTGGTTGTTTTTTCCCCTCATGTTTTCCTCCTCCAGCCTTTCTGCCCTGAAGCCTCCTTTTTATCCTTTAAAGTTTTACATGTCCTAAGAGGGTGGAACTATCCCATGCTGTAGTTGAGGTCTGGTGACTTTGCTCATACATGCATTCATGACTCATGTTTCCTTCACTGGCATTCCTAAGGGTGTGAAAGTGCATTCATTAATAGGGCCTTATGAGAGTCTCTGTGACTGCTGGTCAAATTTCCCAATTAACAAAAGAGGGAGAAGAAACACCTTGGTCCTCTTCCATATACTGAGGTGGCCATAGAGGCTCTCTGACCTCCATCAGAGGACCTTTGCATGTGTCCTTATCTCCTGAATGACCAGCATTTCTAACAAGAGTGTAGATGTGAGAAAGGCGAGAATGCTGGTGCAGGCCTGAAGAGAACAGGAACTCCAGAAGGGTCTCTCACAAGGGCTGAGCTCACCCAGGAAGTCACCTGCAGAGCCAGGATGGAGCTGTGGGAGCGGGTGGGGTGTCAGTCATACTGAAAGACAAACAGGACATGGCAGGAGCAGAGGGAGGCCCTCAGCAGGACCTGGAGAAATGACACACCTTCCCTATCAGCTGCCTGAGAGGCTGTTGGAGCTTCAGCCCCCGATGGCCCCAGATTGCAGTGCCAGGGTCACTTTGGAATCTGTGCCTCCCCACGGGCAGAGAATGACCAGGGAAGCTGCAGCACTGCAGTGCTTTGGGAACGTGTGAGCCCATCAGTCATTGAGTCTTGGCCCACAAGTGTCACATGTAAAGTTGAAACCCATCTTCTCTTGCTTTCTGTGCAGGTCCTTCCAGAGAAAGAGCAGGAGCAGCCTGCTTTATCAGAGATGCCATGGCAGAATCAGGGAGAGCTGTTCCCAGCCCGAGAGCAGGAAGAGCAGCTCAGGCAGCAGGTGGAAGAGCCACAGGAGAACGACCAGGTAAGCCTGACTTGCCAGGTGTCAGAGGGAAGGGCAGGAAGAGGGGCATAAAATGGAGCTCTTGGGACTGAGGAGGCCAGGAGTCTCAGAGGCACTGAAAGCAGAGAGCCTTGGAATCTGCAGAGATCAGCACTGGGACAGGAGGGTTACATTGGAAGCAGAGGAGGGTAGGGAAGCAGAAAGAAGTGGCTGAATAAATGTGATTTTGAGGCTGCAAGAGGAAAAAGCTGAGCCTGATGGCAGCTCCCAGTCACTTCTCTGCATTTGTCTGTACAGGACATCAAGGCAGAGCCACAAGCAGAGCTGCCCAAAGCTCAGAGTGACACTATGGCAGTGAAGAGGAAGAACAAAGAAGACTTGAGAACCATCCAAGAGAAGAAGAATCTCCATCAGCAGAGGGGTGATCAACAAAAGCAGGTGAGTGAAAGAGTAGCAGCCACTCCACTCAGGAAACTTCCTCTCTCTTGTTCTTTACGGAACACTGATGAACAGCTGCAGGCAGAGCTGCAGGAAACTGAGGCTAGGATCAAGGCAAGGGAGAAGAAGCAAGACAAAAAAATTGAAATCATCAGAGAGAAAATTAATCTCCTCCTTCAGGAGCAAAATACTCTTGAAAAGCAAGTGAGTGAAATAGCCACTGCAGTCACCAAACTGGTGGTTTCTGCCCTCCTTGTCTTTTCTCTGCAGAGCAGCAGGTGGGTGGAGTGATGCCTCTGAGTACCATCCCTCTGAGGCCTCTATCACAGCTGCTCTGAAGGACAATTCCTGGCCTGCTGGATCTCACCTGATGGTCTGGAGAGTGGGATTACTCCTTTGGCCACGTGGCCAGCAGTCATCCAAATTAACTCCTGCTAGCTTCTTCCAGCTCTCCTTGTTTCTTGAGGTGTTTTTGCAGGTGAACATGGTCACTCAGATAGATTTGGAATATGAGCTACAGGCTGTCTGTATCCCTTGTGAATCTGCTCCTGTTCTGTTCTTTCCCTTTCCTCACAGCCGATGACTCCTGGCTGACGGGGACAAGCTGTAGTCTCTGACTGATTTGTTCTCTTTGACTTGAGGTGGAAGTGTTGTCGTCCTACCTGGCAGCCTGCAAAGACTTCCAGGAAATGACGGGCGATCAAGAACCCCGAGGCTGGCGTGAGGCACAGGAGCTGTACCAACCTGAGATGCTGCAAGATAAGCACATCCTGAGGATGCTACAGGAAAACAGAATTCCATGGAAGGAGGTAGAACACTAGAAGGAGGAGCTGCAATGTGTCTGCAGGCCTAAAAGGGGGGAAGGAATCCTTGGGAGGAAGTGGAGTGGTCATTGCTGCAGTCATCCTTCAGAACACGAAACCAGCTATGAACTCAAGTAAAACCAGCTTTTGGTTTTACAAGTGGGCATCCAAACCAGTTCTGTTGAAGAGCTCTGCATGTGGCTGACAGCAGCTTCCAAAGGGCTTGCATTTGAAATGGGATCTCGGGGCAATTTCTGCCAGCCACCTTTGTGACACAAACTCATTTCTTGTCTCAGATATACACAGGCTCTGTCACTGAACCTGCTGCAGCAGCAACAGCGCCATCCCAAGGAGCCTTTGCTTCCCAGCCGGAGAAGTGGAGTCGGGGCACTTGGTTCATGTCCCGCGCTGACCCAGCTGCTGCTCAGCAACAGGAGATCGATGGTGACTCCCAGGAGCAACAGAGTACGTCTGGTGTCTTTGTTACCTGAGGGACAGTGTATTGTGTGCAGGTGTCAGCACAGCTGTACCAGACAGTCCTCCTCAGTTTGGTGTCACAGGGACATTTAGGACTCCCCACAGGAAGTGCTGACAGTGCTCTGAGGCAGCGAGAGAGCGCTCTGGGTGTTCCTGCTGCCTCTGAGGGCACCTTGGACTGGCTGGAGTTTGCCTGAGCTTCCCTCTCTGCTGAAGGCAGAAGCAGGGATTGCTCCTGGATCAGCAGAAGGCTGTGACCACTTGAGTCCTAGCCATCGGCAGAACCCCTGCTCAGATCAGTCTCTAGGGGAACACATCAAGCCCTTTGTGATTCTTCAGCACAGGGCATTGATTCTGCTTCTGGCCCATAACAGCTGCCTGTGCTGTGCTCTCAGATAAGACCTGGTGGGGCTGGGAACAGAGCCTAGTTGCTGCTGTGTCTGCCATCACCTGTTGGGAGGAAAAGGCTCGCTCTGGCTTCTTCCCATCAGTGCCTGTCAGTGCTCACGCTCGGGTTTTGCCAGCCTTGTTGTGGCAGCTTTCCTGGCCCTGAGGGCTGGTGGGAGTGCAGAGGCTGGAGCCTTCCTTAGCCAGGAGAGGCCCGATGCTGCCTGGCCGCTGCAGCGTGGAGCTGCCTGAGCCAGCAGCCCCTTGTCTGGGCCGGCTTCTGCGTCGCATGGCCTGGACCCATGAGAGGGTCAGCATCTCCTCTGGGCAGCTGTGTGTGTCACGCTGCCGCCTGAGGAGCACTGCTGTCCTCTCTGCCCTTGCCCGCCGTGCTGAGGTGGGAAGATGGGGACTTGTGAGCTGCCAAGAGGGCGAGTCCAATGGGAGTGACTGATCCACGCTTCAGGGTGAAGAGAAGCAGTGTGGTTCTTCATGTAGGGCACAGGCAAGGGCATCTTTGAGCTCACCCTGCTCATAAAGAGTGAGGGTTCTGGTCCTGAAAGCCCCATTGGGATTGGTTATAGGATGAGCTGCTCTGGTTTACAAACACAGAGGCATTCTTCTGGCAAACTACTGCAAGGTGGAGAAGATGGGAACGCTTGGCAATATTCCTCCTGTTCTGAACTTGGCATGTGTTCAGAGGAGTTGATTCTAGATATCAAGGTGCATTTAATCTTAGCAAGTAGGAAACCTTTTGTTGAATCTCACAGTGTTTATTCCCAAGAAAACAAAGGCTTTGTTATTTCCAGCTCTCCCTAATGTTTCTAGATGACAAACTTACTTGCCTTGGTAGCTGTCATCTTCTGGTCTCTGTCTCCTCTGAATATATCTCCCTGTACTTCCCTGTGTGTTTGCTGTCAAGACCTCTCTCTCTTTGAAGGACGCTAGAAAATCAGTCTCTGTGCCCGCCACTTGTGCTGCAGAGCTGCCTGTCTTCTTCTTCTTGTTCCTGTTCTGTTGTTGTTCTTGTTGTCAGCCAGCTGATCACACAGGGCTCAGAGCCTCAGACATAGGGGCTGCCTTTTGTATCTCCTGGAAGCTGCGATCTCTGCATTAAAGTGAACATCTTGCATGTTGTTTTCCTCAGGGAGAATGGTGAAGATGGAAAATCCCATTATAAAATACATTCAACTGGAAAATATTGGCAGTGGGTGAGTCCAACCAGTGATAATTTTACAAAACTACGCACCAGGTGTTTTGTTGGTGGAATATCCACCAAGTGTGAAGTCAGACAAGCTGCAAACATATTCAGACACTGGGGTTAGATTGTCAGTGCTGATCAGAATTTTTAAGTGTGGCCAGAAGGCATTGCCAGAGACATGTCCATGCTACAGTGTCCTGCAGGTCTTAGGCATTTACAGCAGAGATCTCATATGTGGGCTGGCTTTCACTGCAAGATCTAAATGGCTCTTCTTTCTTTGCTACTATTTTGTTTCTAGGACTTTTGGACATGTTTGTAGAGCACTCAACACTGCCACAGGAGGAGAGGTAAATGCCAACAGCCCCCACAAACTCTGCTGCACTGAAGGGCTTTCCCCTCTGGTGTGAGCAGCTGTGGCCAGAGCTTTGAGTAGAGCTATGCTGAAAAGGCACAAGCAGCACAGACTGGTACCAGCCTGCAAAATATATTTGGGACAGTCTTTGTCCTTCTCAGCTGCCAGAAGGAAGGCAAGGAGGGCAAGAGTTCATTTCAGAGAAGGATGTGCTCACTCGCTCTCAGTTGCTAAAACAAAGGTGGTGCCTTAGAGCATCTCACTGCTCTTTGGGGCGACAGCTTCAGAGTCCTGAATTCTCACTTCTGGTTTCCAGCAAATACATCTGAGAGTTACCGGTAGTTCCTCAGCCACCTGCAGTGCTGCACTTGGGAACTGCACAGAGGGAGAGATCTGAAAGGCATCCCTAAAAGCCCTAAGCCCTGCCCATAGCCCAAGAAGTATCCACAGAGTGTTAAGACATGGATTACTTCTTCTGAATCCCATACAAAGCAGCAGGGAGTGTGGTCAGAGGTTTGTGAGTGATAGCTGAGACATCATTGTTACCAAGCGGACAAGACAAAACCTCAGTGGCCGTGTGTCCTGTAACTGGCCCCCAAGGAACAGAGAAATGGGCTGTTGGAACGTCTGTTCCCATTCCCATGCCTAATCACAAGGCAGTTTGGCACAGTTTGGCTGATTCATTCCAAAATCCCTCACTCCATGTGAGAAGTTGTTCTCATGCCACCAGCTTTTAATGTTACTGATTTTCAACATCATTTTAGGTGGCTATAAAGAAAATAAATCTTCAAGGACTGATCAGGAAGGAAGCAGACTTTAATGAACTCATGGTCATGAAAATGAATAAGCACCCAAACATTGTGAATTATTTAAAGAGGTGAGTGTTTGTTGTTTTATCCCAGCAATGTTTGTTGACATAATGCAAGCATGCAAAGTTAAAAACCCACTTTGGTCACTGGGAGAAAATAGAGCTGGTAATTATTGGTTCATTATTATTTTTCAACTTATCTCTAATGGATGGGAAGAGAGTGCATTTTGTCTGCATTAAACTACCCTGGCAAATGCAGTTTGAAAATTTTTCAAAAACCTGGATCAGCCCTATCTTACTAATTCAATACCCTGTAAGTTCACTGCCTCCACATTGTTTTGAGGCTTGATTTTTTTTCAAATTTTTTTCAGCACCTTTTAAGTTCTGACAAACCATCCTAGAGAGGATTTCCCTTGGATTCTTGTCCCTTTTCCATTGCTATGCATGCCAGGAAGACTAGGTGTTTATTTCCAGAAATAGCATCTGTGACAGGCTTTTTATCTGGGCTGTTACTAAACCACACTTTTCGCTTGCTGCCCACCTAAGACATCTCCTTTTTCACAGCTGTGCCTTTCTCCTTGAGACTGCACAGATTGCAAACAATGCACAGCCAAGAGGGAATGTCTATTGCTTTTATTCTGTCCTCGTCACAAAGGCACCCAGAAAAAAACCCTTGTTGTTTTCCAACAGCAACGCTGTTGTTTTCAAACAAGCATGTTCATCTCCACTCCTTGTTTCCTTCTTTCAGCTGCCTTGTGGACGAGCAGCTCTGGCTGGTTATGGAGTACATGGACGGAGGCACTCTGAGCGATGTCATCAGCAAGACCTACCTGTGTGAAGACGAAATGGCAGCCATCAGTCGGGAGGTCAGGGATCCCACCTGTGCTTCAGAGGGCTTGGGCAGGATTGTCTGGGAAACAGGGGCTCAGACCTGGAGCGATTTCATGTATAAAGCCTTGTTTCTGTGTTGCTGGTATGCTATGGGCAAGTAAAAGCATCTCAAGGGAACTGCCTGCCAGTGCCCCTGCACTCACTGTACTCTGTTCCTGTACTCTTACCTTCTGCTGTTGTATTCTCACTCTCTCTCGTGTATTTGTATTTGCCGTTCTTCACCTTGCCTCTCTAAACGTTTGCCTCGAGCCTGTCTGCACTGCATTCCTTGCCTGTAAAAGCAAAGGTGCTGATGGCAAGATTTGAAACGAATGGCAAAGAAAAAGACACCTATTTCACACCGTCCTTAGCTGAAAAGGACAGTAGTCACACAAAATAGTGTTTGCTTCAGGAAGGTGACTGATGTGATACTTCCAAGCCTGTGCTGATGCCAGCAATAAAACCTTTATCATGCAGCCTCCCACCCCAAAAGTGATTCACTTCACACCACAGAGAGGGACTTTTTCTTTCTTGGCAAACCCTCATTTGGAGAGAGCACATCCACTACAGCAGCAGTCATCCTGGTTGGTTTGCAGGGGACACTCTACAACAGCAGGTGCTGTTGCCCTTTCAAAAGCTGACATGCCTTTCCTTAGAAATGTCCTCTCTGCAAGTGTTGGAACAGCAACTCTTCCTCTCCATGGCACTGTGTTCTGCCATTACTCGCCATTCCCCTGGGGAATGGGAATGTTTTAGAGCTGTTTCCTTTCTTGTATGATGAAATCACATCACTAATTTTTGCCCTCCTGTTTCTGTTTTCTCTCTCAGTGCCTGCAAGGACTGAATTTTCTTCACTCAAACCACATGATCCATCGAGATGTGAAGAGCAGCAACATCCTTCTCAGAACCGACGGTTCTGTGAAGCTGGGTCAGTATATTCCTGGTCAGGTGCAGCATTCAGGGATGTGGGGTGAGGGGCTGCTTTGAGTGACTGCCAGCTCACCAGAAATGGTGCTGGTGGCAGTGCAGGGACCCCTGCTGCAAACTATGGGCACAGTTGCAACGTGCACAGAAGTATGACGAGGAACAAGGAGTCAAGAGGGGCGTTGGTTGGTGTGTGACCCTTCCAGAGGGAGGGAGCTCCAAGTCTAAAGCTTCAGAAAAATAAAGGCTGGAGGTAGTCTAAAAAACGAGGGGGTTTCTTGAAGTGGCCAATTCCATATTTCCTTGGCTCAAGCCCTGAGGAAACAGAGCAGGGACAGATTTTCAGCAGATGACATAGTGCTTTCTTAGACTGAGAGTGGGGAATTCTTTTGCTTGGCTTCTTAACTTGAGCTGGCTTTCATGGTATGTCTTTTTCTCCACAGCTGACTCTGGCCTCTCTGCTCAGCTCACCCCTGAGCAGAGTAGACGGAGCTCAGTGGCCAGCACTTCTGGGTGGATGGCACCTGAAGTGGTGACAGGTCAAGCATATGGCCCCAAAGCGGACGTATGGTCTTTTGGAATCGTGGGCATCGAAATGGTGGAACAAGAAGTTCCTTATTGGAATGAAACTCCTCTTTCGGTAAGGTGCAAATACTCCCTGATCCCGCTTGTCTTTCTCACCTGTCTCATGTTCTGTGTGCCATTGGACAAAGTCCTATTGCCATCTGCTGGCACCATTTCCACCAAGGTCCTGTTCTAAAAATGTCCCTGCAGCACATCAGCATCTGCAGTCGATTTGGTTGCATCAGAAGGGAAGAGGAAGGTAACCAGTTCAGAAACCTAACCAGTTCAGCAGCCTGCGATTTTGGCCTCCAGCCATGCCTGATACTTCTCATTTGCTTTTTAAACAATGTTGGAGCTCTGTCTCTGAAGGAAATGAATTGTTCAGTGGAATGGTTGGATGTGTGATAAATGTCCTTCAAAATGGAGATTGAATCTTCCTAGTTTCAATTTTATAGAAAAAGAAAAAAGAAAAAAATGGAAAAGGAAGAGGAAGAGAAAAGGGAAAAGAAAAAAAATAAAAAGGTAGAGAAAAAGGGAAAGGAAGGGGGAAAGGAAGAGAAAATTAAAAGTAAAATAAAAAAAGCAAAAGAAAATGAAAATGGGAAATGGAAAAAAGAAAAAGAAAAAAGATAAAGGATAAAAACCACCAAAGCAATGCCCAAGCAATTCTGCTTGCTTTTCCCTTTATTAACCAAAGCACATCAGTTTTCCTCCAAACTATACCATCTTTTCTAAATCTTGTGGGTCTTCACAACTTTCAGGCTTTCAAATCATCTGTACATTGTTCAGTCATGTGTGTGGGTGGCCTGGATAAGTTTCGGATGTGTTTTTCTCTGACTGCAGTTAGAATTGTACACTAAACCCTTGGCTGTTTCTGGGTACTGTAACAAGTTGATGAGCTTGCAGCCCGGTGCCTGGGGCTGGGATCCAACGCAAGCAGTTGATGCCGTTGCTGTGTTCCTTTACCACAGGAGCAGGGCCATCCCTGGCTCGCACAGTTCTAAGGACAGTGAGGACTCCAGCTCCCCACCATGTCCAGTGGCTGAGCTCAGTTGCAGAGAGACAGGATAAAACCCCCTTTGTGACCTCTGGGGGTGTGGGAAAAGTGAAGGAAATTTTACTCTGGGTTAGAGAAGAAAGTAACAAAGTCTCTTTGGTCACCATCTTTTTCAGTGCCACCAGCACAGAGCTGTTACTATTGTGATGGGCGTTTTCATGGAGACTCCCAGGCCTCTTTCCATTGCTATTTCTGTCCGATTTAGATGGATTCTGCATCTGCATTTTTTTCAAGAGGAGAAAAACAAACTTGATGATTTTTGTTTCATGGAAGCTGTGCTTAAGGGACCAACAAGCAGTGAAAAGATTCCTTTCATGTAATAATCCTTGGAAATAATATGGATAGAGCAAATTCCCCCTTCCAAATAGCCTGTCAGGCTGGTGTAAATCCTCAGAGAAGCAAAACGTGCTTTTGCTGATGTAGTTCCCACTAACTAATGAAATCAGCTGCCAAGGCAAGATCTGCTGAATGTTGGAAACGCTGTGGCTGCATCGGGCTTTAGGTTTTTGGTTGGTAAAGGAAAGTCATCCCTGGGTCTCTATCAGGGCAGAAACTGCCCTGCATAGTGGAGCTTTAACAATGGGCTCAGGGAGAGCAGTTACAGATGGCAAAGAAGCAGCTGGAGCCTCATGTTTCCTTTTTCCCCAGCCTCAGCTCCTGATAGCCAGAAGAGGGAAACCAAAGCTGCAGCAGCCCAACCAATTTTCACCTTCCCTGCATGACTTCCTGAGCTGCTGCCTGCAGACAGACGAGGCACGGCGCTGGTCTTCCAAGGATCTCCTGCAGGTAAAAAAATGCCAAGGGGCTGAGGTGAAACAGTGTCGGAGGGATGGGCTCCTCCTCCACTGAGGTCTGAGGCATCAGATGAGCCCCCTTCCTCCTCACCTCCACTCTTGGTGCTCTTCAAATGAAAATGCTGAGGAGTGCTAGACTGGGCTGGGCTGGCAGGGCTCTGTAAAGTCCTTTGGTCCAAGTGTCCTGCAATGAGCAGGGACATCTTTAAAGAGATCAGGTTGCTCAGAGCCCTGTCCCACCTGACCTGGAATATTTGCCCCATCCCTACCCAGATATGGGGCACCTACCAGCTCTAAGGACAATCTGTGCCAGTGTGGCACCGTGTTCCAAGGAAAAAATTCTTCCTTAGATCTAATCTGACTCAATCCCCATTATATATTATAAATACTATCCCATGTCCTATTGCAATTGAACCTGTTAAAAAAAGGTATCCCCTACTTGCTGAGAATCCCCTCTGAAGTACTGGAACTCAGCAATGAAGTCTCCCTGGGGTCTATTTTCCTCCAGGCTGAATAACTCCAGGTCTCTCAGCCTGTCCTCAGAGGAGAGGCACTCTGTCCTCTGTTTCTGTCGCCCTGTTTTGTAATTTGGTGGTGTGTTCTGTTTTACCTAACAGCAAAAGAACTGAAGTAGAGCAATGCAGGGTACAGAGCCATGAAATGGTGGCGGAGGAACCCAAGGCTGCCAGTCCTGGCAGAGCAGTCTGGAGAGATTTGGCTGTAGGCAGGAGGGGCTGTGAGGGGCTCACTGTGAGCCTCTGAGGGGCCCTGGTTTGTGCCCCCCACCCCACCCTTAGAGGTTTCTGGCACACAAACAGGGACAGCTGAGAGGGACTTGTCGCAGCCCCATCTGCTGCCTGGCACGCTCAGGCAGAGGGGAACTGGCCCAGGCTGTCTGCCAGGTTGTGTGGCAGAGAGGGAACTGCAGGACCCAGAGCCACTCGGCTGGTCCTGCTGGGAAGGAAGGTGCCATCCAGCACAGGAGGGGCAGGGCCTGGAAAGGCAGACACTGCTCTGTGTGCCTGTGGAAATTAGCACGGTGCCTGTCTTTCCAAGACAGGGACATATGGGAGTCACTGGAGCTTCCTGAAGGAAGAAACCCCAGGGACAGAAAGCACCATTTCTAGGGCACTGGCAGGGCAAAAATCCCAGCAAGATGGAGAAACCAGAATAAAAGGATGAGTGGGATTCTGGGCCAGGTTTGCCTTGACGGAAACATCCTGCACATAAAAATGGAGGTGCAGATGGTCCCACTGGTCCTCTTTCTGCATCTTTCTAGGAGCCAGAAGAATCCTGTGAAATACTGAGCTTGGAAAGTCATGGCTCATTGTTTTTTGTTGATTTTTTTTCTCTTTTGGGCAGCATCCATTTATAACATTTGCTGAGCCTGCGTCCAGCCTGGTGCCACTGATTGTTTCAGTGAAGAAGAGGAAGGAGACTAGAATGTGATAATCACATCAGGACCATTACAATTTACTTAGAGTAGGATTGTAGGTTAGGGTTAGTGTTAGGGTAGGATTGTCTAATAGGACCTGGACGAGTAGGATTGGAAATTAATAAAGTTTCTGAAACCACAACTCAACTTGAAGATTCCCTTCTTTCTCACTCTGAATAAGCTCACTGTTTCCTTCTGAACTTTCTGTTGTTTCCTAAAGGTGGAAAGTGATACTTAATGAAAGTGGGAAAGGCTCTTCTTCATTCATCTTCTTCAGACCACACTGCCTTTGGAATATGGCCTACTGGCCAGCTTTTGGCCAGCTGTAGTATTTCTAGTTGAGGCAGAAAGGGCAATGGCATTTGCAGGAAAAGCCAAAGGGGGAAGGGTGCAGCCAAAACATCCTGTGCAGATGCAGGCTTTCATCTGTGACTCCAGAGCGTTTGGGTGCCTGCCACTTGGATTTGTATCCCAAAGTGCAGTGTCTTTGGCTGGAGGAGAGCCTTGCTCAGCAGGGAAAGCTGAAAGATCAGAGAGGCGCTCTGAAAGGTCTCCTGCGGTGCAGAGCTGTCAGCGCCTGCGAGGTGAGAGCGGGCCCGGCCTTGCCTGGCGTGGAGCCGCAGCAGAGCCCTGGCAGAGCCCAGAGCAGCCTGAGCCTGGGCAGGGCAGGCTGCAAGGAGGCCCTTGTAGCTGCAGGAGGCACAGCCCGGCCCTGCGTGCCTCTTTGTTGTGGTTTGACACGGAAAAAGAATTTTTCCCGGAAGGAAGAGGTCAATATGGACATTGACCAATTGAAGGTAAACACGCCTCTGAGAACACAGAGGTGTTAAAAGCAGAATTCCCAGGAGAACTCACTCTCTTTGGTTCCGGTCAGGGTGCAGTGCAGAGTCTCCCCTCCCCGGCGACAAGCTGGGTGGTGGAGGGGAGAGCCATGTGGCCTTCGGAGGTAGGCCCAAGGGTGGAGGGACTGGAACCGGGCTGGCCCCCTGTAGATGGAAGGGTGGAGAAATCTGGGATGTCTCCATTCCCCCCCAGAGTCTCTCTCTATCTCTCAAGAGAGAGAAAGAGACAGCGGCGGTTTCATCAGCAGTTCACCGCGGGGAAGGAGAAGAGCGGGGGGGCCGCAAGGTGCCCAGCTGGGCTGTGGGAGCCGGAGCCTGGGCAGCAAGCCATCTCTGGGAGTTGGGACTTTTAACCCTTCCTGAGAAATGAAAGCTTTGTGAAATTTTTCTCCTCCTCGGTTTGAAAGAGAGGAAGAGAGACAGCTTGGACCCTGGGATGTTAGAAAGAGAAATTCTAGGTGGGAGGAGATGATGGAGTGGCTTTTTGGCTGGACTTTTTCTTGGTAGCCACAGACTGAACTGATCTTCTCCTCCAAGAGAGACGGTATTTTAGGAGGATGCCAGTGAGCCAGAGACCTGCTTCAGCTGGGAAAAGACAGAAGTGGAGCGAAGAGAGAAAAGTTAGGGAGGTTTTTGGTGGTGCCCCCTTCAGAGAGGAAGAAGAGAAGAAGATCTCTGTTCTTGGACCCTCAGCCCCAGGGGAAAATGGGGGGGACTGTTGGTCCCAAAAATGAAAAACTGAACTGTTGTTTTTTTCCCTCTTGGCAGGGCATCCTTGAAAGGAAAAATCCTTAAAGCAGTCTGTCCATCCATGCATTGGTGGTGAGAGCACTGTGCATGGAAAGGAGAGGGTCACCATTGGCAAACTTTTTTTCTCTGGGCGGTGCCATGTGGTGACATGGAAGCACAGGATGTGGCAGCTGTGTTTCTTGGGGGGTCTGTGGCACAGGAGGGGCTCCTCTCTCCCTCAATGGACTGAGAATCAATTGTCTAGAGGGTGGAAATCTGATTTGGGTCCAGGGTGTGTCTCACTGTGGTTTGTTGGAGGTGGGTGGTGGGAGGGGGAATGATTTGGAGGGTTTTCATTTTGATTTTTGTGTGTGGTTTTTTTCTTTCTTTTTTCCTTCTATAGTAGTATAGTAGTAGTAGCTTAATAAAGTTTTTTCTTGTTATTGAGCTTGGGCCTGCTTTGCTCTGTTCTCGATTGCATTTCACAGCATTCAATTGAGAGACTGCATTTTCATGGGGACACTGGCATTGTGCCAGTGTCAAACCATGACACTCTTGCTGGCAGCGGGCGCATCCTCCGCTCCCAGAGCCCAGGCACAGCCGGCAGCTCCCATGGGGAAGTGGAGCCCTGTTTGGCACAGCCCAGCCTGGAGGCATTGGTCGTCTGCAGGCTGGCCCGAGGAGAGAAAGGCCAAGGGCAGCCGAGGCCCGGTGGCCTGGCTCAGCATTCCCACTCTTGTGCCGGCTGCCCTGGGACTCCTGGGAAAGGTCAGCAGTGTGTGCAGCACTCTGGGCACCGGGGCAGGGAGCCGGGCTGCTCGGCAGGCTGGAGCACAGGGCAGCGTCCTTCAGGCACAGCACTTGTGCAACGCAGCTCTGAGCTGCTGGGAGAGAGGGAATCCTGCTGGGAGAGAGGGAATCGGGGATGCGCTTGAGGCTTCTGCTTGGGTCATGAACTGATTTGGAAGGGAGGAGAATAACTTAAGCAGGCAACCTGTGTTTTCTTCCTTAATTTCTGAAAGAAAGTCACAATGTGTTGCACACAGGTAGGGTATTATCAAAGAAAAGCCTTATAAAATCAGGCCTTGCTCTGCTAAAAATGAGCAGCTGGCCTGTTATGTCTTCTACGTGCAGCTAGCTAACTTCCCCTGTGAAAAGTCATAAGAATGACTGCAGTTAGCAGAATAAGCTCTTGTGGTAGGAAAACTGTTTGCATCTGTAATAAACAAGAAATCTGTCCAATGAGAGTCCACAAAGGAAAGATGTAAACACCTGAGTAAAAAAGAAAGCCTTAGCACATCCACACAAAAAAACCTAAGCAGTGAATTGTGTGGCAAGAAAACTAGCAGGCAATTAGAGCTGAACATGAGGTCTGTGAAAATGGTATAAAAATAAGTTGCGTGAATAAAGAATTGGCTTTCCCTGCATGAAAAAACTGAGTCCCGGCTGCTGTATTGACACAGCAATGTGGTTTCACTCAGCAAGAGCACTTGAAGGGTGTATTGATGAAATGCTTGTGTTTGATTCCCAGAATAGGAAGGAGAGGCGTTAAGTGTATTAAATAGGCCTTAAGCTTGTGAATTCCTTTTGCTTTAACAGGCAGTGCTGAATCCTGTATTGCCCCATTGCAGTGCTTAATGTGTGCAAGTAGCTATTTTAGCCTTGAGAATAAAGAGAGTGGTCCTGCTAAGAAGGTAGCTGGAATGCATTCAAAGGGAAGAAAGTGTTTTTAGGAGGCTCTTGACCAGCAAAGGAGAATTTAAGGAATGGAATATTTCCCAAATGACTGTGTCAGGAACCAGAGTCATGTCCAAGACCCTGCCATATTTGAGCAGGTTGAAGAGACAATGAAGAAAGTCTATTGTTTAACAGGTGGGAACATGACCCTTGAAAGAGAAACTATGTATTGGTCAATGGGTGGGAAGTTAAGGTTTGAAAGGGGAGCAAAGCGCAATGGAGCCGTTGTTGGCATGGCCTCAGTATCGGAAGCCATCGTGGCCTCATGTCATGCACCGGCCATGTGTGAGCTGATGCTGTAACTGGGAAAATTTCGCTCCTGAGTGGGAGATACAAGGCCTGGTGCTGGGCTGGAGGGGTGAGAAGGACAAGATGCACACTGTTTTGATCTGAGGATGTCCTGGAAGTGCACTGCCTACCTGCCCCTGTTGCCGAGCACCACGCTCCATCTCCTTCTCCTGCTCAGTGGATTTTTGGGAATCCAGGGGTTGGTATGTGTTACTTGCTAGTGCAGCTGAAGGTGGGCCAGTGCATGGCCAGGTGGCCAAGAGGGCCAAGGGCATCCTGGCCTGTGTCAGCAGCAGTGGGGCAGCAGGAGCAGGGCAGTGACCGTCCCCCTGGGCTGGGCAGCGCTGCGGCCATAGCTGGGAGTGCTGTGTCCACTTGTGGGCCCCTCTGAAGCAGAAAGCCCTTGAGGGGCTGGAGCGTGTGCAGAGAAAGACACGGGAGCTGGGGAAGACTGTGGAGCACAAGGCCAAGGAGGATGTGCTGAGGGAGCTTTAGCCTGGACAACGGGAGGCTCGTTGATCCACACATGACAGTGCTCACCACAAGGGCTGTTTCCCTGCCAAACATGCCCTCACTGCATCCAAGTGCTTTAGCCACCTGAAGAGGGGACACTTCCAGCTTGTGGTTTGTTGGTTTGCTCTTTCCAGCAAAGATGCTTCTGCACAACCTTTCCTGTCCTTCTCACACTGCATGGGATTCTGATCCAGTTTGAGTTTTCCTTGCCTGCCACAGCAATAGCAAAGTCCATGCTGGCTATCTCCTACTTTTCCCTTTCAATGCTTTCAAGAGCTAAAAGCTGTGTTGTGCGGAGGCACCGTTGCTTGCTGATAGCAGCCAGGGAGGGCTATCAAATTCATAGAGTTCATCAAATGGAGTTCTGTTGAATTAGCCCACTTTAATCTGGTCAGAGTGACTTAGAGTCCCATCGCTAACAGGTCGTTGTCGTTTTCTGCCCTCCCTGCCATGGGACTCATGTCCACACCAGGGGCGGTGCCTGCCTTCCATGCCACGCCTGCTGTGGCGCCGGCTCTGCCAACGATGGGGTTCGGCGCCTCGCCCACCACATCCGTGGCTGGAGCGGTTCTGCCTTTCGCCATGCCCGCTGCTTTGGCGGCTCCAGCGGCACCTCTGGCTCCCACCCCCCGCTGTCTCAGCAGCAGCACCTCTGCCTCTGGCCCTGCCTGCTGCTTTGGCAGCAGCGACACTCCTGCCTCCTGCCCTGCCCGCTGTGGCTCCGGTGCCCGTGATGCCTGCTGCGTGCCAGCAGCCAGCGCCGTTTCTGTCTCCAATGACTGCAGCTTCTGTGCGTGTCACATCCACGGTGTCACAAGCTCCAGCTGATCCCTCCGTGTTGCCGAGCCACCAGTCATGGCTCCAGTCCCCGCCCCGTCACCAGCGGCTGGCCCCTCCATGCCAGGGGCTGTTGGCTCGGGGGCCATGCCCGGTTCTTCTGTTTCGTGGTTGGTAGCCGCTTCCCCTGCCTCGGTGTCTCCCATCAACCCACCCTCCCCTGTGGATTGCAGACTGTCCTACGCCCCTGTCACAGGAGGCAGGTAGTGACAGCAATGCTTTGATCTGCTCGGTTCCGCCACAGGGCCGTGACTGTGTGTTGGATGGCGGGCATCTCAGAGGGATCTGTAGACGCTGCCTGCCTGTCAGGTGTCTGTGTGACTGATAAATCCCCGTCGCTTTTGGGATGCAGTCAGGAATGGGCTTTGGAGGCTTGTGATTGGGTTTTGGTAGAGCAGGTGGGAAAACCTGGTGGTGCGGTTCCGAACCCACTGCTCAAGGAGACAGAGACCATTCCTAGCGGTCAGTTGATTCCTCTGCCCTCTCCAGAGGGAGCACGAGAGGATGGGGGTGACAGTGTTTCAGTGCAATGTAAGCTTCAAGTCCTTCCTGTGCACAAGGCTGTCCCAAATTCTGGACAACAGGACAAGCACGATGTTATAGCTTGGAAGGTTGTGCAGGATTTGCAGGACAAAGTGGCAAAATATGGGCTGGGTTCTGCTCCACTGATGCAGGTCCTTAGAGTCATAATCACTGACCTGATTGCTCCCTAGGATATCAAACATCTGGCCTCTGTGTTGTTCCAACCCGTGCAGCTTGACGTTTTTATGAACAACTGGAGAAGGATGGCCGACAGGGCTGCAGCTGAAAATGCACGCTACCCTCAGACAGACCCTAGATGCTGTGTGGGGGTGGATGTACTCATGGGACAGAATGCCTTTGCCAATCCTGATCTTCAGGCTACTTGGCACCACGTCATACTTGAGCAGGCCCAGAAGGTGGGCTTTGCGGCATTGATGAAAACCATGGAGACAGCTGCTCCCAGGCAACGATATGTAAAGATAACACAGGGAGCCAAAGAATTGTTCTTGCCATTTGTTGAAAGACTTGCAGTTGCTTTAGAAAAGCAGATCAAGGATGAGAATTTGAGGCAGGTTTTGTGCAAAACTTTGGCATGGGACAATGCAAATGAAGATTGTAGGAAAATTATAAATGCGTTGCCAGGTGATCCATCGTTGACAGACATGGTCAAAGCTTGTTCCAAGGTTGGTACAGTGGGCCATAAGATGTCTGTTCTGGCAGCACCCTTGAGGGCAGACCTCCCATCCTCAGGGGCTGGTCGTCGCAAAAAGAGGAAGAAGAAGGGCAAGCAGGTGCAGGGAATGAAAGTCAGGAAAGGGCCAGACTCTAATTTCCTGTGCTCCAGGTGTGACAGGCCAGGTCATCTTGCAAAAGACTGCAAGTCTACTTACCATGCCAATGGTAAGTGTTTGTCAGGCTCAGGAAACGGGGGAAAGAGCGCACAGGGGAACTGTGCGCTGAAACAATGATCCCCCAGAGCACAGCACCAGCGCAAGGTGTCTCAGTCAACTCAGCGCAAGCACCCACGGCTCTGCCGGGGTGGATGTACACACCGCAGCAGCAGTCATCTTAGATTCTAGTCAGGTGCACAGGGTTCCTCTGAATGCATTCGGGCCTTTAGGCCATGGATTGAGTGCATTGTTGGTAGGACGACCTAGTGCTACCCTTCTGGGAATCTTTGTGCACCCGGGTGTCATTGATTCTGATTTTATGGGCCAGATTTGTTCCACGGTTTCCACATCCTCCCCCCATCATTATTCCAGCAGGGACCCGCATTGCTCAACTTGTGCCTTTCCACTCATGTGTTCTCCAGGGCAGACCAATGGACGTGTGGAGATGGTGGTTTCAGATCCATGGGACTGCCACAAGTCCTCTGGTCCGCGGTCATTTCTACCAACCATCAGCAGATGATGTGGTCCGTGATTTTACCAGGTGCCAGCCTGCCTCAGATCCAGCTGCAAGGTTTGATCGACACTGGAGCCGATGTGACAGTCGTCTCTGCCTCTGTGTGGCCTCCTAAGTGGCCTCTGGACTCTGTGGGAGTGGCCATTGAAGGATTGGGGGGTACAGCGCAGACATTTGTAAGCCAGCAGGCTGTGTTGATCAATAACCCAGAAGGGCAGACAGCTACGGTTCGGCCTTATGTTACTGCAGCTCCCATCACTCTTTGGGGGCGGGATGTGCTGGCGGCCTGGGGTGTACGGATCAGGACAGATTTTTGATGGGAGTCACTGTGCTGAAGGACGCAGATTATCCTACACTGCCTTTACAGTGGCTGGTGACCAGACCTGTCTGGGAGAACCAGTGCCCCTGCCATATGAGAAGTTAGTGGCTCTTCATGAGTTAGTTCAGGATCAGCTTCGTCAGGGACACATTGAACCTTCTACCAGTCCCTGGAACTCTCCTGTTTTTGTGATCACGAAGAAGTTGGGGAAATGGAGGTTGTTACAGGACCTCCGAAAAGTCAATGCGGTCATGGAAAGTATGGGGGCATTGCAGCCTGGTATGCCCTCGCCTACCACACTCCCCGCAGGTTGGGAAATCTTGATCGTTGATTTAAAGGATTGGTTTTTTACAATCCCTTTGCATCCTGATGACAGACCAAAATTTGCTTTCACCATGCCTTCTGTCAACAATGCTGAGTCTGTGCAGAGATATCAATGGAAGGTTTTGCCACAGGGCTGCAAGAACAGTCCGACTATTTGTCATTGGTATGTGGCCCAGGCCTTGTCCAGAGTCTGCGAGCAGTTCCCTGAGGTGTATTGTTATCATTACATGGATGACATTCTGGTGGTGGTGCCCACTCAGGAGGAACTGCTGAGGGTTCGGCCTCAGTTGTTCTCCGCCCTGCATTCTTATGGACTGCAAGTAGCTCTGGAGAAGGTTCAGAGACAACCTCCTTGGGTGTATCTGCGGGTCAAGATTCTTGAGCGAACCATTCACCATCAGGAAGTGCAATTTCCAAAGTCTATTGTGACCCTGATTGATGCCCAGAGATTGCTTGGAGTCATCAATTGGTTACACCCCTATCTGGGACTGACCACAGCGCAGATGTCCTTGCTGTTCTACCTTTTAAAGGGGGACCCGGATCTGAGTTCACCTCAGAAATTGACTCCTGAAGCAGGACAAGCGCTGGAGGAGGTTCAACAGGCTCTGTCTATTCATCAGGTTTACCGAGTAGACCCTTCCATTGATATCGTGGTTTTTATTACCTATCCAGACAGTCATCCCACAGGTGTCATTGGCCAATGGAATGACAAATGGCCTGATCCTTTGCACATCTTAGAGTGGCTCTTTTTGCCCCATCAGCTCAAAAAGACGGCGTCTTTGCTGATTGATTTGGTTGCCCAGTTGATAATCAAATGCCATTATCGGTGTTTGTAATTGATGGTGGCTGATTCTGCAAGGATCGTTCTTCCAGTGGAGAGGGACACCTTTGAATGGCGTTTTATTAACAGTGTCCCTTTGCAAAGCGCGCTGCAAAATTTTCTAGGGTAAATTGTTTATAACCTGCCCAGTCACAAATTGCTGCAACTGGCAAAGATGACCAGTCTGTCGTTACGACCGAAAAACAGTCGAGTGCCAGTGCGGGGATCCACTGTCTTCACTGACGGCTCTGGAGAAACAGGAAAGGCCATTGTGACCTGGAAGGATGAGTCTGGATAGCAAGTGCTGGAAGGCCACGTGTCCGGCTCAGCCCAATTGGTTGAGTTGAAAGCCGTTGCTATGGCATTTCAGAGGTTTTCTCAGGTGCCTTTGAATTTGGTTACTGACTCTGCTTATTTTGCAGACATAACCAAGCGGTTGGATTGCTCACTGCTGAAAGAGGTCAACAATGCAGTTTTCTTTCAATTGCTGAGAGCATTGTGGTGTGCAATTCAAGCCCGAGTTCATCCGTACTACATCCTGCACATTCGGAGTCACACCATTTTACCAGGTTTTACAGCAGAAGGTAACATCAGGGCTGCCAGACTGGCTAACTGTGCTGTGCTCTGTGCTACTTTTGTCATGTGCCAGCGGTGCTTGGCTTTCTTTGGGCAGTCCTGGCGAGGGACAGGAGGGAAGGGGCAGGTGTGCTTTGTGTGTTTTTTGGCCCTTGTGTGTGTGTGTGTTGTGGGCTCAGGTCTGTCTCTAGATCCCCTTGTTGGCAGGGGTGGCCCTGTTGCCGTGTGGAGCCCCATGGGGTTCTGGGCTTGTGCCTGGAGGGTGGTGGGGTGGGCTGAAGAGCACTGCTGAGGGGCTGCAAGGTGCCTATGGCATACCGCCCTGAGAGCTCCCGGTCTCATCTGATCTTGGAATCTAAGCCAGGTCGGGCCTGGTTAGTACTTGGATGGGAGACCGCCTGGGAATACCGGGTGCTGTAGGCTTCTTTTGCTGTGTGCTATGGAATGGTCTGGTGGTGCATGGTTTTGCTTGGGCAGGCATGGCGAGGGCCAGGAGGGAATGGGAAGGTGTGCCTTGTGTGTCTTTTTTCTCCCTTGTGTGTGTGCTGTGGGCTTGTGTCCCTTTCTAGATTCCCTCATGCACAAGGGCTGCCCTGTTGGCTGTGGTGAGTCCCAATGGTTTTGTGCGGCTTCCCATGGAGCCTGTGTTGCACCATGGCTGTGAAATCACAGGTGCCTGTGTGACATCACAGGGGCTGTGTGACATCACAGGGGCTGTGTGACATCACAGGGGCTGTGTGACATCACAGGGGCTGTGTGAGGTCACTGGGCTGGTCACTCTGCCCCAGCCCCCTCCCACTTTCCCCCAGAGAAGTCCAACACTGCTCATGCACAGTGGGGTCCCCTGTCCCCCCGGGTCCCCCCGCCCCCAGCGCCGCAGCCTCCCCCAGAGGATGTTCCACAAGATCGACCCCAGACCCTGACACGGGGACGGGGTCTGGGGCCATGGGGGGTGGGACAGGGGGACAGGGACCCTCCGGCACCATCCCCGTGTCCCCCAGGGCCAGAGTCTGGGCCAGGGCTCCTTCACCCTGTTACCAACGAGGCCTTGAGAGCGCTGAAAAAATCCCTGGCAAGGGAACAGCAAAAACCAGATTTAATATTAAGCGACAGCACCACAAAGTTCCTTGGTAAAAGAATCACTGCTCCTGACTGGACACTTCAGGCACACCAAGGAAACAAAGCAACAACAAAACTTAACAGAATCCAGGCAATCAAATCAGAAATGAACCGGGAACTGTCCCTGTGTGTGTGTGAGACAAGGACAGTGAGGGCAAGGATAAAAGGAATAAAGAGATAAAAGCTTAACATAGCTCAAACCTAACAGGACTTAACTTCTCCCTTAACCTTAACTTCTACCTTCAACCTCACCATTTAGCAATGGACAGAGCTTAACAGTATTTAACCTAACTTATAACCTATAACTTTGCAATTTAACAGCAAAATAGCATTTAACAGTATTTAACTCAGCTTATAACTTATATTAAGCATAACAACTTAGAAAAATAACAACTCTTAGCATTTAACTTAGCTTAGGCCTCATGATTTAACCTTACTCACAGTCCTGACTGGCTCAGCTATGCAAGGCACTCAGAGCCCTCAGAGAGCAGCATTTCTGCCACATTTCCCCAGCACAGGCACTCCTGTGTGCACACAGACACAGAGAGTCAGTGCAAGGCACCTGTGAGAAATTCCCCTGAGGGCAGGGAAATGCTCCCTGTGGATGCTTTGGCATCTCCCCAGTGGGGAAGGGTTGAGCCTGGAGGAGTGGGGGGATCGGCCCAGGCTCCCTTGTTGTTCGGGATCCCCCCGAGTGCAGCAAACAGGAGAGTTCCTGGCTCGGAGAGGCCCCACTCAGAGGGAGTTGCTGGCCAGGAGAGCTCCAAGGGCTCCTTTTGGAGCGCTGTTTGTAGGGCCCCAAGAGAGGGGCTTCAGTCCCAGCCATGTTTCACCCTGGCCGCACTTGGCATCAGCAGCTTTCTTTGGCAGGGTTAGAATAAGGATGTTGTGCCACTGAGGGAACACAAACAGTTCCCAGGGCTGCTCCTGAAGCACCCAGGAGCTGGTTGGGCAGCAGCAGTGCCTGGAGCAGAGCGTGTTTGTGATGAGCTCCAGAGGAGCTGAGCCCAGGGGCTGCTGGCCAAGGCCGAGGCCCAGCGAGCGTTTCTCAGCTGGCAGGGCGGCCTGAGAAGGGGAGGGGGCAATAATTCCCCCTCCCAGTGTGCTCCCAGTCACTCCCAGTATTTCCATGTCCCTGCTCCAAGTGCTGCTCCCAGCCCTGATCCGAGGGCATGGGAATGTGCCGTTCCCTTGCCGGGGCAGGGTCACACCTGAGCCAGGTGTGCAGGGCAGGACCTTCCCCTGACCCCAAGGACTGTGCCAGCTGCAGGATCTGCTTCCCACCGGCCTCTTCCTCCTGCGGCCCCGAGCCCAGCTTGGTGCTGAACAAAGGGGCTGGGCCGGGGTCATCCTCCGGCGGGGGCTGCACACCCCCTCTGCCCCCTCCCCAAATTCCCTCTGGGGAGCAGGAGCTGGAGCAGGAGCCCTGTGGGGAGGGACAAGGGGGTGACACCGGGATGGGGGGGGGCACACATGCTCTGGGGGGACACACACAGCCCCTGGGGACCCCTCCTCAGAGCCAGGAGGATGAGCCCCAACATGGAGCCACCGACCCCCCGGCACCATCATGGGGGGTGGGGTCTGGTGGCTGCTTTGGGGTTCTGGGGGATCATGACTACCCAAAACCCCCCTCCCAGCCCCACAGCCACTCCCAGGCTCCTCAAACCACCCCACAGCTCCCAGCCAGGACCCCCCAACTACTCCCTGCAAGATAAATGTCCCCAAGAACCACCAGAACCCCTTTCCATCTCCCCCAGGACCCACCCAAATTCTCTCCAAACCCTGACACAGCCCTGTCTGGGACCCAAACCTCCCTCACACAGCCTCCCAAGCCTCCTCCCAGCACCACAAATGCCCACAAGGTTGACAGAAGCCCTTCCACCTCCATGGCACTGACCAGGAGAGGTTGGTGGACAGGAACATTTACAGCCAGGATCAGCTCAGGCACTTCAGCAACGATTTGGGCACTTTGGGAGAACATCCCAAATGGGGAGACCCAGGCCAGGGACTGGGACAGACAGAATTTTTGGAGAACAGGTGGGCTCAGGTGGACACGTTCTGCTGGCACACCTCTGAGATTGCAGACATGTCCCCTGGCTCTGATAGCCTCAGAACACCCAAATCCTCACAAATATTCCATTGAACCAACCCCAAATTCAACCCCAAATCCTGGTAAAAGGTGCAAGTTAAGATATCTTAGTTTAATTTCTTTATTTTCATCCCAGTTTTGGTTGTTTAGACAGGGTGAAGAAGGAAGTTATTTAGATGGAAAAGACCTCCAAGATCATGCAGCACTGTTTGATGCCATCAGAAGAAATAACTGGACAGAGCAGGTGAGATTTTTGGGGGTGTAAAGTCAACAAATCACTTCCTCACAATGAATTTCCTGTTTAGATCAGAGTCTTGATGGATGTTCCTGCCCCTGCGTTCATCCAGGGGCCTATGGGGATCCAGGAGGACGTGGAGACCACCTTACAGGTGTCTTCTCAGCAAGGATCACTGGGAATGTGGGTCACCAGGGCTGTGACCAACATGGGTCCTCCCAAGGGGGATGGAGTTGGAGCATGACACGAAGCTCTTCCTGCAGCTGGGGCACTCACAGGGTTTCCCTCGCTGGTGCCTCCGTTGGCGTTTGGTCAAGTGAGAGCTCCTGGAGAAGCTCTTCCCACACTGGGGACATTCGTAGGGCCTCTCCCCGGTGTGGATGCGCTGGTGGATGACGAGGTTGGAGTTGCGCTTGAAGCCCTTCCTGCAGTCGGGGCAGCGGAAGGGCCTCTCATCCGTGTGAATCCGCTGGTGCTGGAGGAGATCAGAGCTGGTCTGAAACCTCTTCTGACACACAGGACACTCGTAGGGCCTCTCCCCTGTGTGGATGTGCTGGTGAGTGACAAGGTGGGAGCTGTGCTTGAAGCCCTTCCCGCAGTCGGGGCAGCAGAAGAGCTTCTCGTCCGTGTGAATCCACTCATGCAGGAGGAGATTGGAGCTGGTCCGAAACCTCTTCTGACACTCGGGACACTCGCAGGGCCTCTCCCCAGTGTGGATGCGTTGGTGCCTGATGGAGCAGGAGAGAGTGGGAAAGGGGCACTGACTTCCTCCTCACCTGCCTGGGGGTCATGGGGCATCTTCCTCTTCCTTGCAGCCTCCCAGGGGCTGGGAATTGGAAATCTTGGTTTAGGGAAAACAAGGGATGAGCACGTTCAATTTGAATTTCCCTCTCCCCAAGCCCATCTCTAGAAGTCACCGGCCATTTGGGCTCTATAAAAACCTCCCAAACACCCAGATTCAACCCTGAAAATGCCTCCCAGGAGTTCCCTGTCTCTGGTCTCTCCTCTTTGGTGTTCGAGGTTCCCCCCGTCCCAGCTGCTGGGGGTCACGCTTGTATTGGGGGTCCCCCATCTACTTGGTCTCCCCCCTCCCCAGGCTGCTGGGAGTCCCAGCAATCAAAAAAGTTTCCCCCTTTTCCATCTCCCCACTTAGGGATGCTAGGGGTTTTGGGCTCCCAGGCTCCCTTCTATCCCTTCTTCTCTGCTCTGGGCTGCAGGGGCTCCAACCAATGGCGGCGCTCCCCCGCTCCAGGCTCCCCACTTCGGACTTGGGGGGACACAGAGCTCTGCTCCTCCAGGCTGCCTCTGCTGGCAGGGACCCCCCAGTGTCCCCCCAAGGGGCCTTATCTGCTCAGCTTCGCAGTTCTTTGTTCTCCAAACATCCCCCCAAAAAAACCCAACCCAGGGACCCCCCAGGATATCTGGGCTGAGCTCCCCCTCCCTGTTCACCTGTGGGATGGGGGGTGATGCTCCCAGGGGACTGGGAATTCAGGGAGTCCTCAACCTCATTGTTCCTTCTCCTTTCCTTGATTCTCCTTTGTCCCTCCTCTTCTTCCTGCACCTCCTCATCCATCCCTTCTCCTCCTCCTCCCTAAGCCCACCTCCTTCTCCTATTCCCATCCGTTCTGGCTCTCCTTCTTCATCCCTGCCCTTCCCTCCCTCCTCCTCCTCCCCCAGCAGCAGCGACACCCTCGGTTCCCGTTCCCGCAGCCCCGGCAGCCCGCGGCAGGAGCGGGGATGGAGCCGGGACAGGTCGGGATGGGCAGCGCGGGGCTCTCGGCTGCTCCCAGCCGCTGTTCCAGGGGGGAACCCGGCCCGGGCCAAAGGAGAGGCAAACTGGGGAAACTGGGGGCTGCACATCCAAACTGGGGCTGCCTGGGGACCCTGCCTGGGGACTGGGATCAGACTGGGAGTGGCTACAATCATCCTGGGATTAGAGTGGGTGTGATTGGACCCTCACTGGGGTTTACTGGGAGCTACCAGGCCCATGCTGGGAGCCAACTGGGGACACACTTAGAGGAACCAGGAGCAACTGGGAGAAAATTGGGGGCAAATGAACGACCCTGAGGTAACTGGGAGTGCCTGGGAATGATTGCAAGAATGGTCAGTGCAAATGGGATGTACTGGGAGTGTCTGAGACCATACAGCTGGGGACTGGGACCAGACTGAGAGCAACTGAGAGCGTGCTAGGGGAACTGGGAACACGCTGGGGCCAAGTGGGAGTGACTGAGGCCTTGCTGGGAGAGACTGGGATCATACTGGGGGTTTCTAGGACTATGCTAGGGGCAGCTGGGAGAACTGGGAACACACTGGATCAAAGTGGGAGTAACTGGGACACTGCTGGGGGCAAAGTGAATCATAATGGGGAATGACTGGGAGGGACTGGGCTCATACTGGGAGCAACAGGAATCGTGCAGGGAGTGAGGGGAAGTGACCAGCATGATACTGGGAGTGTCCGGGAAACTGGAAGCACACAGGGGGAGCAACTGGGCTCATACTGGGAGCAGACATTTCTGGCCCCGGTACCCCCGAACCCCTTTCCCGGCCATGCCGCCCCTCCAGCCCCAGCACCCCCATTGCCGGGTGCCGGCACTGCCAGGGGTCCCCCCTCTCGGGGTCCCCGCTGGGGCTCCTGGGGCTCTCCTCTCTCTGCGCTCCCGCCCAGGGAAGCCGCGGCTCTCCCGGGGCTCCCCAAATCCGGGGTCCCCACGCGGCCCCGGCAGAGCTCGGAGGGCCCGGCCGGGAAGCCCAACCCGCACCGCGGGGGGACCCGCATCCCCCCGGCCCCGCCGGGGCTCTGCCGCCACCCGCACCGGGACCCCCCGATGTCCCCCCGAGGGCCGGCTGCATCTCGGCTTTGGAGCCCTGCCAGCTCCAAACATCCCCCCAAAAACCCCAAACCCAGGCACCCCCTGGGATATTTGGGCGAGCTCCCCCTCCCCGGGTACCTGCAGGATGGGGGCGATGCTCCCGGGGTGCTGCGAGATCAGCAGAGCCGGAGCCCCGCGGTTCATCCTCCCCCTCCTCCTGCTGCTCCCGCTGCCGCTCCGCCTCTTCCTCCCTCCTCCTCCTCCTCCCCGCAGCCGCGGGAGGGGCGGGGATGGAGCCGGAACAGGTCGGAACGCAGAGAGGGGTGGGGGGATGCCAGGAGTGACTGGGCTGTACTGGGATCATACTGGGAGCAGCTCCGGGGTGACTGAGTTCTACTGGGATCATACTGGGATCATACTGGGAGTGAGGAGGAGCAGCGCGGTTCCTCCAGCGCTGGGGCTGGGGGCGCTCCTGGCGGGCAAGGGGGGAGTGGGACCCCCGGCACCGGGACCAGGAACCGCCATTGCTGAACATCAGGACCCCCCCTGCTCCCCTTATCCTGCACAGGAACCCCCCTGAATCCCCCATTTCCGGACATCAGGATCCCCTGCTCCCCTTTTCCCGGCCATCCGATCCATGGCTCCCATCCTCCAGACTTGCCCTGGGCTTGACCTTTGGACGCCCTGGAACGCCTTGGAACCCTATTCCTGCCTTTCCCAGCCCCAAGCCCCACCTTTGTGCAAAACCAGAGACCCTCGGAACACCCCTTTTCCGAACACCCCGGGTGTCCCACCCTGGTATCCCCTTTTTGGGAAACCCTGGACTCCCCTTTCCTGGGCTCAAGGACCCCCTGGAACTCCTTTCTACCTCTCCATCCCTGCTCCCCAATTTCCATGACCCTGAGACGCCCCCTGCACCTCCATTCCTGAGAACCGAGACAACCTTTTACCCCTTTGCCCAGCACTGAGACCCCGCTGCACCCCTTAATCCGGCACCAACACAAATTGTTCCTGGCCCCCAGCCTCTCCCAGCCTCCAGCCCCACCCTTTTCCCTGATTTGGGATCCCTTGGCCCCCATTCCTGCCCTTCCCAGCCCCCAGCCCCTCCTTTCCTCACACTCAGGAGCCCTGGTACCCCCTTTCCTGGGCACAGGATTCCCTGGACACCCCATCCCAGCTCTCCCAGTCCCTGCACCCCCTTTTCTTGTCTCTGAGCTCCTGAACCTCCTTCCCAGCCCTGCCTACTCTTCATGTCCCCCTTTTCCTTGGCCTGTGGACCCCCCTGGATCCCCAAACTCTCACTTTCAGCCCCCTCAGTTCCCCTAAATCTCTGTGTCCCCCCAGTTCTCCACTCCCTGCAGTTCCTGGAAGTGTTGCTGTCAGAGCCTGGCCCGGGGGTCCCCCAGTCCTTGATTGTGGGGGACGTGGACGGGACCCCCTGTGAACACTGCTGCAGCAGGCGGGGCCAGATGGAGCCACAGACACTGGGGACAGGGGTGGGAGCTGAATTGGGATATTGAAATAGCCAGGGCTGGGATACTGTTATAGCCAGAGCTGGGATATTGGGACAGCCAGAGCTGGGACATTGCGATAGCCAGAGCTGGGATTTTGGGGTAGCCAGAACTGGTATATTTGGATAGCCAGAATTGGGATATTGGGATAGGCAGAGCCGGGATATTGGAATAGCCAGGGCCGGGATATTGGGATAACCAGAGCTGGGATATTGGAATAGCCAGAGCTGGGATATTGGGATAGCCAGAGCCAGGATATTGGGATAGCCAGAGCCAGGATATTGGGATAGCCAGAGCCAGGATATTGGGATAGCCAGAGCCAGGATATTGGGATAGTCAGAGCCAGGATATTGGGACAGCCAGGGCCGGGATATTAGGATAACCAGAGCTGGGATATTGGAATAGCCAGAGCTGGGATATTGGGATAGCCAGAGCCAGGATATTGGGATAGCCAGAGCCAGGATATTGGGATAGCCAGAGCCAGGATATTGGGATAGCCAGAGCTGGGATATTGGGATAGTCAGAGCCAGGATATTGGGATAGCCAGGCCTGGGACACTGGGACAGCCAGAGCTGGGAAGGTTGGTTGTTTGTAAAGATCCATTCCAGTATCAGTAAGGGGTCTCAAAGTTGAAGATCCCATTGGAAAATCAGTCCATAGAACCGGGGTGCTTTTCCAAGAATGACAAACTGGAAAGGCAGCTTGGGCTCAAAGCAATGGGCTTGGCGTGCAGACAGGGCTTCTTGGACCTTGGTGATGGCGTCTCGGGCTTCTGTTGTGAGCGTGCGTGGAGAGTCTAGGTCCTCGTTGCCATGGAGAAGGTTGAACAGGGCAGCAAAGTCCTCTGTTGTAATTCCTAGGAGGGGATGTACCCGGCTGATGGATCTGCACAGACTGTGAGTCTCCCAGGGTTTTTGGGTTGTCTCAGATGGCGAGCTGCTGGTCCTTTCCTGGATAGGCCCATGGGTTGGTGTACTGTATTTTGTCCTCACGGATCTCGAACCCTGCTTTTTCTATGGTTTCAATTGTCTCTTTAACTGCTTTATCTAAGTAAGTTTTTTCTGATGCGCAGACCAAGATATCATCCATGTAGTGGTAGATGATTGCATCTGAAAATAGGTTCCAAACAGGAGGCAGGATGTGAGCAATGTACCACTGGCATATAGAAGGCGATTTTTTCAGTCCTTGGGGAAGATACAACCAATGGTATCTTTTGAGTGGAGCAAACCATGGAGCATCCTGGGTGTGCAACGGAATGCTGAAGAAAGAGTCCTTAATACCTATGATGGCAAGTGTCCAGTCTTGAGGGCAGCATCAATGGTGAAGGCAGGCCAGGCTGGAGGGGGCCCATGTCCTCGATGATCTCATTGATTTTGTGAAGGTCGTGGAGGAGCCTCCACCTGTCCATTCCAGATTTTGGCAGTACGAAGACTGGAGAGTTTCAAGGGCTGGTGGTCTCAATGATTTGACCTTTGGCGAGCTGTTCTTCCAGTCCTGACTGGGAATACATAGGGAAACTCCCCACTGGGACAGAACGTCCCTCCCCCAAAGAGTGATGGGGGCTCCTACCACAAATGGGCGGATGGTTGCCAGCTTGCCTTCAGGCCCTTTGACGAGGATGCTGTGCTTGCTTCACACAGACACTGTGGTTCCACCAATCCCTGAAATCATTCCTGCTACCAGTTGTTGTTCCCAATGTGCCGGCCATTCTGAGCGGGTGATGATGGTCACATCCGCACCGGTGTCCAGCATCCCTGGGAGGTGGATCTTCTCTCCTCTGTAGAATAGACTGCACTTGGCCCCACAACTTGTGCCCACATTGCTGTAGGGTTGAGAGGAAGCTGTTCCCTGTGATTCTTTGGAAGTAGAAAGGCTTGTGCTTGTGCCAGAGGTGTTCCCTTTGAAAGGAAAAATGGTGAGTCCGTGCAGCACAGCTGGACCGAGATTTCTTGTCCTGGGTGCACTGTTTGTACCTCTGGAACAACAAACATTTCCTCTGGGCCGTGGAGAGTGCCACCTATAATTAAAATGTCAAAAGAACCACCTTTTGACCCATGCTTGCCTGTGGGAACACGATAAACATCCTTATTATTAAAGTCAATGGACAGAGCAGTTACCAACTGGCACCATGTTCCCATCTGTGTCACTCCGTGGGTTGGATCCTCTCCATGTGGCCTGGAATCTCCTGGGATGCTGCGTGGCTGGATCTGGGTGGCTTTTGATTTGTTGTCTTTGCGCGGGGCCTGGCTGCGCTCTGCTGGAAGTTTCCCAAATGCTGCTGGTAGCGCTGCTGGTTCTGGGGTCTTTGGTAGATGTTACGGAGGTTTTGGGTAGGTGACCTGTCCGGACAGTCCTTTATAAAATGTCCAAATTCCCCACATGATAGCAGCAGGCCTGGTCTTTGGAAGTTACTACTGCAACTGCACCAGAAACTCCTTCTGCAATGCCCTTAGCAACGGCTTGGGCCACCGTGTTTTCAGTGGACAAATGACGTGTACAGCTTTCCACCATTTGCTCTCTGGTGGGTTCTGTTTCAAAGGTAAACCCTCAGAATTGTTTTACATTGTTCATTTGCATTTGATAAGGCAAACTTGCAGAACAGTTCTTTTCTTGCCTCTGTGCTCTCTATCTGTTCTTCCAGAGCATCTTTAATTCTGTCTACAAACTTGATAAAGCTTTCATCTACTCCTTGTTTAATACTAGAGAAGTGTTGGGTAGGGGTAGAGTCATCTGGGGTAAGGAGCAAGGAGGTTTTTGCTGCAATAGCCAAGTCTTGTAGTGCTGCCTGAGGTAAGGTGTCAGCTTGGTCACAGGGTTTCTGTAAATCCCTTTCTCCGGCCAGCTGTTGGACTGTAAAATCTGGCCCATTTGCATCTTGAGCATAGATGTCTGATAAAGTTTTAAATTGTCTCTTCCAGTGCCTTTCCCATAGCATATATTCTGCCGGGGAAAGAAGGCAGTGGGCAATGTTTTTAAGGTCGTGAGGTACCAAAACGTGTGCTGAAAAGAGAGTTTCCAGAAAATTTCTAAAAATATGTGAACTTCTCCCATGTTCTTTGGCTATATTTTGTAGTTGTACCAGTTCTTTAGTTGTGTCAGGTTCCCAAGTTGTTTTAGTTGTCCGCCATCTTTTCCCCTTTATATAAACTGTTGGAAAGGCAGAAATTCTCTGAGCTAGTTCCCAATCCCCTGCCCGAGTCGCTTCCATTTTGATTAGAGCCCATGGATCAATGTCCTCTGTGTCACTATCGGACTCACTGTGCTCAGAGGAGGAGTGAGAGCGAGCAGGAGGTGCACTACGCTTTCTTGGGCGTGTTGGAGCGAGGGTTGGCAGGGGTGTGGGGGGCTGGACAGAGTGTGAGGGGGCAGCTGGCTGGGCTTGGCTAGAGGGAGGCAGCAGTGGAGCGGCAATGGCAGCGCCACTGTGGCACAGCCTGCGCAGGGCTGAGGTGCGTGGGGAAGTGGGGTGCCCCCGTGGGGGTCTCGGAGGTGCCGCTCGGGGGGCGCTGAGGGTGGGTGGGTGGGTGCAGCGCTTGGGGATGAGGGCAAGGGAGGAGCGGGGCAGAGGAGGCGGTGGGGCTGGGGGAGCTGCTGCCATCACGGCGGGGCTGCGGCGGGCAGGCAGGCAGGGATGGGAGCGGGCTGGGGAGAGCCGCAGCGGGGCTGGGAGGCACGGCTGCAGGGCGGGGGGAGTCACGGGGGCTGCGCGGAGGTTTTGGGGTGGGGCAGGGCGTTCCCGATGGAAACCGACACAGGTACAGCCCAACACTGAGCGGGGCACGGGGCGCGCAGCGCGCCGCGTGTTGCGGGACCGCGGAGCGGAATCCGCGCTCGCCGCGTCCGAGGGGAGCGAGGGATGGGTGGGCTCCACGGACCCCGCGGGTGGGTGGGGTGGTACAATGTCTGTGTTCCCCGTCCCAGGGACTGAGAGAGGAATGTTATCTGGCAAATTAGCATTTGAAGGGATAGTGTCTGTTGAGAAAGATAAGGGTGGAATTTCCTCAGCAGAAGGAAGCTGCAGAGAATTTGTCTTTTCGACTGCTTTAGTAATTGAGTGAAATAGAGGTAGAAACTTAGTTACAGAAAAGTTTTCATTAGTTTGGACTACTGTGTCCCGAAAAGAATCTAAACCAATAGTGTGTGTGTTAGTATCTAGAAACTGGGAATGAATCCATGTTATAATTTTTTCAAATTAGATTTTGAAAGATTGCCTTTAGAGAAAGAAAAGCTGTTCGCAGATAGGATTTGTAGGATTTGTAAATATAAGTCTCTCTCATTCTGGGATCATTTTAATTTACTAGATTTTGATCCCATTTCAGTATAATTCCCTTTTCCCCCTGATATAAATGGTTATCATTTGCACCTCTGGAATATTGTTTCACTATATAAAATGTTTAGTCTAATGTAAAAGCATACACGGATGCTGCAGCCATCCACCCCCCCATATTCGGGTTCCACCTAAACCAAACAATGTCTCATTTACAATCTAATACATGTGTCTGGCCCGGAGATGGGCTCTTCCAGGAACTGATACCGGGATGCCTGGAAGCTGATCATCCCAGTAATGACTCGAGATTGAAATCTCTGGAAACCTCTGGGTTGGGTTGATACATCTGAAAGCCACAGTTCCTGTAACTTCATCAGCAAGATCATCCACACCTGGACTTGGATTGTTTGGACTTGGCCTAGAGAAAAGCACTTTATGAATTTGGGGAACTCTGAATGGAAAGAATAGGTGGATGGCTGAAATCCTCGCCTCAGGTGGAAAATTTCCTGTAAGAACCGGGGTCCGAGAGGGTGGTGTGGGTGTCTCTGCTGTGAGGCGTCCTGTTGGTCACTCACCCAGTGCCCTGGGCTCAGCACTGCCTTTTTCCTTGTGGCTGGTGAGATAGATTTTAATAATAAATAAACCCTTTTTATTTAATTTTTAATTTGACTGGGCAAATTTTCATTTATAACACCACCCAGCAGTAAAAAGAAAGAAAAAAAAAAAAAAACAACTCAAAAGGGGACCCAAGATAGAAGCGCGCAAAAACACTGTTTTAAACTTACACTTCTTTAGCCGAATGTGGGTCAAGGAACTGCTGGTTGGGTGGTCTGCTGTCCAACTCCTGAGCACCTCATCCCAGATGGCGATATGCAGGTTCATCGGATGCCTCTTCAGATAACTTCTTCTATAATGGAGGAGTTACCTTCAAGGGGTTGTAGCTGGCCGAGGCAGTAATAATTAATGAGGAATGCTGCTCTCAGGGGTGCCAGGATGCCAGTACTCCATTTGGGTGGCCACATAATGCAACCTGGGGTCCGAGGGGCCCGTCCAACCCCGGCTGCCGTAGGTGTCCTGGATAGCGCTGGGCTGATAGGCACAGCCTGTCCAGGTCCCTCAGGCAGGCTCCCAGCCATGGGCAAACTTAGTGAGCAGCTCTGGAGTGATTTCAGCTCTTTGGTGAATTCAGCTCTTAGTGATTTCAGCTCTTTGCTAATTGCCTCGGCAGATGCAGGGATGGGAGAGAGAAGGCTGTGTTATGGGTAATAAACATAATTCGCGCCATTCCTTGTATGGAATACATAATGTTAAATACTTGTTAGATTATACCTCGTTTGTACTAGCCTCCCCACCTTCTCCCCTCCGAGACAGAGACCGGGCGTATGTTGGAAACTAATTTACAAGTAAGAAGATACTGCTCGCCAGGAGATGGGCCATGTCTGGAAAGCTGCGGGAGACCCCAGGTGCTGATCATCGTGTGAACGACCCGAGATGGATATCTTGGAAATCCCCGGACAGATACATGTGAATGCAGCGTCCGGTAAATTTCATCACGAGATTCTACAACTCCGGACACTGAATTATTCTCCCTCATCTCCAAAAGAGAAAATCTTATTAGCATATGGACTCTAAATAGAAGAAAGGACTGATTGCAAAAATCTTGGCCTCAAGCGGAATTTTCCCTATAAAAACCGCTTGTGCCAGGATGGAGGTGTGTGGGCATGGAGGAAAACCTCCCCTGAGGCTGACTCCTTGTTGCACACCCAGGGCTGACCCCGGGCTCGGCTCTGTTTTTTTCCTGTGGCTGGCTAGATAGAATTTGACCGCAAAAAAAACTGTTTTTTTTTTTTAATTTGGCTGAATACATTTTCATTTATAACAGCTGTATGCGGATCCACAGCGGTGTCTATATTGGCAGCTCCTGTCAAAGGCACAGTGACAGCTCTTCTGCTGAACTGGGCAGAAATGGGTACAGGAGTGTTGGAAATTGTCCAGTTGCCAGGGTCAGGGCGAATGTGACTTATGGTCTTACCTAGAGATAACAAGGGTCCAAATGTGGAAGAGGGGCTTCTTTGGTCCAGTCATCATGACTCAGGATTTCTTATCTTAGGCAACTGACTGCCAGGAAGGCCTTACAGGGCCTCTGACTGCTACAGATACAGACAGACCAGAATGGTTAATTGAAATTCAAGCACTGTCACCATTGGCCAATTAAGAAATCACCCTTGATAAACAAATCTCCATAACACATTCCACATGTGCACAGCAACAGGTGCAGCAAGTGAAGATAAGAATTGTTTCTCATTCTTTTCTCTGAGCTTTCTCACAGCTTCTTACAGCCTCCCAGGAAAATCCTGGGAGAGCTCTCTCTTCTCTGTTCAGAGGATATGCGATTACCATAGGTCAGTTGTGACAATGAAGGTCAAAGGACACCACGGTGACACTGGGGAACCTCATGGAACCAAGGGGCCATTGTGACACTGTGCTGCCTCATGGAATCAAGGAGACCATTGTGAACTCAGAGACCCCAAGGAACCAAGGGTCCATGGTGACCTTGTGCAGCCGCAGTGTCACAGAGGAGCCGCTGTGACACAGCGAGGGCACACGGAGCCCAGGGGCCATTGTGACACATCAGGGCTTTGTGGAACCACGAAGCCATTGTGACATTGCAAGGCCTCATGGAAGCACGGGGCCATTGTGACACTGCAGAAGCAAGGGGAACATTGTGACACTCCAGGGCCTCATGGAACCAAGGAGACCATTGTGACACTGTGGGGTCCATGGAACCAAGGGAACATGGAACAGGTCTGGCTGGCTGGGCCTCCTGGGGACCACCTGACAGGTCCGGCTGACCTTGGCATGTCGAGGGCTGCTTCTCATCTGCCCCTGAAGCACTGGGGCTCTGGGCTTTCCTTTGTATGGGAGAGAACTGTCCTTCTCCTCCAGGGGCCTATGGCCAAAAGTGGGATTCGTCCTCTTAATTTTCTTATATTGCAAGCATTGTTCCCAGATGAAATCTGCCAGGAAAGACAGGTCTGGCTGCCTTGGCCACCCAGGGGCCACCTCTCATTTGCCTTTCAAACATGGGGACCATGTGCTTTTCTTTTTCAGCCAGGCACCCATGGCAAAAATTGGGGATCTGCCTCCAGAATTCCCTATATCCAGGGATAGCTCCCAGACAGAAGATGCCAGGACTGACAAGTCTGGCTGGCCTTGGCTTCCTGAGGGCTGGCACTCATGTGCCTCTGAAACGCTGGGGTTCTGTGCTTTCCTTCCTAATGAAAATAACTCTTCTTCCTGTCCAGGCACCCACAGCCAAAACTGGGATTCCTCCTCCAAAACTCCGTACATCCAAGGATTGCTCTCAAGTGAAATTAGCCAGGACAGACAGGTCTGGCTGCTTTGGACCCTTGGGGCTGCCTCTCACCTGCATTTCAAACACTTGGGCTCAGTGCTTTCCTTCCTATGGAAGAGAACCATCCTCTTACTTATGCAAAAATGACCAAAAATGGGATTCCACCTCTAAAATTCCCTATATCCAAAAGCTACCAGGACAGAGAAATCTGGCTGGCCTAGGCCTCTGATGGTTGCCTTTCATCTGCCCCTCAGACTCCGGTGTTCCGTCCATTCCTTCCTATGGAAAGAATCATCCTTCTCCTCCAGGTGTCCATGTCTGAAACTGGGATTCCACCTCTAAAATTCCCTATATCCAAGGGTTGCTCCCAGCCAAAACCTGCCAGTAACATCACGTCTGTCTGGCCTTGGCCTCTGGTGGCTGTCCCTGCCACACTGGGGCTCGGTTCTTTCCTTCCCGTGGAGATTACTGTGACACTGTGGGCACCTCATGGAGCCAAGGGGATCATGTGGCACCACTGGAGCCCCTGGAACCAAGGGGCCATGGTGACACCGTGGGGCTTCATGGACCCAGAGACCACCATGACTCTGTGGGGCCTGATGGAACCATGGAGACCATTCTGACCCTTCAGGGCCTGGTGTCACCAAGGGGGCATTGTGACACCTCAGGGCCTCCTGGAAGCAAGGGACCATTGGGACACTGTGGGGCCCCATGGAACTGAGGGAACATGGAACAGCTCTGGCTGGCTTGGCCTCCCAGGGGCCACCTGACAGGTCTGGCTGATCCTGGAATGCCAAGGGCTGCCTCTCATCAGCTCCTGGAGCAATGGGACTCAGTGCTCTCCTTTGTATGGAAAATAACTGTCCATCTTTTCAGATGCCCATTGCCAAAACTGACACTCTGCCTAAAAAAATATTCCTGTATTCCAGGGTATCTCTAAGAACAAAATCTGGCAGCTCTGGATGGCTTTGGCCTGTGGTGGTCACCTCTCATCTGCCCCTAAAACACTGGGGCTCTGTTCCTTCATTCCTATGGAGAAGAACTGGTCTTCATGTCCAGGAACCATGGCCAAAATTAGAAGTGGCCACTGAGCCTGGCCAGGGTCATGTAACCATCTGCAGGCCCCGGGGGAGATATTGACTCTTCCAGTGCTGCCATCCTCCCTCCAGTGAGAGAAAAGGACACAGGGCAGGCACACAGAGGAGCAACATGAAGACACTGAGGTCACTGAAGAGGAAGTTGAGTCCCAGACGGGAGAGATGAGGAGATGCCTTGATCTTGGGGCTGAAATCCTCTGGTAAAGCTCTGGAGAAGGATGTCATTGATGCATCCGACTCTCTTTTTCCCTATAACGCATTGAAAAGTATGGGGAGATGACTTGTTTCAGCAAAGGCCTCCATGCTAAAGCAAGCAGATGTTGCAGTAGCTGTGATCCCATGAAAAGTCTGAACAGAGAAAGAGAGCAAAGTGATGAGACCCTGTGCCCTCAGGGAAAGAAGAAGACCTCTGTTCCCAGAGATGAAGATGATTTCAGAAAGAGATGAAGAGGACACTTGCTCTTAAACAGCTCATCTTGAAACTCATACCCCATAAGCTGACATGGGCCATAAACACAACTGTGGAGCTGTGAAAATATTGGAGGGACTTTACGATACCAGACTTTTCCAGGCAGCTGTTATTTGTGGAAACTGAGACCCAGGAGATAAATGTTTCTTATGGAGAAGTCTCCATAGCAAGAAAGAGAGACTCCTCTCCCTAAAGGAGAAATTATTCTAGGGGTGGAAAGCTGGCAGAAAATTTTAGGTTTTGGCTCTTTACATTGTCAGTAACAAAGAAAAGGTTATAGGGAGAGAAGAAGTGTTCTGAAAGTTTTGTTCTGATTCTTATTACTCTCTTTTAGTTACCATTAATAAACTTTTCTTAAAAAGTTTAATATTTTCTTTTAAAGCTCTGAACCCACTTTGCCTTTCTCCTAATCCTACCTCACAGCAGGAAATGAGTAAGTATATTCTAGTGAGTGCACTGGTAATTAGCCAACACTGAACCCACCACATTAATTGATGCATTAGCTGAGAAATCTCAAATTGGTGAACCAAAATCACTACAGAAACTTCCTAATGAACTGCCCCAGACAAGAGGGAAAACAAGGCAGAGCCATGGTTTGTCAGGACTTGCTTGATCCTAATGAGCCCTGTGGTGCATTTGGAGCTGAGCCCTGGAACCTGAGGGCCTGAGAGGAGATTGCACAAACCTTTCCAGGAGTCAAAGTCAAGAGGAAACACCCAAAGTATCTCAAAGTATTATTGGGACCCACTGAGGTCCATTCCCAACACAGGCTCCTCATGGACTCCTTGGTGGAGAGAACTGGAGGCCAGAATTGCAAAAAAAACTCTCAAAGACTTGAAATGGCACAAAAACCTCTCAGTGTGGAAAGGAAAATCCAAAGTACCTTACAAAAGTTGAGTATGTCAAAGTATTAATGGGCCCCACTGAGTGTCAGTGCAAAGCTCTCAAGGGACTCGTTAAAGCAGATAATTGGGGCCATGATTGCACAAACCTCTCACAGAGTCTGGATCAAAAGGGTACCAAGTACCTTAAAATAACTGAGTACCTTGAAGCATTAATGGACCCCACTGAGTGTTGTTCCTGACAAAGCCTCTCCAGGGACTAATTGCAGCAGATAATTGGGGCCATGATTGCACAAATCTCTCAGAGACTCCAAGGCAAAAGCCAAAGCCAAAGTAATTTGAAAAACCTGGAGAGATCTCTGAGTATTTCTGGTGCAGGGCAGGTGAAATGTTCATGAAGCTCTGACATGCTGAGGGGTTCCGATCAGTCATAGAATATTTCCAAGACAAGGATTTTGATAAAAATGAGGAAATTTCCTAAGAATTTGTATTCAGTTTCCTGCTATTGGAGAGTGGCAGGGATGGCGGGATAAATATTAATGGTTGATCATGAATTTTGACAGGCACCTGAGACATCTGAACTGTCCCTTTTAGTGATCAATAGGTTCACAGGAGATCCCTAATGTGCTTTCAGCCCCTCTGCCCATGGACAGCACCAGCATCACCTTTGCTGGAGCCATCAGGCTCAGTCTGAGCTGTCCTTTCTCCAAGGTGCAAACAGAACCTGCCCCAGCCAGTGCCCTGCCGACAGGCAGGGTTCTGTCAGGCCAAGGAGAGTGCACAGAGATTCGGGGTCTGGGAGTGCTGGCAGGGAGAGATCAGGCACAGGGAAACACCTGCAGGAGGAAAATCTCCAGGAAGAAGAGAGAAGATCAGGGAAGGAGAGAAAACAAAACCCAGAAATGCTGTGGCAGGGAGAGTTTAGAGATGTCTAGAGGATCCCCTCCAGTGCAGCCCCTCCCTCTGCACAAGCCCCCTTGCTCCTGTGCCCCAGCCAAGCCTCTGCCCTCAGGGCCGGGGCTCTGTCATGGTTTGACGCTGGCACAATGCCAGCGCCCCATGAAAATACAACTTACCAATCAAATGCTGTGAAATGTGATCAAGGACAGATCAAAGCAGACCAAACTTAATAACAAAGGAAAAAGCTTTATTACACTACTACTACTACTACTATAAAAGGAAAAGAAAGGAAAGAAAAAAAAAACACACAAAATTCGAAATGAAAACCTTCCAAAACATTTCTCCTCCCTCCACCCAACTCCACCAAACCCCAGCGAGACCCATTTGGATCCTTAATCAAGTTTTCACCCTTTAACATAATCAATACTGAGTCCATCGGGGAAGAGAGGAGTCCCCCTTGCAACCATAGACCCCCAGGAAACACAACTGCCACCTTTTGTGTTTCCAATGTCACACGTGGCACCGACCAGACACCCCCGGGCCAGTGTGACATTCTCTTCTCCATGTCACAGTGCTCTCACTACCGTGCATGGACAGAGACTGCTTATAGGGCCCCTTTAAGGATGCTTTGCCAAGGACCACCAGGAACAACAGTCCAGTATCACAATTTGGGACTAGAGTCCCCCCCATTTTCCCCTGGGGCCGAGGGTCCAAAAGACAGAGATCGCCTTCTCTTCTTCCTGAAGATGGAGGGCATCCTCACACCCTCCTCAGCTCTCTCTCTGTCCACTCCAAAACTGGTAGTTGCTGCAGAAGGTCTCTTGGTTCACCAATGCATCCCCCTAAAATGCAGTCCCTCTTGAAAGAAAGAGTGGTTCAGTCTATGGTAAACAAGCAGAGTCCAGCCAAAAAGCCACTCTATCATCTGCCCCCCAACCTTCTTCTCTAAACATCTGAGGTTTCAAGCTGTCTCTCTTTTCTTCAAATTCAGGAGGAGTAATATTTCATAAAGCCTTCATTTCTCAGGAAGGGTTAAAAGTCCCAACTCCCAAGGATGGCTCGCTGCCCAGGTTCCAGCTCCCACAGCCCGGCTGGGCACCTTGCGGCCCCCCCGCTCTTCTCCTTCCCTGCGGCGAACTGCCGATAAAACCACCGAGTCTCTTTTTTTCTCTTGGGAGATAGAGAGACTCTGGGGGGGAACAGAGACATCCCAGATTTCTCCACCCTTCCATCTGCAGGGGGCCAGGTCTGGTTGCAGCCCCTCCACCCTTGGGCCTACCTCCACAGGCCGCATGGCTCCCCTCCCCCACCCAGCCCGGGCTGGGCAGGGGAGAGGTCCGTACCATGCGGTGACCGGAACCAAAGAAGGACGAGTCCTCCTGGGAATTCCGCTTTTAACCCCTCTGTGTTCTCAGAGGCGTGTCCACCTTCAATTGGTCACCCCAAGTGTCAGTATCTAAACCTGACCCCTGACTGGTGAACCTCTTCCTTCTAAAAAAAAAATTCTCTTCCCGTGTCAAACCATGACACTCCACCCTTCGCCTCTGAGAACACAGATTACAAAAAATAATTACCAAAACTACATTTAACCAAACTCATGCTTTGCTTTTGTTCCTTTTTGATCCCATCTCACAGCCTTCATCTTATCACCATCTTATCTTACCCAAAATTCGATTTCCCGGTCAGGGAACCAAAAATGTCATGGTTTGACGCTGGCACAATGCCAGCGCCCCATGAAAATACAACTTACCAATCAAATGCTGTGAAATGTGATCAAGGACAGAGCAAAGCAGACCAAACTTAATAACAAAGGAAAAAGCTTTATTACACTACTACTACTACTACTATAAAAGGAAAAGAAAGGAAAGAAAAAAAAAACACACAAAATTCGAAATGAAAACCTTCCAAAACATTTCTCCTCCCTCCACCCAACTCCACCAAACCCCAGCGAGACCCATTTGGATCCTTAATCAAGTTTTCACCCTTCAATATAATCAATACTGAGTCCATCGGGGAAGAGAGGAGTCCCCCTTGCAACCATAGACCCCCAGGAAACACAACTGCCACCTTTTGTGTTTCCAATGTCACACGTGGCACCGACCAGACACCCCCGGGCCAGTGTGACATTCTCTTCTCCATGTCACAGTGCTCTCACCACCGTGCATGGACAGAGACTGCTTATAGGGCCCCTTTAAGGATGCTTTGCCAAGGACCACCAGGAACAACAGTCCAGTATCACAATTTGGGACTAGAGTCCCCCCCATTTTCCCCTGGGGCCGAGGGTCCAAAAGACAGAGATCGCCTTCTCTTCTTCCTGAAGATGGAGGGCATCCTCACACCCTCCTCAGCTCTCTCTCTGTCCACTCCAAAACTGGTAGTTGCTGCAGAAGGTCTCTTGGTTCACCAATGCATCCCCCTAAAATGCAGTCCCTCTTGAAAGAAAGAGTGGTTCAGTCTATGGTAAACAAGCAGAGTCCAGCCAAAAAGCCACTCTATCATCTGCCCCCCAACCTTCTTCTCTAAACATCTGAGGTTTCAAGCTGTCTCTCTTTTCTTCAAATTCAGGAGGAGTAATATTTCATAAAGCCTTCATTTCTCAGGAAGGGTTAAAAGTCCCAACTCCCAAGGATGGCTCGCTGCCCAGGCTCCAGCTCCCACAGCCCGGCTGGGCACCTTGCGGCCCCCCCGCTCTTCTCCTTCCCTGCGGCGAACTGCTGATAAAACCACCGCAGTCTCTTTTTTTCTCTTGGGAGATAGAGAGACTCTGGGGGGGAACAGAGACATCCCAGATTTCTCCACCCTTCCATCTGCAGGGGGCCAGGTCTGGTTGCAGCCCCTCCACCCTTGGGCCTACCTCCACAGGCCGCATGGCTCCCCTCCCCCACCCAGCCCGGGCTGGGCAGGGGTGGTCCGTACCATGCGGTGACCGGAACCAAAGAAGGACGAGTCCTCCTGGGAATTCCGCTTTTAACCCCTCTGTGTTCTCAGAGGCGTGTCCACCTTCAATTGGTCACCCCAAGTGTCAGTATCTAAACCTGACCCCTGACTGGTGAACCTCTTCCTTCTAAAAAAAAAAATTCTCTTCCCGTGTCAAACCATGACAGGCTCCAAGGCGTGCAGCCCCTCCTGTGCAGGCAGAGCTGCAGCAGAGCCGTGGGGCAGCTCTGCAGCCCCGGGCCCAGTTCCCTCTGCAGAGCACAGGGCTGGGAGCAGCTGCCCGGCACTGGGGGCTCTGGCAGGGGGCACAGCTGGCTCAGGGTGACACAGCTGTCCCCAGTGCCCGGCTCTGGGCAATGCTGGCAGTGCAGCCAGGGAAGGAGCTGCATCTCCCTTCATCCAGTGCCATCAGAAGGACACTTGGAAGTCTCCCTGAGATTTCAGACCAAGCTGGAAGCTGCAATCCAGGATGCAAAGCTGTCCTAGAGCACCTCTGAGTTATGAGATTGATAGGAAAAGGCAAAGATGTTGTGACACTGGAAATGCTGCTGGGTTGGTGAAATGAACAAAGTTGAGTCCTTGGCTACAAAAATGGAGCTGGGCTGTGGTGGATCCATCTGCTCTCAGCTGTACCTGGTGACATTTTAAGGGAAGCATGGGAAGATGATCACCCTTCAGGTGAGAGACGTTAAAGCCCAGAGAAACCTGAACAGGTCAGACCGACAGACTATCTCCCATCACTCTCCACTCCTCACTTTGCCCCACAGAACTAGCTCTGTTCTCCCTGGGGACAGCAAAAATGCAGAGATTTTGATATCCAGGAATACTGGGAAAAATACTGCAGAGCTTATAAACAAAACCGCAGAAATCTTAAACACAAAAGTGTGTCTGAGTGTGCACCAGAAAGGGTGTATGGGAAATGGTTTTGATTTTGGTTACAGGTATTGCCTCTAACTCTTCACTGTCCCTTTCTCCACGAACAGGTGCCCATGCGCAGCCACAGCAAATGTCCAACAGCAGCTCCATCAGCCACTTCCTCCTGCTGGCACTGGCAGACACGCGGCAGCTGCAGCTCCTGCACTTCTGCCTCTTCCTGGGATCTCCCTGGCTGCCCTCCTGGGCAACGGCCTCACCATCAGCGCCGTAGCCTGCGGCCACCACCTGCACACGCCCATGTTCTTCTTCCTGCTCAACCTGGCCCTCAGCGACCTGGGCTCCACCTGCACCACTGTCCCCACAGCCCTGCACAATTCCCTCTGGGACACCAGCACCATCTGCTACACAGGATGTGCTGCACAGCTATTTCTGATTTTCTTCTTCATGGGAGCAGAGTTTTCCCTCCTGACTGTCGCTATAGGACACGAGAAAGCACAACACGAGCCACCTGCCACTTTGCAAGGTAAAAGAGGAAGTTTATTTTCTGACTCCAACTTTTATACTTTTCCAAAGGTGACAGTGGATTGGAGAGTGAATGGGCCACCTCTCCAAAGACACTGGACAAACCACTAGTACATCAAGTTTCTCCACCCCCATGAAGGAATGCAAAACAATATGTTATTTACAGAAATTGTGTGGGAACGTTTTCCAACAGAATGTAAACTCAGAAGGCTTTAGAAAAACTTAAGAATCAGGGCGACACTGACCATCATGTACTACAACCGCTACGTGTCCATCTGCAAACCCCTGCACTACGGGACCCTCCTGGGCAGCAGAGCTTGTGCCCACATGGCAGCAGCTGCCTGGGCCAGTGCCTTTCTCAAGGCTCTGCTGCTCACAGCCAATACATTTTCCCTGCCCCTGTGTCATGGCAATGCCCTGGGCCAGTTCTTCTGTGAAATCCCACAGATCCTCAAACTCTCGTGCTCCAAATCCTACCTCAGGGAACTTGGGCTTCTTGATGTTAGTGTGTGCTTAGGACTTGGATGTTTTGTGTTCATTGTTTTCTCCTATGTGCAGATCTTCAGGGCTGTGCTGAGGATCCCCTCTGAGCAGGGACGGCACAAAGCCTTTTCCACCTGCCTCCCTCACCTGGCTGTGGTCTCTCTGTTCCTCAGCACTGGCACATTTACCTACCTAAAGCCTCCCTCCATGTTCTCCCCATCCCTGGATCTGGCCCTGTCAGTTCTGTACTCGGTGGTGCCTCCCGCCCTGAACCCCCTCATCTACAGCCTGAGGAACCAGGAGCTCAAGGCTGCAGTGTGGAGACTGATGACTGGATGACTTCAGAAACATTAAACTGCTGGCCAATTTCTGCAAATCACTTGTAATAAAAGTAATCTTTGATACTTCTTGTTGTTTTCATTTGGGAGGTTCTTTTTTCTTTATTTTACTTTTCCCATATTGTGCACAAGGAAAGGTCATTGTTTGCTCCACTTCTCATTTTTTTTCTCTCCACCTTGCTTGTGCCCACAGACTGTGTCAATGGAGGGGCTGCACTTTAAAGGCTTTAAAGGAACTAAAGGATGTCCCAGCAGAGTTTTCTGCAGAGATGCACTTTTCTTGCCTTCTCTGGAGCTGCAGCAGCAATGTCTGTGTGCAGAGCTGGGGCAGATCAGTGCTGGCACAGCAGCTGTGTCCAGGAGCAGCAGCACTTGGTGTTGCCAGTGCTGCTCCCGTGGCCCTGCCCCACTGCCCTGGTGGCCCTGGTGTTGCTGCAGGGCCTGAGTGCTCTCGGGGCCGGGCACAGTCCTGGGGGTGGCAGTGCCGGGGCTGCAGCAGGGACAGGCCATGGACACTGCTGGGGCAGCGCTGACACCTCAGGCCAGGGCCTGGGGGCTCCAGGCTCCTTGCCCAGGCTCTCTCAAGAACACGGCCAGGCCAATGCTCAGCACAGAAAACCCCCGTGAGCAGCCCCAGGCTGGCCGTGGGCAGGCTGGGGGCAAACAGCACGGCTGGTGCTCTGCAAGGGCCCTGGGGAGACGGGAAGGAGCAGCAGAGCAGGGGCTGATCCATCCCCAGTGCTCTGCACAGCCCAGGGCAGCGTCCCAGAGCGTCCTCATGGAGCTGCCAACAACATCCCCCCTCTGCAGCCCTGGCCTCTCCCCCAGCTCACAGAGGTGCTCAGCAGCCCCTGTTTGCATTGCACACAGCAGGCGGGAGCACCCCCATGCTGGTGCTGTGGGGACATGAACCTGAGGCAGCACAAATGCCATCAGCCCCTGGGGCCAGGAAGGGCTGGGGGACGCCAGGAAAACCACTCAGCTTTGTCCTGGCCTCTGCAGTCAGCCAGAAAGTTTGTTCCCTTCAGCTGGGAGTTTCCTGTCCCACTGCAGACGCTGCTGCTCAGAGCCAGGGCTGCCTGGCTGCTACCCCCAAACTGCCCTGAGCATTTCCTTGGTTTCACCTTTGCTTTCTTTACTATTCCTGATACAAATTTCTTCCTCTTGCCCACCCCTGTTCCTTCCCCTGCAAACAGCCCATCCCTGTTTGCCCTTTCCTCTCTGGCCCCACTCCCCATTGCAGTTCCTGGCTTGGCACCATGGGAACAGCCCTTGGGGAGCAGGATCATCCCACAAGTGCTGCAGGAATTGTCTGCAGGCTCCTGCAGTGCCTGGTGCTGCTCCCTTGCCAGAGGCACCCCAGGCCAGGGGGCACATCTGGGCTGCTGTGTCTGGCTGTGGGGCTCCCTGTTCTGGGCAGTGAGGAGGAGCTGCAGAGGCTCTGCAGGACTGACAGGATGGGCTTTGGGGCTGTGAGGAGAAGCTGAGGGACCTGGGCTGCTGGAGCTTCTGAAGAGGAGGCCCAGGGCTCCTCCTGCAACTGCTCCAAGGGTGGTTTCAGAGAATCCTAGAATCAGCAAGGTTAGAAAAGACCTTGGAGATCATCAAGTCCAACCTGTGCCCTGACACCGCCTTGTCTCCCCTGAGCCTCCTCTTCTCCAGGATAAACAACCCCAGCTCCCTCAGCTGGTCTTCACAGGACTTGTGTTCCAGACCCCTCACCAGCCTTGTTGCCCTTCTCTGGACACGCTCCAGCCCCTCCATGGCCTTCCCAAATTGGGGGGCCCAGAACTGGACACAGCACTCGAGGTGCTGCCCAACCAGTGCTGAGCACAGGGGAAGAATCACTGCCCTGCTCCTGCTGGCCACACCATTCCTGATCCAGGCCAGGAGCCATTGGCCTTCTTGGCCACCTGGGCACACGGCTGGCTCATGTCCAGCCTGCTGTCCATCGGTCCCTGCAGGTCCCTTTCTGCCTGGCTGCTGTCCAGCCACTCTGTCCCCAGCCTGTAGCACTGCAGGGGTTGTTGTGGTCAAAGTGCAGGACCCGGCACTTGGACTTGTTAAACCTCACCTTGTTGGGTTTGGGACCTCTGCAGAGTCCTCCTACCCTCCAGCAGATCCACACTCCCAGCCAGCTTGGTGTCACCAGGGTTCCATGAGGCTCCAGAGTGTCCCAATAGTGTCCATGACTCCATGGGGCCTCCCAGTGTCACAATGTCCCTTTGGTTCCATGGGACCCCTTGGTGTCACAAAGTCCCTTGGATCCTTGGGCCCTGCAGTGTCACAATGTCACCGTGGTCCCCAAGACCCTGCAGTGTCACAGTGGATCCTTGGTTCCATGAGGCCTGGCAGGGCAGCAATGCTCTCCTTGGTCCCACAGTGTCACAGTGGCCTCTTGGTCCCCAGGGACACTGTCAGTCTGTGGTGGTGGCGGCACAACTTTCCCTGGGAGTGTTTTGTGCTGACGGGCAGAGCCACGGGAGCCCAGCACACACACACACACGGAGCAGCTCGGCAGTGAGGACACGGGAGGGCCCAGGCATGGAGCTCCAACGAGGGTTTATCAGGGTCTGACGCTCCAGGGCTCTGGGGGTTAAAGACAAAGACAAAGGAGGGTTTAGGGTGTAAATACGGGAAAAGAGGGGCTGGAGGAGAGCGTCAGGGATCTCAGGGTTTAGGGGTGGTACACAGGGAAGGGACTAATAGGGAATGGCAGGGTGGATAGGTGGGCACATAAACCAATGGGAAAATAGGGAAGGGAGAACTTGCTAGAACATGAACATATCAGGGTAAAAGGGGTAGGAAAGGCCAACGGGCCAATAGGGACAGAACTGGGACAAATTAACACAGTGCTGCAGAGCTCCATGGGGGAAGCTTCTGTCCTCACCCTGAGCTGTGAGGAATGCCCAGAGCCTACGGTGCATTTCTCCAGGGGATCGCTTTTGCCCTCTCCCCAGTAAGCTCACAGGCCTCCACACACACACACTGGAGATGTCTGGGGCCATTCATCATTTCTCTGCTTTCAGCACCAAGGCAATGGACTCTGGCACAGCTCTGAGTTCAGGCCCGTGGCAACCACCCCTGGCCATGGGGCTCCATGGAGCTGCTCTCAGGAAGCTCCCCAAGAGCTGGGGAGTGCCCCAAAACTGCCTCAGGAATGTGAGATACCCCAGCAGCTCCTCATGAATGTAGACTATTCAAACACTCACTCAGTAATGGGCTCCCCCTATCTTAATCATCCCCAAACTTTGGCTGTCTCATTCCAGACCCCACCCCACCTCCCAAATGCCAACCTCTACCCATGTGACCCCTCCTGGACATCAAGATCCCTTCCCAAGCTGTACTTCCCCCATTTCACACCTCCCAGTCCCCATCCCACCCATCCCGCCCCACCCAATGCTCATCTCACCCTCCTGATTTGCATCCCACTTTGCCCAATCCCCTTCCAACCCAATTTCACCCTCAGAGGCAGCGGAATCAAGTATTTTTGGGGTGCGATTCAGCAGTTTTTAGTGGTACTGAGTGGATTTGAGCAGAAAGATCAGTCCCTCTCATCTTTTGGAGTGCCAAGAAATAAAGACAACTAAACCAAATAGCCCCCAAACTCCCCCATACCCTCACAGATATCTCCTGGAACCCAAAATTCCTCAAAACACAAGTAAAATGTGAGGCTTTAGATGCTTTTGATGAATTTGTTAATTTAAACCCCAATTTTCTGTGTTTTGGAGGGAGGAAGACAAAAGATAATAAGAGGCAAAATAAAATAACAGCAGCCACTTCCCTCTGTGTATCACAGGGCATGTGGGTCACCAGGGCTCTGACCAGGGTGGGTCCTCTGATGGGGATGGAGCTGGAGCAGCGCACGAAGCTCTTCCTGCAGGCGGGGTTCTCACAGGGCTTCCCTTACCGGTGCCTCCGCTGGTGCCGGGTAAAGAATGAGCGGTCTGAGAAGCTCTTCCCACACCGGGGACACTCGTAGGGCCTCTCCCCAGTGTGGATGCGCCGGTGGGTGACGAGGGTGGAGTTGTGCTTGAAGCCCATCCCGCAGTCGGGGCAGCGGAAGGGCCTCTCCTGTCTGTGAATCCGCTGATGTACAAGGAGATGGGAGCTGGTGTGAAACCTCTTCCCACACTCAGGACACTCGTAGGGCCTCTCCCCTGTGTGGATCATTTGGTGGATAATCAGCTGGGACCACTGGCTGAAGGTCATCCCCCACTCCTCACACTTGTATGGCCTTTCCCCAGTGTGGATCCTCTGGTGGCAGATGAAGTGGGAGCTTGTGCTGAAGCTCTTCCTACATTCCCCACACTCGTAGGGCCTCTCCCCAGTGTGGATGCATTGGTGGATGATGAGGTGGGGGTTCTGGCTGAATCCCTTCCCACACTCCCCACACTTGTAGGGCTATTCCCTGGTGTGGATCATCTGGTGACAGATCAGGGTGTTGCTGTGCCTGAAGCTCTTCCCACACTCCAAGCACTTGTAGGGCTTCTCCCCATCGTGAAGCTTCTCATGGACCATCAGCTTTGAGCTCTGGCTGAAGCTCTGCCCACCTTCCTGACCCAGAGTGGGCCTTTCCTCCTCAGAGCACCCTGGGCTGGGTTTGCAGCCCCTCCTTGTGTGGGATCTCCGGGGCTTTTCCTCCCTGTTGGATTCCTGTGTGGTGGAGCTGCTCAAAATGACCTCTTCCACGATGTTCTGCTGGGGGGAATTGTCCTCCCTGCTCTCCATCCTCAGCTCCTGCTCTGGGGGAGGAAGGACAAGGAGAGGATGGGATTTGCCTCCGTGCCAGAGGGAAGGGCAAGGAGATCCCCCCAGTGCGTCCCCGGCAGGAGGGCACCGGCAGCGGGGCTGTCCTGTATCCGGGGCTGTGCTGGGCTGGGAGATGGAGCAGGAGAGAGGGGGAAAGGGGCACTGACTTCCTCCTCACCTGCCTCGATGTCCTGGGCCATCTTCCTCGCAGCCTCCTCTTCCATCCAGCCAAAGTTTGGGAGTGGGAAATCCTGGTTTGGGAAAAACAAGGTGTGAACACCTTGGGCTGGGGATTCCTCCTGCCCAAATCCATCTCCAGAAGTCTCCAGGTGTCCATAAAAACCTCCAAAAATCACGAGTTAATAAAAAAAAGCCACCAGGAGTGTCCCATTTCCAGTCTCATCCCTCTGGGGTTCTGGTGTCCCCCATCTCAGGGCTGCTGGGGATCCTCATGGGCCCTGGGGATCCCCCTTCTCCAGGGTCCTGCTTAGGGATGCTCGGGGGGTTTTGCAGTACAAGGGTCCCCCTTTCCAGCCTCCCCCTGGTACAGGCACTTGAGGCTCCCCCCTGTCCCCACCACCCTGTCCTGGTTTAGGGCAAATTTGGGAGAAAACACCCAAAGGGTTTTCTAGAAAGCAGATTCAAGCAGCCTCTCCCCCAACCAGTTCAGGAAAAGATTTCCTTGGAGAAAAATAGAAAAAACCTCTTTATTCAACAGGCAAAGCATTCACCAGCACAAAACATGAACAATATTAAACAATAAAATCTGTTGTTGCTCCAAAAGAGACAACAAACTCAGAAAGTCCCTCCGTGGGCTGCAGCTCGGCTCACTCAGGCTCTGATCAGTCCCTCCATGGCCCAGGCCCAGCCCGGTGGGCCACAGGTGTGAGCTGCCGGTGCTCTTCTGGTGTTCAGTCCAGAGCAGGTTTAAACAGCTCCAAAGAAAAAGAAAAACCACAGTCCAGGGAACTTCTCTGCCTCAGCGAGCTAAAAACTAACTAAAAGCAAAGGAGAGCTCTGTCCCGCTGTCTGTTGGCAGACAACTGATACCTCAGGTTTAAGTTTCTCTGTTCTGTTTTGGTGTGCAGCTTCTAGCTTTAGATTAAGTGTTCCCGGGATCTTTTCACAGGGTGGTGAAGACAAAACAATCCTGTTCTAGCTGGAGAGTCAAGGACAATCTCTTCAAACTTCAGGGCCAAAGCACAAACAACAGGAAAAGCATAGGGCAGGCAAGCAAGGAGGATGAAAGTTCATAATTTGAAGCTATTAATTGGGCCGTTAAATCCTGTATGCGAATGAACTAACACTTATAAAAATGTGAGATCTCATGACCAAGCCCTCTTTTGCTTCCATCTCAGAGCCATCCCGGCAGAGCCCCGACCCTGGCTCCGGTACTGCCGGGGTGTGGCCTTTGAAGGCACTTCAATAAATATCCTCTTTATTCCTCTTGGCTCCGTCTGGCCTCTGCCCCAGCTCCTTAAGGCATCTCAGCAGCCCAGGAGCCGGAATGTGGAGGGGTGAGTGCAGCTCCTGAAAACAAACTGCGCGCTTCTTCCTCCCCCTCTTCGCTCTCAGAACCAGCCCTGAAGGTGCAGAACTCATTTCGGGGCCAAAGGGACCAATAGGGGTTCGAGCATCGTGAGGTCACCCCAGGACAGGCCCTGCCAGGCTCAGGGGTCCCGTCCCCGCCTCATCTCCGGCTGCCGGGGGTCCCCCAGCTCCGGTACCGCCCCTTCCCCTCTGCCGCCCCGGGGGTCCCACGTTCCGCAGCCCCGGCTCTCACGGGGATCCCCAAAACCAATGTCCCGCCCTGTCAGCACCGGGCCAGCCCCGCGTGGTCCCCCGGGACCCTCCGAGGGGCGATCACAGCTCCTCTCCCCCCGAAAAAGCTCCTCTTGGGGAGCCCGGAGAGATCCGGGGCTCGGCATCTGCCGGCTCCGAGCGCTCTCCAGAAAAATCCTCCCGGAGACCCCTCGATAGCGCCGGGGCGAGCTCGGCCTCCCCCTGCCCTGCGGCTCGGGGCTGGGGCGATGCTGGCGGGGCAGGGGGTGCTGCAGCCCCGGCGTGCGGGCGGTGCGAGCGGCGGGATTCTCCCGCTCCTGCTCCCGCCGCTCCTCCTGTCCCTCCTCCTCCTCCCGCAGCCCCTCCGCTCCAGCCCGGAGCTCTCGGGCACTTAAGCCACAACAAGCATACCTTGTGAACAAAGGAATCACCCTTAAAACTACACTATTGCATATTCATATATCCTTCATGGTTATGCATACATTCTATTTAAAACAAGAAACTCTTGTCTGTTATATGCCAACTGTTTCCTTTAATCCCCATGGCAAGGCCTGAAGAAATTAGCTTCTTCTGACAAGAAAGCCATAAATTCCTCTTCTCTGGAAGATTTAGGCGTTCTGTGATGGTTACGTCAAAGCGAGTCTCTCATTGCTTAAAATAAAAAACAAAACACATAAGGAGTTTCTATTTTAACTACTAAAGCTTCATTTTAACTTCAAAACTACATTTACCATGCTATTAAAATGTTAATACAGCACTACGAATCAAACTAATATAATACATACAGTAACTCTGCGCAAAGAGCCATATATTATGCGTTTTTCACATTGGGTGCCTCCTGGATTGCCCCCGGAAAGAGCACATCTCTGCACGGAGCCACGTTTTTTCATTTGTAAATTAGGTCTTTCTTTCTCTGTCATCTGTGATTTCTGCAGCCCCGGCTGCTGCTTCTGACCTTTTAAAACTTTAAGAATCTTTTTGTACAAGCACAACTGACTTGATGTATATTTTACATAAGCACGAATTATTCCATAACATATATTACAATGGGGATGCAGAGATCCCCCTGCAGGTCCATGGGGATGCAGAGATCCCCCTGCGGGTCCATGGGGATGCAGAGATCCCCCTGCGGGTCCATGGGGATGCAGAGATCCCCCTGCAGCTCCATGGGGATACAGAGATCCCCCTGCGGGTCCATGGGGATGCAGAGATGCCCCTGCAGCCCCTGGAGGAGCCAGGCTGGAGCTCGGGGATGCCTGAGAGGAGGCTGTGACCCCGTGGGCAGAGGGGCCCCGCTGGAGCAGCCTGGCCTGGCAGGACCGAGCCCGTGGCACAGTGACCCACGCTGCAGCACTTGGAGGGGGCTGTGCCCCAGGGGATGGACTCGGCTCGGAGAAGTTCCTGGAGAAGTCTGGGCTGGGAGAGAGCGCAGGGTGCAGCAGGGAACGACTCCTGTCCCTGAGCAGAGGGAGAAGCCGCGGGGGATGAGCTGAGCACGGCCCCATTCCCTGTCTCCTGCCCTGCCGGGGGAGGAGGTGCAGCTGGGAGCAGGGAGGCCTGGGGAAAGCTGCATTTAAGGCTCTGAACTGACTTCTCCTTATCCTGCTCTGAGTCTTTGGAGTTTTCTGCCAGAAATCTCTCCCCTCCCCCGCTCACCCACAGGGCTTTGGGCAGGTTTCCCTTTTTGGGGGAAATCAAAGCGAAGCACCGATGCACGAATGAGGGGCAGGAGAAGGGAGGCTCCCGGGCTTCCCGCAGAGCCGGAGGCACGGAAGGCGCAGGGCCGGGAAAGCCGTGGCGGGAGGTGCGGAGAAGTTTGTTTGTGTGGGCAGCTCAATCCCGCCTCGGGCCCGGGCCCGTCCCGGGGCTGTTGCTCATCTCCGGCTTTGCCCTCACGCAGCGCGGGGGGCCCTGAGAGCGCGGGGCGAGTCGGGGCCGTGCGCAGAGCCCGCCCCCAGCTCGCTGCCATTGGCCGCTGGTGCCGTCAGTCGCGGTTGCGGCGCGCTGATTGGTGGGAGCGGGGCGCAGCACGGCCCCGGCGGCGGGCTGAGGGCGGCCGTGGGCGGCAGCGGCGCCATTGGCGCCGGGAGCGTCTGTGCGGGCCCGGGAGCGGCGGCAGCGGCCGGAGCGCGGTGAGGCGGCGTCGGCGGAGCTCGGAGGCGGCCCCGGCGCAGGTGGGAGCCGCGCTGGGTTCTGCGGGGGCTCGGGGCTGGCTGCGGGCGGAGGGGGCGGCAGGGGGCTGCGGCGGGTCGGTGGTGCCGTGTCCGGCCCGTGCCGGCCCCGGGCTGAGGGCGCGGCGGGAGCGGCTGCCCGCGGTCTCCTTCCCGCCGGGGCCTGGGCAGGAGCCGCTGCCGGAGCAGCGCTGGCTCGGCCCGGCTGCTGTGGGTAGGACCGAGGGGGCTGCCCCGCGGCCGGGAGCGTGCGGGGAAATTCCCGTCGCCGGAGGTTTCTGTGGCCGGAGCAGAGCGAGGAGTCCTGTAAAAGTGACTTTATTGCCGAGCAGGGGGAGAGGCCGTGGGGCATTTGCCGTGCGCTCTCTGCCATGGTTGTAGTCCGCAGCCTCCTTTTTATCCTCATTTTCCCGGCCGCATCTCCCTCTGCCTTTGCCCACGGGCTGAGGTCCTTGGAAGGTTCAGACTTCCCGATGCGCCTGCTGCCTGTCCTCGTTAATATGCACCCTCCTTTTGTATACCAGCCGATACTCATGGCTCTGTTAAGCCTTTGTTCTTCTCCTCGAAGTTTGAGAATGTAGCGGGACTTTTAGCAGCTGTGTGGGTCAATTTTTGACATTTATTGGAACTGAGGGTTTCTCCCGTAGCTTCCTAATCTACAAGTGCCTGGCTCTCTCTCCAGGCAGATTCACTCCTTGACTCTGTTTTGTTCTTCCCGGGTCCTCTTTGGTTTTGGGATTATTCTCGGTGCCCTCATTCCCTATCCTTTTGTGGCCCTTTGTGGATCAGGAGGCCTGGCTGCCACCTGCATCCCCTGGCTCAGCTGCTGGATGAGCTGCACTGCCAAGGTGTGGAGCATGGTAAAAAGATGAGAGTTGCTGCAGCACAGAAGAGGAGAAGCAGCATTCGTTTAACCCCTCTTCTGCCGGGGAGCCACATTAGCGTGTCCCATTCCCATCCTTTCCATGTTTGGACCAATACATAAACTGCTCTCCTTTTTCCTTTGTTATCTTTTTCAGCACTTTTCCCTTGTCATCTCTTTGCCCACAGCAGTTTGAGCCATTTAGTTTTCCACAAACTTCCTTTTTTTCTGCTCACAGATAATCTGATCCCATCCCGTGGTGAAATGTTGTGTTCCTCTTTCAGTGGATTGGTCGGCAGGAAGGTCAGGAGCTGGAGCAGTCTGGTTGGTTCTTATTCCGAGGACAGTTTGTAATGTAATGATGCCATTGAAATGATAAATGGGTTCTCTGCCTCCTGATATGAATTGGTTTGGGTTCCCAGGGGCTGGTCCATGGTGTTGTAGAATTTTTTCTGGTGGCCCTTCATATTTTCCTCATTTTTGGGTGCTCCCTGCAGCCGGGGCTGCATCAATTGACTGCATTTTTCTAATTACATCATCAAATACTTGAATTCCAACTAATTTCCCTGGACTTGTTCTAGCAAAAGCCCCAGAGCTCTGATACACCCTGTACAGCACAGACAGTGACAGCAGATGTTGGAGTGGGCAGAGGGATTAACTCCCCCCCTTATTTTAGTGAAGTTTTCACAACATTCTCCATTTGCTGTTTCCCTTTGCAGCCTCAGCCATTTCTGTTTCAGAGTCAGATCCTCACCATGGGCTCTGCCTTCAGCCGTGCAGATTCCATCTGTGCAAGCAGGCAGAGCTTGGGGTGAGGGGCAGAGGGAATCAGCCAATTCCTGCCCCAGGCAAGAAGAGCCAGGTACATTGTCCCCACTCTGCCCCAGGAGTGTTAATTTGCATTTCTAAAGCTCCTCCTGGGTGCCTGGAATGCAGCTTCTCTTCCAGAGCAGCTTCAGCAGCCTCACATGTTCCCTGCCCCCCAACCTGCTGCTTTTTCTTTTTTTTTTCTTTCAAATCTTCTATTTATTTTTTTTCCTTCAAATCTTCTATTTATGAGTTAAAGGGTCACCTTCAAATATCTTCTAGTTTCACAAAATGTTGCCTTAAGGTGAACGTCGAAAAACCCAGACCAAAATTTTTCTATCTCTAAGAGCCACACACAAACATACACAAAAATTTTCCAAGTCAATTAAATTTTTTCTCCTTCTCCTCTAAGTAAAAACTTATTCTCTCATCCCTGATCCAAACCTAACCAGCAATATAGAAGTAGGAGTAATTTAAAAATACTCTAATGCTCTAAACTTAGCACTGAAACTGCAGGAAAAAGAAAAACTCCAACAATATGTTTATTGTTAGAGTTAAGGCATTCCTTGATTCTGGCCAGGATGTGCAACAGAAATCATTCCATCCCCACATAGCCCGGGTGTGCAGAGAAAATCGTTCCATGACACGTAAAGTATCAGTAAAATATATCAGAGTATATAATAAATAAAATACTATCGGAGTAAAAGCTCCGTGGCTTTTACTAAATTTTTCCCAAACTTGATACAGTCTGAACCAGTCTAAATTCACTGGTTTAATGTTCCAAAGTTTCAAGTTGTGCAGTTTTTAGTATTTGGTTTCCTATTGGACCCGGATTTCTTTGCTTCTGCTGTTAATGAGGTGGGAAGTGCTGATTTCCTTCTCAGCCTTCTGCAGACCAGGTGTCTGCAGCCCTGGCAGTGTCTGGGGTAGGTGTTGGTTGCTGTTTGCTGCTGGGGTTGATTTTTTGCTGCTGGGCATTATCTTTGTGGGCATCTTTTGGGCCATTCCCAGTGTGTTGAGATGTTAAACTCATCTCCATTGAGTGGTGTGACATCCCTTAACAAAGCCTTTAACATTTCTTTCCCCAGGGCCAAGGCAAAGCAAGCCTGAGTAGAGAAATGAAAGGTTAGCAATGTTAAAGTCTATGAGCTGGTGTATTTTCCATCAATGCCATGGCAGGCAGGGCAGTGTGTGAGTGTAAGTGAGAGCCAGAGTGGAATTGTCCCGTGCTCTTGCCCAGCAGCTGTGGCAGGGCAGGCCCAGAGAGCGCTGAAGCTGCAGCAGTGGCAGCAAGGGCTGTCCCCGGTGGCTGGAGCTGCCAAAGGAGGGTGGCCAGGCCGAGGATTTCAGCAGAGGATGTGTGGGCAGGCCCAGGGCCTTGCCCCGCTGTGGAGCCCTGGCTGCTGCTGCGCTGCCTTCAGTGCAGCTCAGTGGGGGCCTCCCATCCTCCTGCTGCAGGCAGGAAGTGCAAATCTCCGGGGCTGCAGAGACCTGGAGCCGAGGCTGAGGGGTCCCCCCGTGCTCAGCTGTGCTGGCGGCTGTTTCTGGCCTCGGGGCCACTTGGCACGGGCCACGCCACTTGGCCACCAGTGGTGCTGCTCTGCACTCCTTAGGCAGGAGCCGATGTCCTGCTGGGATGTTGGCAACAGCAAAGTGCCAAGGCAGCTCTGTGCCAGCCCAGCTTCCTGTGGGAGAGATTGCACCAGAGACAGGATTCTGGCCACAGACTGCTTTAAATGTGCATCCCTTATCTCCACCCTGCACTAGGTGGAGAATTCCCAGGGTAAGGAATTCCCGAAATCAATTGCAAGGAGACATGATTGAATATCTGCCCTGGGTCTGGCCTTGCCCAAGCCAATGGCAAAAGCCGTACCCATGGCATCTTGGTTTCTATCCCCAGCTTCCAAAGGTGTTTCTTTCCATCTCCTTTCATTCTTTGTACCCAGCCTGAGCTCTGGGGGTGCCAGGGGTTCTGGAGGTCCCATTGTATTCCTAAAGCTGCCATAACCCCCTGGAGGATCTTTCCTGTAAAATGAGCTCTGCTGTCTGAGTCTATGGCTTCCACAATCCCTTTTATATGGATTACTCCTTTCAGTGGTTGCTGAGCAATCAGGATTGCTTTTGCCGACCCCGTCCCCTGGGTGCTGGGGCCCCCTTGGGCCCTGGGGTTGGTCCCTCAGGGGCTGTGGGAACTCTGCCAGGGCCTTTGCCTTCAACTTGGCCTTTTGCTCATCCCTTCTTGCCTTCAGCTGCTGTGCCTTTGTGCCCAAGTGCTGCAGGGCCTTCTTCTGCCACTCCTGCAGCCCCGGTCACTGCCTGTGGGTGCTCATCCTCTGAGAGCTGCTGAGCTTTCTGCAAAATCTTTCCTTTCTGCAGGGACCCAAGCCAAATCATTCACAGAAAATCCTGAACTTTCCATGTGCACTCTGCATTTCCCAGGCGTTGCTTTGTTTTGCTCCTTGTGCTCAGGGTCCCCTGCCCAGCCCGTGTGGCAGAGCCGGTGCCTGTCCTGCCGCAGTGTCCAAAGGCGGCCCCCCCGGCGGGCAGGGCCGGCAGCTCCCCGGGGCCGGGCAGCGGCCGGGGCGTCCCGCAGCCTCCTGGGGGCCGGGGGCCACTGCCGGCCCTGCCCGGGGCTGGTGGGCTCAGGCAGCGCCCGGCGCTGAGCCCCGGCTGCCCCACAGCCCCGGCCCGGCCCCGCAGCTCCCCACAGGCCCCCAGCCCTGCTCCCGGTCCCGCAGCTCTGCGCCCGCTGCTGCCGCTGCCCACCACAGAGAAACCCCTGACATCCTGACCTCCTGCTTTTCCTCTCCTGGAAACTGGGAATTCAAAGTATCAGCTGGCAAATTGTCAGGATAAGACCCTGCTGAAAAACATCCCCATCCTGAGTATTTTTCTGTTCCTCCTCTTTGCCATCATCCTTTTTCTTACCACACACATTCCTCCTGCTGCTTCTTGCCTGAACCATATTGCTGCACACTCCCCTTCACCTGATCCCTTCCCAGCACACCAACACCCTCCATCCCCTGTTGTCCAAATCCCTTCTCCCCTTCCCTTATTCACCCCCTGGGTGTCCATGTCCTTAATTACCTCTGGGGGAATGTGCAAACCACCTCAGCATTCTCCCATGGGACCCTTCAGAGACATTTTGGGATCATCATCCCTTTGGCCAGGACCCCTCCCTGGCTTTCCCTTTTCTCCCCTCCATGGGTGCCCTGCCATGTTCACTCCCCGAAGATCCCAGGGCACTCACTGATGAGATTTTCAGTGCTCTCTCCCTGCTGACTCTTCACAGACCCCCCTGATGTGTCACTCGTCTGTCTCCTGGTCACTCCCGGGTCCCCAATCAATCCCCGGTGCCGCCGCCAGCCAAGGGAGCCGATCACCCAAAGTGGGTGAGGCACCTTCAGCTGCACTCCCTGCCCCAGGGTGTGCGGGAAAATTGACATCACCAGAGGATTCTGTCCACAAAGCAGACAGAGGAGTCCTGTGAAACTAATTTCATTCCTGAAAATGGGAGAGGCCATGGGACATTCCCCATGGGATCTCTCCAATTGTTGGAGGACACAGCCTCCATTTCATCCTAATTCTCCTGGCCACATCTCCCTCTGCTTTCCCCACTGGCTGAAGTATTTGAGAGCTACAGACTTCCCAATCCACCTACTACATACTCCCTTAATATGCTCCCCGCTTTTATATAGCAAATAATATTCATGGCTCTGTTAAGTCTTTGTTGTTCTTCTGAAAGTTCATGAACTGAGCAGGGCCTTGGCTGAGCAGCAGTCTGTGTCATCAATTAATAACATTTTCTGAAACCAAGGCTTTTCCTGTCACTTACTTACATGAAAGTTGCTTGACCCTATCTCCGAGCAGATTCAGAGCATCTGTTTGTAAAGACACTTTGCTCTTGTTGCTTTCATGGGGGTCCCCCGTTTGTGGGACATCCCCCCTGGAGCAGGGTGTCCCCTCTTTGCTGCAGGCGCAGCCCTCAGGCAGAGCTCAGCCAATCAGAGCCCGCGGCGCTGATGACTCACCAGTTGCCAGGCAGACTCGCAGCTCCCCGCGTTCCCCACCTGGACCCCACCTGCGCCCCCCCCTCGGCCCCATCGCCCCCGCGAGGGGAATTTGGGGAGGTGGGAGTGGGGCAGCGCCAAGGCCGGGCCCCCCCGCGCTGTCCTGGCGGGAGCGGCTGCAGTGGGGACCGAGTGCGGGCGGGAGCGGCCGAGAGCCCAGCGCTGCCCCAGCCCGACCTGCTCCAGCTCCATCCCTGCCCCTCGGCTGGGATGCTGTGGGTCTGGGGGGAAGAGGGAGCCGGCAGTGGGTGCTGGGCCTGGGGGCAGGAGGAGAAGGGAAGGAGAAGCAGGCTTGAGGAACAGAATGGTCAAACGATGCAGGTGGCAGGAGAAGGTGGGATTGTGCAGGAGAAGGAGGAATAGCAGGAGGAAGAGGAGTGTGAGGAAGAGCAGGGACACAGGAAGAGGAGGAGGAGCAGAAAGAGGAAGCAGCAGAAGGTTCCATCCCTCCCTGTGTCTGCAGCCTCCCTCCAGCCCCAGGAGCATTGCTTCCCCCGCATGCAGCAGGTGACTGTGGAGGGGGATCCATGATTTTCACGGGGTGAATCTTGGTGTTTCTGAGCTTTTTTGGGCTAAATGTTGGTGATTTGGTTTTATGTGGCAGCTGAATCTTTATGTTTTGGAGGAGGTTTTTGCTGACTTGTGATGTTTGGGGAGTTTTTGGTCTGTATCTTGAAGTTTGTGTGATTTTTGGGCTAAATCTTGATGTTTTGGAGGTTCTTACAGACACAAGATTCCCAATGACTTCCTGAGATAAACTGGAGCAAGGAGGAACCTCCAGTCCAAGGTGCTCTCCTCTTGTTTTTTCCCCCAAACCAGGATTTTTCATTCCCTAGGCGTGGCTGGATGGAGGAGGAGGAAAAGCCCCGGAGATGCTGCAGGAGGAGGAGCTGCAAACCCAGCCCAGGGAGCTGCGGTGAGGAAAGAGCCCCCCTGAGCCAGGAAGGCGGGCGGAGATCCAGCCGGAGCTCGGAGCTGGTGGAGAAGCCTCATGGCAGGGAGAAGCCCCACAAGTGCTTGGAATGTGGGCAGGGTTTCAGCTGGAGATCCAGCCTGATCCAGCACCAGAGGATCCACACTGGGGAGAGGCCCTACGAGTGTGGGGAGTGTGGGAAGAGGTTTCGGACCAGCTCCAATCTCCTCAGACATGAGCGGAGTCACACAGAGGAGAGGCCCTTCCGCTGCCCCGACTGCGGGGAGGGCTTCAAGCACAACTCCAACCTCACCGAGCACCGGCGCATCCACACTGGGGAGAGGCCCTACGAGTGTGGGAAGTGTGGGAAGAGCTTCAGACAAATGTCTGGCCTGATCCAGCACCTGGTGATCCACACCGGGGAACGGCCCTATGAGTGTTTGGAATGTGGGAAGAGCTTTGGGTGGAGCTCAGCCCTGAGAACACACCAGCGCATCCACACCGGGGAGAGGCCCTACGAGTGTCCCCAGTGTGGGAAGAGGTTTCAGACCAGCTCCAATCTCCTCGTACATGAGCGGATTCACACAGAGGAGAGGCCCTTCCGCTGCCCCGACTGCGGGAAGGGCTTCAAGCACAACTCCAGCCTCACCAGGCACCGGCGTATCCACACCGGAGAGAGGCCCTACGAGTGTGGGGAGTGTGGGAAGAGCTTCTCCAGGAGCTCAAACTTGACCCAGCACCAGCGGAGGCACCACTAAGGGAAGCCCTGTGAGTGCCCCGAGTGAGGGAAGAGCTTGGAGTGAGGGAAGAGAGTGAGGGAAGAGCTTGGAGTGAGGGAAGAGAGTGAGGGAAGAGCTTGGAGTGAGGGAAGAGAGTGAGGGAAGAGCTTGGTGCGCTGCTCCAGCTCCATTCCCCATGGGAGGATCCGGGCTGGATGATCCCCAGTGACCCCCGTTGGGCAGAGCCCTGGTGCCCCCGTATGGGGAATAAAACAGAGAGTAAAGCAATGGAGCTGATAAAGGGGCCCGATATCTGAGGCCTGACTGAGCAGAAACTGTGGGAGACACAGACACAGTTTAAGTCTCCCTGGGCAAGGAGTGACCAAGCAACATGGTGTGAGACTTTGTGATAAAATAATGTTACCAGGTGATGTCATGTCATGAGGAATGTGTAACTAATGGGAAATTGTACCAAAAACAGAGCCATATATAAGCACCCTACAAGTAAATCCCTGTATAAAAACCTGGTACACACAATAAAATTGGCTTTGGTCTAATCTCGGATGTCCCCGTCTCTCCATGGTGGATATCCCTGTTGTGGGTGATCCCCGTTGGGTGGGGGGAAGGTGTTGGAGGGATTTCTTTCCCTTCTCCTCGTGCTGCCGTGGTTTGGTTGGTAATAAATTCCCTCCCTGTGCCCGGGCTGGGTCTGTTGTCCCCGTGCCGCTGCTCGGGGCGGGATCTCTCCCGTTCCTTCTCTGCACTCCCGGGCCTCTCCTCAGCCAATGAGAGAATGCGGTGGACAAGAGTCAGCCAATCAGAGAGAGCGGCGCTGATGACTCAGCAGTTGCCGGGCAGACCCGCAGCAGGCAGTGTTCCCCACCCGGACCCCGCCCTCCCTGCCCAGTGCCGGCCCCGCCGTGGGGTCCCCCCAAGTCCCTCCCCAGTGCCCCCATAAACTGGGCTGGGTTTAACTGGGAAGCGTTACTGGGAACACTGGGAGCAGGCGGGCAGGGGCAGAGTGACAGCAGGGCTGGGGGTACACAGGACCCCCCAAAATCAGCGTGGGGATGGAGCGGGGGATCCCGGCTGGGCCCGAGGCCACGGGGAAGCTCTGCGGCCGCCGGTGGCTCAGGAGCTCTGTGGGCAGAGAAACAGGGGTGACACCGGGCTGGGGGCCCCGGGGGGAGCACACAGACTCTGGGGGAGAGGGGACACGACCCCTGGGAACCCCCTGACCTTGCACAGGTAGAAGCCGAGCCCCAGAGCGAGGAAGACGAGGCCCAACACGAAACCCTCAGTGCCTGACAGCATCTTGCTGCAGGCAGCATCTCTGAGGGGTTGGCAGGGGTCAGGACCCCCCAAAAGCTCCCACAGGCACCCAAGCCCCTCCAAGCACCCTCCTGGTGGCTCCCAGTCCACTCAGGATCCCCTGAAACCTCCCTCTTTATCCCTTCCTCACCTCCCCTGCACCCACCAAAGCCCCTCCTGTCCCTCTCAGGATCCCACAACCCCCTTCCAGTTGCCCCCTCCTGCCCCAGGACCCCCAAACCCTCTTCCAGTCCCTTCCCAGCCCCACCAGGATTCACCCAGACCCCTCCCAGTCTCCTCCCAGCACAATCAACCTCATCCCAATCTCTGCTTTTCCATCCCCAATCTCCTTCCAGCCCCCCAGGCTCACTCACATCCCTCCCAGTCACACCCAGCACCCCCAAACTCCTTCCCAGTGTCCACCAGGACCCCCAGAACCCCATCCCACCCTCCCCAGTATCCTCCAAACCCCTTCTTGGCCTTTCCAAACCCCCAACCTCCTCTCCCAGTTGAAACCAGGCTCTCTCCAACTCCCTCCCAGTTGGTCCCAGCACCTCCCAGTGGCTCTCCCAGTACCCCGAATTCCTTCCCCCTACCCCAGTTCCGGCTCAGGGGGTGCTCCAGGCTGACGTGCTCCACCTGGCAGGTGGAGGTGAGCTCGCCCCGGGTTGGGGTTTCCAGCAGCACCAGGAGCTGGTGGGTCCAGTCCCCGTTGGGGACCACATCGGTGGCAGCCACAGAGAGCTCCTGCTGGCCCTGGAACCACCTCAGCCGGGCGTGGGCAGGGTAGAAATCCACCAAGGAGCAGAGCAGGCGGCCGGGGCCGGGCTGGGAGCTCGAGGGCACCAGCGAGATGGACACGCTTGGGGCATTGGGAGAGAGCGGGGACACACTGGGATCAGCTGTGGGGAACTGGGAGAGAGAGGGGAGGGGTGGTCTGGCCTTGGGGCAGACTGGGAATGGACTGGGAGGGACTGGGAAGGACTGGGATGACACTCAGAAAGATGGGAGGAGATGGGGGGCACTGGCAGATGGGGGGCACTGGAGGGGAACTGGGAATGGGCTGGGAAGGAGTGGGAGGGACTGGGGCGGCACTGGGAGGAACTGGGAATGAAGTGCGCGGCACCGGGAGGAACTGGGAATGAAGTGCGCGGCACCGGGAGGAACTGGGAATGAAGTGCGCGGCACCGGGAGGAACTGGGAATGAAGTGCGCGGCACCGGGAGGAACTGGGAATGAAGTGCGCGGCACTGGGAGGCCGAGTCCAGTGCGGGGCGCGCGGCGCTGCGGATCTGCCTGGCAACTGATGAGTCATCACAGACTCGCGCTCTGATTGGCTGACAGGCGGCAGCGCCACGCCAGGCTGAGATGGACAGCCGGGAGGCACTGGGAGAGACTGGGATGGACTGGGAGAGCCACGGGGGTCAGTGGCAGGGACAGAAGGTCTCGGGGATGGGCACAAGGAGGGATGAGGGCTCCTGGGGGATTCCAAGGGAGGTTTTAAGGAGCTCCAGGGCCATTGCCAGGGCAGGGCCCGAGGGGACACGCTCTGCCCCACGCTCACATCGGCGCTCCGTGAGGAACGGGCTGAGATACTCGTAGTTGTACCGGCAGAACCAGTCCACCGCAGTCCTTCTCTGCTCCATAACGTGTGGGTCGTTGTTGCAGTACCTGGCTGCTGTCTCACCATAAGGGGTGAACCCTAAAAAGTGCCCCACGTCGCTGTCGAACATCGCGTACTGCTCCCGATTGTAGGTGAACCTCCCCAGGCACCTCACCTTCTCCGTGCCGTTCACGAAGTGACATTCGGACTTTCCCATTTACTAGAACACCCCTGTGTGTGCAGGACACAGGTCCGGGGGTGCTCCCCCAGCACCCCCGAGCTCCGGGATCCACCCCGGATCCCCACTGTGCCCCAGGGCCGCCATGGATCCCTCCTGCCCACGCTACCACTTCCTCTTTGCCACGCTTTCCCCATTTCCCCTTCCACACCCTCTCACCTGCCACCCCCAGCCTCTCCCCAGATGAGTTCTGGGGTCCCATTTACTCCTTTTCCTCTTTCCCAACCTTTTAAACACAATTTCCCAAAGCCCAGCACCCCCTCCCGCTCAGTTTTGGGGTCCTACCCTCCCTTTTCCCCACTATCCCACCCTCTCCCGCCCCTTCCTCACCTGCCCCCGATCCTCAGCCCCTCCCGCTCTGCCTTTCGGGGTCCCCTCCTCCTCCCGCTGCAATTTCGGGCTCCCAGCGCCCCCTTTTCCCCCTTGTGGCCGCTGTCCCAGCGCCTCCCGGCCCCGCTCAGCCGAGAGCTCCGCGGAGCAGCGCGGGCCGGGAGCGGCAGCCCCGGAGCGGCCGCGCTGCGCTGCAGCCCCGGCCCGGAGCTCTCCTCGGCTCCCGGCGCTGCGGCACCGCCTGCCGAGGCTCCGCCGCGCCCGGAGCAGCCGCGCGGGGCCGGAAATGGAACCGAGGGGTCCTGGGGGGGACAAGGAGCGGGAGAGATCCCGCAGCAAATCCGGCACGGGCACAACAGACCCGGCCCGGGCACAGGGAGGGAATTTATTACCAACCAAACCACGGGGACAACAGACCCAGCCCGGGCACAGGGAGGGAATTTATTACCAACCAATCACACCAGGACACGGAGAGGGGAAAGAAATCCCTGCAACACCTTCCCCCCACGCAACGGGGATCACCCAGAGCGGGGACACCAGGGCTCTGCCCAACGGGGGTCACTGGGCATCATCCAGCCCGGATCCTTCCATGGGGGATGGAGCTGGAGCAGCGCACCAAGCCCTTCCTGCACTCGGGACACCCACAGGTGTTCCACACCTGGTGTGGAAGTGCTGGTGAGTGACGATCTCTGAATTCCACCTGAAACTCTTCTCACATTCCAAGCACCCATAGGGCTGTTCCCCAGTGTGAATCCTGTGGTGCTTGATGAGGTCGGAGGTCCCACTGAAGCTCTTCCCACACTCCCCACACTCGTAGGGCCTCTCCCCAGTGTGGATGTTCTGGTGTTCCATCAGGGTGGAATTGCAGCTGAAACCCTTCCCACATTCCAAGCACTTGTGGGGCTTCTCCCTGCCATGAGGCTTCTCCACCAGCTCCGAGCTCTGGCTGGATCTCCGCCCACCTTCCTGGCTCAGGGGGGCTCCTTCCTCCCCGCAGCTCCCTGGGCTGGGTTTGCAGCTCCTCCTCCTGCAGCATCTCCGGGGCTTTTCCTCCTGCTCCATCCAGACACGCCCAGGGAATGAAAAATCCTGGTTTGGGGAAAACCAAGGTGGAAGCACCTTGGAGTAAAGGCTCCTCCTGCCCAAGTCCATTTCACAACTACAGGTACTTCTGCAAAAGTTAACATTCTAATGCACAACACATGGCATCCACTTCAATATTTTGCAAAAGCCAAAACTATCAAGTATGTTTTTCACACTGTGCACAAACCAAACTATCATCCATGAATGATGTTCTGAGGATATGAGCTACACCAGGGCCAGGGCATTGGCCACAAAAAGCTGACAAGTTATACTACAGCAAAAGCAGTTAAAAGTGATTACAAACTGTACTGTATCAAAATCGTTGTGATTAAGTTGCAGAAGTCAAGACATAACAGCAAAAGCCACAACTACATAGTCCTTTATAACAAACCCAGGGCAGGTGTTTCCCTTGCAGGGAGCACTGGGGCCTTCCCCGGGCCCCTTCTGCCCTCTGGCCGAGCCGGGGGCATTTTCCAGCACACGCAGTTTGTACCCAAGAGTCGGTGCAGCCGAGAAGGCTCCAATCGCCTCCTCCCAGGCTGACTCTGCAGATGCCCCGGCTGCTCTGGGCTCTGCCAGGGCTCTGCTGGGGCTCAGCTCTGGGCGAGGCTGGGCCCGCTCTCCCCTCACATTGCTCCGGGCAGCTGAGTCACAGAGGGAGGAGGAGGGGACACGGCCATTGGAAAAATGAAAAAAAAAAAAAAAAAAAGTGCACTTTTTCCAAAGCACTGGAATATGTTGCTAATTTCTTTGTTAGTGCCATTTTCAAGGTGCAGGTACCACTCCATGAAACTGCTCTGGACATCAGTTTCTTCTGCCCAGGGTCATTTTGCAGCTGTAACCTCCCTGCCATTTTTTTTTTTTCTCCTGGGGAATATGTAGAGTTTGCAAATAACATTTCCTTGCCTAAAGACAAGACGGTGCTTCTTTAGTAGCTGCTGTTCTTTGAAGTGTGTGCAAGGGCTTTGCCATCAAGCAAGCTCTCCTTGGGATTCTGCTTCCTCGGGTGTGTCAGAGGCTATTTCTTGGCACGAAGCAATTGGAGGCGAGGCAGTTTTACAGCGGGAGGCAGGGGGGTGCCCGCTGATGGCAGCCTCCTGCCCGCTCCAGTGCTGTGCCTGCTGACAAACCCTGCTTGCTGGAGGCACTTGTGTTTGCTGGGGCAAATCAGGTCAGCGGGATCTGCTAAAGCAATCAGCTGGAGCTCCAGGAGACGGGAGTCAGGGCAGTGCTCACCGCGGGGCAGCGGGGCACCCTGCCAGGCCGAGCTGCCCATTGCCTGCCCACCTGGCAGAGGCCGGGCTGGGAGCTGCTCTGCCAGGCTGCTCGTTTGCAAATAGATGCTTGTGCCCATCCAGCTGTGAGTTGAGAATGGGGATATCTTCTCTGGAGCAAGAGGCTTGCCAGCAGAGTTTAAAGGCAGGTGAACTTCCACAGTGCCCGAGCACCTGCAGAGGGGAAACAGAGCCACGCGAGGCTGGCAACGTCCCACGGCCAGCACCGGCTTTCCTCAAACCACTGAGCATTTTAGAAACACCTCTGAATGACCAGGGTGGTGATTTCAAGTCTTTTTACCCATGAGTGTAAATGCAAATTGAGATTTTCGTTGTACAGGATGTAAGTGAAACTCAGATGTGATGCACTGAGTGTCTGAAAAGCCTGACCTATTTATCTGCCTCCGCAATTCAGGTCATGGTGATCTTCCAAAAGGAAAGCTCTTCTCATTCAGACATGCAGAGCTTGAAGCTGCTGCTTGTGTCAGGCACAGGACTAGGGTGGGTCTGTGTCGTGCAAAGAGCTTGTATTCTGAGAAGCAGTTGTTGGACACATACAGCTTCTCCAAAGGGACAGCAGTTCCCTTCCTCATCTTTGTCACCACAGCTGGAAGCCAAAACGGATTATTTAATTTTTTCCAAATCTTAGGTTCCTGCAAAGGAGATTCAAGTGGAGCTTCACTTGGTAGGACCTCAGTCTCATTTCAGGTTTTCCATGGAGAAGCTGCTGGGCTTATCCTGCTTCCCTACTCACACCAAGGTTGCTGGTGCAGCACTTGGGCGTGGCTGATGGATGGAGCTGTCATTCAAGAACTGCAGTTCCTCAAAGGCTGCTGCTCAGGGGCAGATGCATGGCAAAAGTTTCCTTTGGAAATGGGGGAAGGGAGGCAGGCAAACATGGTGGCAGTGGCATAGTAGGCTTTCCTGCTTGCACCTGTTCTTATTCTCAAAGTAAAAATCTACCATCCTTGCAGGGGGAGCAATGCGGGACTGAGCAGTGCCTTATCCTTTACTGGTGGAGTCACACCTGGTGAGGAGGGAAACCACCAACAAAATGGTTTTACTGGAGAAAAGATGTCTTCCTGGCAGATGGCTTGGCCAGCCAGCAGGGATTACAAACCTCTCTGGGAACCTTTCCTTTATGGCTAGTGAGAAGGTGATATTGCTTGTGACAGCGCAGAAAGATTGGCTGAAATAAAAAAAAGAGGTTTCCATGGTGATCCCTTCATATTGCAGTAAATTTTCATCTTGCAGTCAGCTGGGTTATACTTCTTCCCCCAGAGGAAGAGTCCTTGGCTCCCCCTGCATTATTAGTTCCTGCTGGTGCTAAGGGAAGGCTGGCAGGCCCTGAGCGCAGCCGCTGACATGGACAGCTCTGTGGTGGCCTTGTTAATTATCCTAAAGAGGTGGGGCTGCCCAGACAGCCTGCAGGTGCTTCAGAAACCATCCTGATTTCTGGCTTGAACTGCAAACAGATAAAGAATAGATGTACAGATGTAGCTGTGGCTAAAGGCAACAGGAAGGAAGTACGTTTCTTCCCATTTTACAGCTGGGGAAAGAACCACAGTCAAATTGGGCGACTGCCCCAAAACCAGAGCCCAGGTGCTGTTAGGGGAGGGAATTGAATGTGTAATTCCCAGATGGCACAGATTACACCTTTTCTCCTGAGGTTAATTCTGGGGAAGGCACTGAGCTGCAGAGGGCTGGAAAGGAGGGGAAGGGGAAGGGGAAGGGGAAGGGGAAGGGGAAGGGAAGGGGAAGGAAAGGGGAAGGGAAGGGGAAGGGAAGCTCTTTACAAGATCACGTGTGGGAGCACCACAAAAGGAAAAGGCAAGGGATGCTCCCAGGCTGTGGCTGCCAGGGGTGCAAACTGCCCAGCAAAAGAGTGACCTTTCATTTCAGGAGACAGGGAAACCCCCTCAGCTGTGGAAGGCAGTGACTCACGGGTTCCCCATAAGTGTGATCTCTCCTGCCGTGCCGCAGAAATGAGCAGCAGCAAGATGTGTCTCACTGTGGGTAGGCTCAGCAGAGACTTTCCCAGCTCCTTCCCGGGATGACGGCATCTTTCCATCTGCATCTGAACTTGAGAGTCATGCACACAGTGCTAGTCAAGCTCTGCCACCCGAAACATGCTTAATATGAAAAGCGTTTCCCTGAGAAGGTGTGTCATTGAATGCAAATGAATGCTGCCTTGATGGTGTTAATTTATGCTACAGAGCAAAACTCTCCTGTCTGCTTCATGCACCACAAAGCCAAAATAACCCTGACCCATCTGTGGCCTCACTCAAACCTCCGTGTCTTTGGGCTGTTGTTGTGTATTATATACAGCTCCTAACGGGCTGGAGACTTGAGAAGCAAAGAGGGATGTGCAGGAGGGATGCTCTGATTGTGGCTATCTGGAATGGTCCAGGGTGTGTGGGCACCCTTGGAAGAGCAGAATGTGTGTGGGGATGAGGGCACCCTTGGGAGAGCAGAGTGTGTGTGGGGATGAGGGCACCCTTGGGAGAGCAGAGTGTGTGTGGGGATGAGGGCACCCTTGGGAGAGCAGAGTGTGGGGATGAGTTGCTCCTAAACATCAAAATTGCTGGGGTCAGTCACCCGTTCCTGTTCTGCTAAGAACTCATCACAGAGAATGGTAAAATGAAGCCTCTGAAGACTGTCTCCTCATTTCCCTTGAAGTTATTATTTCTTCCAGAGCTTGGGAAAACTGAGATTTTTTTTTTTTTTGTCTTTTGGGTGGACACAGGAAAAAAGGGAGCTTTGGTGGAGAAAGGAATGGGCATGAAAGTAGCCACTCTGAGCAAGAAAGACATCCCATTTCCTGCCAATGCCAGTGCAAACTTGGGCTCAAGCCTTTAGCTTGGTAACTGCAGTAGGACAGCTATTAAAGCCTGTTTGGCAGCCAGCTTTTAATGTGCAAGCAGTGAGGTTCTTGTTATGAAGTTAACAAAAAGCTGTGATTCTTTCTGTAAAGGAAGGAGCTATTAATAAAAAAACAACAACCAAAAAAAAAAAAACCAAAAAAAAACCAAAACAACCAAGAATAAGGGGGAAAAAAAACACAGAGAGAAATCACAAGCTGACTAACTCTGCAGGGAGAGGTTGAGAAAGTCTCATTTTAATAAGAAATAAAAAGACATGTAAGAAAATAGAAGACATACATTGGAGGCAGTGCTGTTGAGCTGCAGTGCCTCAGGTCCCAGGTAATCTGTTTGGGGTGATTGCCCCCATCTTTCCAGGAGTAACACGGGTTTTGCCAGGGTAAATTTGTTTTGCAAATCTACCTTTGTGTCTTTGGATTAGCTTTATTTACTCAAGAATTCTAGAGGAAATGGCGAGGAATATTCATAGTTCTATTAGTTAAAAATCTTCTCTTCTTGTTAACATCATTTCAGCATGTCATTCAAAGTAAGCACCTAAAGCAGATATTTTGGGGATTAGAAATGCATTTTTTCCCCTTTTGTTTTGAAATAGTCTCTCTCCAAGTTAGGTATTTAGTTGCTTAGCTTTTCCAGAGAAGCCTTGTAATGCTCTGCCACCATCCAATTTTATTCCAGCAGAAAGGTTTATAATATATTTCTTTATTTAAAGCAAAGTGGAAACTCCTTTCTGTAGGAGTTTTTACCTCAGACCAGCCCTGCCTCACATCTGCTGCATGTCCAAATTACCCTGGACAGCCTAACGACGTCAGCACCTTGCACCTTGTAAACAGCATTTTCCATCAAAGACCATAGACACAGTCAAACAAGCTGAAATTGCATGGAATGGTGACTCCAGATCTCAAACGTGTCTTTGGCTATGTGGCCAAAACTTCATCTTTTTTACCAGCAACACGTGCTGAAGATGGACTAGAGCTCAGTTTCACCTGTTCTGCAGGTCACAGGCGCTCCAGTACTCTGCTCCATGTGGGATCCATCCAGCAGAAGGCACAAGGAACATGCTCAGAAATCTCATTGAGGCTGGCGGCCACCAACCCCAGCGACATGGCAGCTGCAGGAATTTGTTACTCTTTCTTAAAAAGAAACTGAGGAAGTTTTTTTTTTGCAATCCCCGTTTGTTAAAAAGCGTTGGAGCACCTCATTAACTCCGATGGTGTGGTATTTTTGGCTGGTTGCATTGCTGAGCATGTGTTAAGCGCCCATGAAGTGCAAGAAATTACCTTTGTAACAGCAGTGGTGTCTTCTGAATGCAGTTATCACCTCCCCGGCGCTGATAAGGTGTGAAAAATGATCTTCCCATCTACAGTTGTGTCAACTGAATGCAATTAGCACCTCTACATGTGTTTAAAATCATGACCGCAGGTTATAAGTTTGCAATACATTAGCACTTAGTCCCATCTTTGTGAATTGAGGGGGAAAAAAAAAATATCTCGGCAAAACTGGTGCAGTGAATACAACTAAGTACCATTAACATTCCATTAACTATTTTTAATGAAGTAAATCCAGCCCCAGATGAGTGAACGATAGGTTAGGGACTTTCCTTAGCCCAGGACAGGAGTTGCCTGCTGTATAGACATGTGTCAGAGGAAAGTCTCTTTACTCCTGCTGGGTTAAACAGCTCTGTTAAGCTGGAGTAGATAAGCCAGGCTTTTCCCTTTGTTCTTAGGCTAGAGGCACACCAGGATGCTGCACAGAGAGCAGGATGTGCCTTCTTAAAATGCTGCCTTCTTAGAAGGGAAAAAGAGAGAGGAAGAGGCTGAAAAAACCCCAGTAACTAGTTTTTTTTTTCCTTTGCTGCAAGTAGCCAAGCCCCAGTGTATTGATCATTTATTACATCCTTCTCAGGATATTAATCTCTAACTGCACTAAAAGAGAGCCTGACTATGTCTCTGTATGGAAATCTCTTCTGGGGGAAATAATTATTGCCAGCAGTCTCCAAACTTCTTCTTGTCTTGCTGTTTTCCTTCCAAGTTTGACTGAATAAAACTTATTATATGGAGGCTCAGTGTGACTTATACAAGAGCTTCAGTAATTCATGCAAACATGGTATACAGAATGGTCATCTTCAGACACCAAACACTTGCACTTTGCATAGGAACAACTGAAAGGTGCAGGTAAGAATCAGTGCAGACACAACCCTCAAGGGGACTGAAAGATGTTCTTTGGTGATGTGGATGAGTCCAGACCGGTCTCTGTGCTTGGACTTGTCCAGCCCTCTTTGCCCAAAGCCATACTTTCCAATAAATTTTTCTGGTATCACTGACAATGCTCCACGACAGTAACAAATCCCCATGCCGGGGGGCTTGGGATGGAAGATGGATGCAACAGCATCAGCTTCTCTACCTCACATTTATTTATTTTTTAAAAACTTTTAAAAGTTTTAAAGCCTTTTTAAAGGCTTTTTAACTTTCCAGATGGACTGGAACAGCTGTGACTTCTTATTTTTATTTATATTTAAATTTTATTTTCCTTTTTTCACTATATTTGTAATTGAAAGGGACAGATCCTCATCTGGGACACCTGACAGTGGAAGTACAGGGCTCCTTCCATTGCTGGCAGCAGTCCCATGCTGGCACAGACCCTGTGTCTTTTAGGGTAGAAGGGAACCCCATGGCCAGCTTGTTTCTCCCCCCACATCACACAGGACATAAAGTTTTACTCAGTGATCCCTGCACAGAGCCAAATAACTTGTGGCTGAGCTAGGGCATATCTTTGAGAAAAAAATACTCAATCTACTACTGACCTTGCCGTGTTTTCTCTGATTTCCACACTCTAGGGCAATCTGCACAGCCATAACTGCTCTGAGAATGATGAGCACCTGCAGAGAGCTCTCTGACAGCGATGTTGGCCTGGTTCTTTACCAAAATCCAGTCCAAGGAAGCAGGAAAGCTTGGCTGTCTGAGCCAGTGCATCAGTGGTTAGGTCTGGCTGGGGATGCCTTTGCTGTTGTTTTTTTTACTATCTGGTTATAGGAAATCTACAGGTCCCAGCATGAAAATTGTCTGTTGGGGATTCACACCTGTACTTTTTGTTTTATTAAATCATGTCTTTTAGTAGTTCCCTTACTGCATGGGGATAAATGCCTCTCTGCTATATATTGTCCACACGTAGCAATACCCTACAGTGCCTCAACTCTGTTTTTCAATGGCCTGGCACTGATGAGAGCTGCAACATCAATCTGCTTCTTTTCTCAGGACAATTCCTGCTGGCTCCAGGCTCCAGAAGTCACTCTGGTTGTCGCAGTGGGAGCTGCCAGCAGGAAACAGCATCCAGACAAGATGAGGTTGGCCCTGTAGGCAGAGCAGAGCACAAATCCTGCTGGTTGTGGGGAAATCCGAGGAACAAAGGGGCTGTGCCGGGTGTTTGCCTCCTCTCTGAAAGGCACTGACACCTTGGTGGGCACCAAGGGGGGTCAGGGAGGAATGAATGTGTTTGAAGGAAAAGGCTGAAAGCTGGGGGTGAGAAGAGGCAAACCAGGGTAATTAGGAGTAAGTGGGTCTGGGGGCCGGAGCCGGCGAGTCCTGCGGCGCTGACAGCCATCCATCCTGGAAATTAAATTCCACTCCCTCAGCCGGCCTGGCCTGCGGCCCCACGCTCCCGATGGAGCATTGCTGATGGCGCACATTGCTGCAGGCTGAGTCCCAAACCTGGCACATCAGCCAGAGAGGCTTCAGCAGCCCCGGGAAGGAGCTGGGGACTCCAGGAGTGGGGCTCAGCTCATGCGGACATGAAGAGTGCTGGAGGCACTCGGTGTGTGGGGATTGGGATGGGGCTGCAGCCCAGCCTCATCCCCAGTGGGCACAGCTGTGAGCAGCAGGTGAGCAGCACTGACAGCCATGGAGTGCCCAGGGGCACTGAGCAACCACCAAAGGGCACAGAGGGCACACAGGGGCACTGCATGAACAGGAGGGGTAGAAAAGGTTGGGCTGAAGGACAGGAAGGGCAGACCCTTGCAGCCTTCTGAAGTGCCCTGATGTTGCTCTGTATGGGCAGGTGCCTGAAGCCTTCTGATGTGGTGAGGTGTTACTGTGTGTGGGCAAATGCTTAAAGCCTTCTGAAATTGTGTGGTCATACTCTGTGCATTGTGGCCATCTCAACTGTGACAGGGTGGGGTGAAACTGAGGCCCTTCCTTGGCTGCTGGAGGACTGCAGGTCAGCCTATAAACCATGGGATATTGTGGGATGCAGGAGCTGATCCTAATGTCCTGCTGCTGTGAGGACAAGACAGGTAATATTTCCCTGGAGTCTGCCTGGCTTCTGTTTTCATTAATCCCAGCCTTTCCAAAAGGGCTGAACGAATGGACCACAGAGCCCAAAACATCTTGTTGAAGCAATGGGAGGGGGCTGCAATCAGCCACAGGGTGAAGTGTCCCTTCCTGAGCCAAGGTGCAAATCCTCACTACACTCTCCTACCTCTGTGAGCTGATCTCCAGGTATCTGAGGGGAGGAGAGGAAAAGGTGCCCAGTTAACTGAGGCTGGGAGAGCATCTCTGTGTCAGCAGGGTCCTCCTCCTCTGAGGACCTCCTGGCCTCAGAAGCAGAAAATTCCAAAATCAAAAAGCATGATCCTCGCTTGGGAGTCCTGCTGGGTTTTCCGGTGGTACACTGGGGAAAACCAGTTCATTTAGGTTAATTGCACAGTGCAGATATTTATAAATGGTATCTGTTTAAACAGAGGAATGTGCCTTTGCCCGATGAGGTCTCTGCAAAAACAGCAGTGTGTCACTTGACCCAGGCCTTTAACTGGAACCATCTTGGCAATTTAATGAAATTGAATGGGTGGACTGTGGGGAGTTCATTAGTAAGTAATCAAAAGGCTAAAGCTCTGTGAGCTAGTTCAGCTCTCAAGTGCTTATTTGTGTTTGCCAGATCCAGTAAAGTGAAACCCCTTAATAGGTGCTGGCAGAATTTGTAACATACTCTCCTCTGGTCTGGAGACTGTCACACATGCACTGGTGTGATTTAATGTTTCTGTGTGATTTTTTTTTTATAAAAAGCACCTCCAGGACAGCCACAGGGTCCCCTGTGTGTCGGGTGGCTTTGCAGAGGCACTTCTGTTCCTGATGGCAGGAACCTCTTGCTTCTGGCAAAGCGAGCAAGGGAATCTCATTTCTTTCCAAAAAAGCTTTCAGAGGTGGCTGCTGCTGCCAGCAGTGCAGTGCTGAACCTGAGAGGGGCTCAGGTTTCCTTGTCATGCTGGGCCATGGCTGGGATTATGGGCAGATTATTTTGTGCCATTTGCCCAAAAGGTGGGGTCCAGGGATGTAAAGTGCCTCCGGGATTCTGGCAGGTTGTTTAAGAGGATGCTGACTTGCTGCTTATTTCTTGTGAGTGAGGATTTAGGGGGGTGAGGAGGGTATGGATCTTCCTCCTGCTGTGTAAAAGACTTCTGGGTTTCCAGAAGAGAAGGTGCTAAAGTTTCACTCTTTAATTCACCAGATATAAGCAAGATTTACGAATGAGTGAACTGTGGCACCACTAAAAGTTGTTTGGCAGAGAGTTCACTGGAGGATGTTTTAGATAGTCAAAGGAAAAGCCTAACTCCAAGATACCTGAATTTATTTTTCACCCGAACTCTGTGCTGGCCCTTAAGGGGCATCCACCATGAAAGCTCTCAGAGAAGGTTCTCTACCCCACATCCTAGAAACAGCACTTAGGTTTTAGAAACACGTTTAAAACTTCTTGGTGTGAATTTGGTACAAGTCCAACACCACCATGTGGTCAAGCTCTTGGGCTGGAGTTGAATGGCTGTGGATTAGATCCATGAAGGAAAATTTCCCTGACCTGAAATCCTATGAAAACATGGGGTTTTCATTAATGAACTGCATTTTGTGTGAAAATTCCTGCTGGGATTTACTGTAGCTGCTGCATGAGTTCTTTTAAAAGTAAATAATGTGATTGGACAGGTGGTCCTGCCAAAGAAATTGAGTATTGAAAGGTATGAATATTACAAAGGGAAAAAACATCAATCTAAGTAATATATATCCCAAACATTGTCAGATCAGCAGCACAGTTTTTGTCTTGGAGCATGTGAAATGCCTCTGAAATCAAAGAGATTTTGAAAGGATGGTCACTGCCACACATGCAGGAGACCTATGTCTGGTTACTTACAGCATGGCAGTCCCAAAAAAGCTTCTGCTAAATTGGGCATTGCAAATGGAACTTAAATTTACACCATAGAAAAAGACTGGAGATTTTATCCACAGATGGGTGTGAAAGGTCCCGTGGCAGCTACAGGAAATTTTAAGTTCAGCTTTAGCCCTTGTAACAATCCTGTCTTCCCTAAAAACTGGTGGTTTTTAGGCAGAGAAACCCGCCCAGAGCTGTCCGAGGAGGTGCGGAGCGCTCCTGCCGGGGTTTCGGTGGGAAAGGTGGAGCTCTTCCCGGCGAGGGAAGCAGGGATGGGCAGGAGGGACAAAAGTAGCACAGCAACGACATCTTGTGCTGCACAGCAACAGCTGCATGTGTGTTATAAATGAAAATTTGTCCAGCCAAATTAATATGAAAAAATAAAATAAAATATTTCTTTGCAATCAAATTCTATCTAGCCAGCCACAAGGAAAGAACAGAGCCGAGCCGGGGTCGGCCCTGGGTGTGCAACAAGGAGTCAGCCTCAGCAGAGGTTTTCCTCCATGCCCACACACCTCCATCCTGGCACAAGCGGTTTTTATAGGGAAAATTCCCCCTGAGGCCAAGATTTCAGCAGTCAGTCTTTTCTTCTATTCAGAGTCTATGTGTTAATAAGATTTTCTTTTTTGGTGATGAGGGAGAACAATTCAGTGCCCGGAGTTTGTTGAATCCTTGATGAAATTTATGGGAATTTGGGAACGCTGTATTCACATGTATCTGCCTGAGGATTTCTATGATATTCATCTTGGGTCGTTCACTCGAACGAGGCACCTGGGGTTTCTGTATCTCCCCAGCCATGGCCCATCTCCTGGCGAGCTGTACCTTCTTACTTGTAAATCAGTTTCCAATCTACACCCGGTCTCACCTGCGAGGGTGGGGGGAATCCTAATACAAACATGTATACTCTAACAAATATTCAATATCACATGTATCATATTAGAAATGGCGCGAATTATATCTCATACACATACCAATGTGCCTGCCAGGAGAGCCGGGTGCCACTCTGTAACGACGTATATTTGTATTCCACGGACAGATTCAAGCGAGATCTCTTTGGTTGCTCTTGGGGGATGAAGTTTATTCAGGACGCAGAGAGGCTCTGCCTCGAGCTGCCAGACACAGCACGTGGCTGGGCCTCGGGTGATGGGGGAGGGGAGAGACAGAGAGGAGAGCAGGGACTCCCGGAGGACTCTCCAGGAGGAGAGGGGAAGATCCAAGAGAGCGTCCAGCCCCCCGGAGAGCCTTTATCAAAGGGGGCTCCAGGGTGGGCTGGAACAGGAGCTGGGCCAATGGGGTCACAGACACCTGATGGTTCAGGGGAGGGTTACAGGTGTGGGGTGAACCATACATTCTGGGGGGTGAGATGGAACAGTCCATTTGCTTTTGGACCCCGTTGTAGGTGAGGGTTATTGTCCAGCCAGTAGGGGGCGTTATATTCGTCCTGGCTGTACTATTGTGGTTCTTAATCATATTTATCTACCCTCCCCAACATCTCCCCCTTTTTCACTGAACCATTTGAAATATTAAATATTGATTTAACAACTATTTTCTGCACACTTGGAGGTGTACAGGGTATTGTTACTAGAACTATACTTATTACTACTGGAACAGTCAAGCTTATTTTACAGAGTTCCTTTAGCCAAGGAGCAAGGCTTAAACTATTAAGTAAACTGTATAGCTGAGATGACCTTATTGTTATTAAATTACCGATTATAGTAGGGGAGGCATTGTCAGAATTTTTTTGGAAAAGGTCTTATAATTAAACGGGTTGAAAAAGGTTTGTTAGGGTTTGTGTTAGATATATAGGTGGTCTTAGAGCTTGCAGGCTTGGCTAAAGCTACTCGGCATTTGTCCTTGGTTGAATTATAAGTAAAACTTCAATATAAAAGCTGAAACAGAAGAACAAAAACAATATGCACGCATTAAACGATAGAAAGTCCATTATTCTCTCGATGACGCAGCGTGGTTCAGGTCTGGGTGCTGGCTTCTTGGCTTGTGCTTGTAGAGGAACTGTCTGGTGTGGGGGTGTCAGCAGATTTCGGAGCATGGTAAGGCTTCACGTTCTTTCCTGGGACCCACTTAAGTCGTCCACCTGTGGAAACACAAGAAAAACCTTTCCCCCACGTTAGACTGTGTGGACTTTGTATATGTCCTGAATCTAAGATTTTGAGTAAAGCTGGGGGGTGCCCTTTTATTTTTACTTTTTTGGTGTTCAGGAAATGTCTATAAATTTGGAGGCGAGGCTCTCCTGCAGAGCTACTTAGAAAATTGTGAGCATATAGAGCCTTATTCAACCTCTTTTGAGGTGTAGCCTGATCTACTCCCCTTTCCTTTAGAAGTAAGATTCGTTTTAGGGTTTGGCGTGTATTTTTTATGGTAGTTTTTAACTGTGGTGTAAGATAGGAAAAGGAGATACCACTGTCCTTGAGTACTGGTAGGACTTATTTCACCTCCTGAGAGGGGACAGCTGTTCGGTGGCTGAATACTACTTGCAAAGCTTGGGGGTGCAGACTGTTGTCTTTGCAGCTATTATATTTGATTTCAGGGCAGTTTTTCAGTTGAAGATTGCTGGCACTTTGTTGAGAATTTGGTGAGACTGGGATAGAAAGGTTAGAGTTTGCAGGGGTAAGATAGTTCTCTGTCTGTCCTTTGTTTGTAGAAGCTGCAGTCACATTGTTGCTTTCACCTTGTTGAGGCATAGTGTCTCTGTCAGGGCGTGGTGAGGAGCTGCTAGTGTGGGAGGCAGGGGCTGCTGCCAGATGAGGCAGAGGAGCAGGAGGGGTGGAGATCGTCGGCAGCAGCACTTGTGTGGGACTGGCATTTTCGGAAAGATTTTTTGTAGCAGTGGCATTGGGTGCTGCGGCAGGCTGTAGATCCGGCGGAGGGAGAGATGCGGAGGGATATGATGATGGTTTCGGCAAACCAGGAAGTGGTGCCGGCAATGGGGGGTTCCGGGGCTCTGTAGCCAGAGGCAGGGGCTGCGGCACCGCAGGGGGATGGGGGGGTGGGGATGCCGGGTTTGCGTCTGCCGGGGGGGCCGGCTGCGAGTCCAGGAGGCGGGCGGGCAGCGGGGGTACGGTGCCGGCTCCCGGGGCGTCTCTGGGAAATGCGGGCGGTGCGGCGGCCGCGGCCGCGGGGGTGGGGTCAGGGCTGCGCGAGAGGGAGGGCGTGGCCGCAGGAGTGGGGGTCGCCTGGCCCGGAGCCGGTGCCTGGTTGGCGTGTTCGCCGGGCCAGGGGGCTTCCGGGCGGGTCAGTGGGGCGGCCGCGAAAGCGAGCGTATGGAGCGCTTGCAAAATCGCAGCTGACTTTTGAGACTGTGCTTGCAAAATAGCCATTGACTGGGTTTGTGCTTGCAAAATGGCTGTTGTTTGATTTTGTAAAAGTTCGGCTATAGTAGCCACCATAGCCGGGACAGGCAATGCTGAGGGGCCGGGCGGGGGGGAGGCGGGGCCCGCGGAGTGGTTTGGGGGGGAGGAGGTGGCCGCAAGGGCGGGTTCTGGGTTGCGGGTGAGGGGGGGGCGGCTGCGGCGGGGAGCGCCGCTCGCTCAGAAACCGGCGAGTCGCCAGCCGCCTTGCCGGCATTTTCGCCGCAGCGCGGGGTGGGGGGGCGGTCCGGCGGGGATAGTTGAGCCACGGCAGGGAGCGGTTTGGCTGCTATCTGCGGCTTTTGAGAAGCGCAGATTCCTGCCAACACTCTATAAGCAGGGAGCAACTCGCAAGCACAGGGGTCCCGCCGTGAAATGTCATTAAACAGTGTATGTCCCACGGACTCCCAAAAGTCTCCACAAAACACAGCAGAGCGCTCGGCATATGGGAACTTAAGTAAGATCCATTCTAGGAGTTTTCATAGCTCTTTTTTAGGCAAATTACTATTATGGCTACGTAATAAGTGGTTAAGTTGCTTATAGAGATCTCTATCAGCTGCAGAGTGGGACTGTCCCATTTTTAAACCAGTGTGGCTCACCTCGGTGTCGCAGGAGCGGGATCCTCTGTCAGGTTCCGACGTTCACTGCAGTCGGTGCTGAGGGCTCACCGCGGGGTTTCTTCAGAGCTTCAGCGCGGGCAGTGCTAAGCAGTGCTCGCCTGTGCTTTGTGTACGTGGCCACGTGGCGCGGCAAGTCTCGTCACAAAGCCTTGGGTCGCTGCGGAATCGCGGCGATCGCCTGTGCTCGGAGAATAACGGCCAGAAATCCTAGAAGGGCTCTAAGAGCTCGCTACTATGTAACGAGTCGCTGAGCTGTAGGATGGCTTCGGGACTTTTTAAAGAGCTCCGGTTCGTCACTGCCTAGCAGCAAAATGCCGTGCTCGCGACCACGATGGCGAGGAAATACCTGGTTATTTAGTTAGTGTTCATGGAAAGGTGTCCTACAGGTAGAAAAGCTGGAAAGCATCCAGACGGGTGCAGTTGCAGGTCACCGTGGGTTCATAGTCGAAGATGGGCGCCAGTCTGTAAAGACGTTTATTTGTATTCCACGGACAGATTCAAGCGAGATCTCTTTGGTTGCTCTTGGAGGATGAAGTTTATTCAGGACGCAGAGAGGCTCTGCCTCGAGCTGCCAGACACAGCACGTGGCTGGGCCTCGGGTGATGGGGGAGGGGAGAGACAGAGAGGAGAGCAGGGACTCCCGGAGGACTCTCCAGGAGGGGAAGGGAAGATCCAAGAGGGCGTCCAGCCCCCCGGAGAGCCTTTATCAAAGGGGGCTCCAGGGTGGGCTGGAACAGGACCTGGGCCAATGGGGTCACAGGCACCTGATGGTTCAGGGGAGGGTTACAGATGTGGGGTGAACCATACATTCTGGGGGGTGACATGGGAGAATCCATTCGGCTTTTGGACCCCGTTGTCGGTGAGGGTAATTGTCCAGCCAGTAGGGGGCGTTATATTCGTCCTGGCTGTACCTTTGTGGTTCTTAATCATATTTATCTACCCTCCCCAACAAAAGACAATTAGAGAATACCATGTTAATTTAAGAAGGACAATTAGAGAACATCATGTTAAAATTAATGTGGACAATTAGAGAACAGCATGTTAATTTCAGGAGGTCAATTAGAGAACACCATTGTTATTTAACGAAGACAATTAGAGAATACCATGTTAATTTCAGGAGCACAATTAGAGAACATCATGTTAAAATCTTTGAGGACAATTAGAGAATATCATGTCAAAATTAACAAGGACAATTAGAGAGCTCTGTGTTAAAATTAACAAGGACAATTAGAGATCACCATGTTAATTTCAGGAGGACAATTAGAGAACGCCATGTTAAAATTAACAAGGACAGTTAGGGAACACCATCTTAATTTCAGGAGCACAATTAGAGATCACCGTGTTAATTTCAGGAGGACATACTAAAATGTCATCAGAGGCTGTGAAACAGCAGGGTGGAGACACACGAATAAATAAAATAAAATAAAGTAAAACAACACAAAACAAAATAAAATAAATAAAATTTAAAAATTTAAAAAATAAAGTAAAATAAAATAAAATAAAATAAAATATAAAAATCAAATAATAAATCCTGACCCTCAGGATGTCTCTGAGCTAGAGAGTGAAGGGGTCAGGCAAAGGAGCTCCCAAAACATCAGAAATTTGAAAGAATGTTTGAGTAGTGTGAAAATCCCCGATGTATGATTGGCGTTTGGCAAATATTAAAATGAATACTGAATGCGATATGTGTTATGTTGGAGAGATATGCAGTATTCATCTCTTAAATTTGGCTGTATTAACATTTTTTAAATTTGGCTGTATTAATCTCTTTTTCATTTTAATAGTGCTGTATTAATCTCTTTTAAGTTTTGCTGTATTAATGTCTTAAATTTGGCTATATTAATGTCTTACATTTTTCCTTTATTAATCTCTTTTAAGTTAAGTTTTTCCTGTATTAATCTCTTTTATGTTTTTCCTGTATTAATCTCCTTTAAGTTTTTCCTGTATTAATCTCTTTTAAATAGTGCTGTATTCATTCTTAAATTTGGCCGTATTCATCTCGTTTAAGTTTTCCTGTATTAATTTCTTCTAAATTTTTCCTGTATAAATCTCTTTTAAGTTTTGCTGTTTTAATCTCTTTTCAGTTTTCCCTGTATTAATCTCTTAAATTTGGCTTTATTAATATCTTTTAAATTTTTCCTGTATTAATATATTTTGAGTTTTGCTGCATTAATCTTATTTAAATTTTGCTGTATTAGTCCCTTTTAAATAGTGCTGTATTAAATTAAGTCTCTTAAATTTTGCTGCATTAATTTTGTTTAAATTTTTCCTGTATTAATCTCTTCTAAATTTTTCCTGTATTCATCTAAGTTTTCCTATATTAATCTCTTTTAAATTTTTCCTGTATTAATCTCTTTTAAGCTTCCCTGTATTAATCTCTTTTCAGTTTTCCATATTAATATCTTTTAAGTTTTTCCTCTATTAATCTCATTTAATTATTCCTGTATTAATATTTTAAATTTTTCCTGCATTCATCTCTTTTAAGTTTGTCCTGTATTAATCTCTTTTCAGTTTTCCTGTATTAATATATTTTAAGTTTTTCCTGCATTAATCTCTTTTAATTTTTTCCTGTATTAATCTCTTCTAAATTTTTCCTGTATTAATCTCTTTTATGTTTTGCTGCATTAATCTCATTTAAATTCTTCCTGTGTTAATCTCTTTTAAGTTTTTCCTGTACTAATCTCGTTTAATTATTCCTGTATTAATCTTTTCAATTTTCCCTGCATTCATCTCTTTTAAATTTTTTCTGTATTAATCTCTTTTCAGTTTTTCCGTATTAATCTCTCTTAAATTTTTCCTGTATTCATCTCTTTTCAGCAGTGTGGCACACACACTTTTTAGCCTAGAGCACAATATTAAAAGAACAGCAACAGACACCAAAATCTCAAAAAAAAAAAAAAAAACATTATTGCCTCCTTCTGTGGAAATCTCAGATTTTCAAAGATTGATTTAAAAGATGGGGGGGAAAGCTAAAATTTAAGCTCCTAAAATTTCAACACAACGAGTTTTTCACAAATAACGAAATCATGAATATGCACGCGCCTCAGCGATGTCACCCCGCTGGAATTATTCTCCTTTTTTTATCCTATTGCCATTATTATTATTATTAAACTTTAAAAACTCCAAACCATGAATTCTGTTCCTCGCACTTTCAGACCCAAACTCCCTTACTTTGAACCCAAACTCACTTTTTCACCCCAAAATCTTCCCTCTGCCTCCCTGGGTTCACTTTTGAAGGTCGGACTCCCGTTTTTTTTTAAATCCAGATTCTACTTTTTAGGTCCAAACTGCTCAATTTTAGTGCTCAAACCCCAAACTATGGCCCAAATTCTCCATTTTTGGACCCAAACTCCCCCTTTTGGGGTCCAGACTTCCCATCTAGGCACCCAAATTCCCCTTTTTGGGGCACAAATTCCCGATTTTTTTGGTTGAAATTCTCCCTTTTTGAAACCAAATCCCCCTTTTTCGGTCCAAATTTCCCCCTTTTCTTGCTCAAATCCCCTTTTTTGGGCCCAAATTCTCTCTTTTTGGACCCGAATGCGCCTTTTGAGCCCAAACTTTCCCTTCCTGGACACAGATTCCTCCTTTTTGAGCCCAAATTCCCCATTTAAGACCAAAATTCTATATTTTTTTTTTTACCCAAACTCCCGTTTTCACCCCAAAATCTCCTTTCTTGGGCCCAAATTTCCCCCCTCGATCTGCTGGGTTGAGCTGTACTCCCCGCTCTCTTTCGGGACTACATTTCCCATCGTCCCTCTCGCCGATTTCCGGTGTAAAGCCCGCCTTTTTCCCTTTTCTCCTGAGGCGACTTCCGGCCGGGTGCCGCGCTGGCGCCGCCATGTTCCTGCAGTGCTAAGAGAACGAGGGCGGGGAGCGCGTCTACACCCTGCGGGTACCGGGCGCTTTTGGGGGATTTAGGGGAGGACTCGTAGGGGACCCGCGGTGTTTGGGTGTCCGCGGTGCGTGCTGGGAGCGATGCGGGTCAGTTTGGCTGTGCTCAGGGGGGAATTTGGGCTCTCCCTGACGCTCTGTCCCCACAGAAGGTGTCCCCGGATGGGGTCCCCACACGCTTGGCGCACCCCGCCCGCTTCTCCCCCGATGATAAATTCTCCCGGCACCGCCTGGCCCTGAAGCGGCGCTTCGGGGTTTTGCCAACGCAGCGAGGCCGGACCCTGCTGTGAGGCACCCCAGAAATCCCCTGAGGAGCCCTGAGATGGCCCCGAGCTCCTGGGAGGGATCTCCGCCATGAGAGAAGGTCAAATCACAGTGCCAGCAGACTGCACGGAAATGAGGGGAAAGGAACGTTTTAAAGAGGAGGAAAAATGAAATATTAAAGGTCGAGGGTCTCTGAGTTTTGGTGACCAAATAACTTGGGGTTTTCTTCCTGTTTTGGGGGTATTTTTGTGGTTTTTTGGGTCTGGGGAGAGAATTTAGGGGGTATTGGGGGAAGCGCTAACGGGGCTCTAAGGGGCGCGGGGGATGATGGGAGTTGTAGGCGCGGGTATAACGGTGCTCTATGGGGCGCGGGGCATGATGGGAGATGGAGTCGCGGGTATAACGGTGCTCTATGGGGCGCGGGGCATGATGGGAGATGGAGTCGCGGGTATAACGGGGCTCTATGGGGCGCGGGGCATGATGGGAGATAGAGTCGCGGGTATAACGGGGCTCTATGGGGCGCGGGGCATGATGGGAGATGGAGTCGCGGGTATAACGGGCTCTATGGGGAGCGGGGCATGATGGGAGATAGAGTCGCAGGTATAACGGGGCTCTGGGGTGCGGGAGATAATGGGAGATGGAGTCGCTGCTTTAAAGGGGCTAAGTGAGGCCGCGGGGCATCACGGGAAATGGGGGCATGGCCGTAAATGCGCGCAATGGGCGCCGCGGGGCATGATGGGAGCTGTAGTCCCGGAATTCTCTGTAACGGAGCGGTTGGGGGTCCTGGAGGGCAGGTGTGGGTCTACAGGGGCACCTGGGGGGATTCTGTGGGGTCGGGAAGCCCCTGGGGGCACCTGGGGAGCTCTGAGGGGTCTCCGTGGGGCTCAGGACGTGACGGGAATTGTCGGGCCGGAACTCGGCTCTGAGGGGGCTCTGTCGCCGCGGGGCATGACGGGAGCTGGACTCCTAGCTTTAACGGCGCTCCGTGCGTGCCGCGGTGCATGGTGGGATCTGTAGTCCCTTAGGTGGCGCTCGGAGGCCTCTGTGTTGTTTGGGGCATCTGGGCGTTCGAGGAGGCGTTCGGGCCTCCCGAATGGGCTCGGGGGGGCTCTCGGGGGTCCCGCAGGGTCTGGGGGGCTCCTGTGAGGCTCATGGTAGCGGATAGGGGAGCGCTGTGGAGCGCGGGGCCTGACGGGACTTGTAGTTAGGCCGCCATGGAGCCGCTGTGCATGATGGGGCTTGTAGGCTCAAAGTCGCTAAAATGGCGCCGACACCAGGCCCCGCCTCCAACTGCTGTTCCCGGGTGCTGATTGGTTGCAGACAGTGATGGGCGGGAGCCTCAGCCAATGGGAGGCGGCAGAGGCGGGACCAGCCCATTCAACCCCTCCAGTCCCTCCCAGTAAAGCCCAGTTCATCCCAGTCCAGGCTAGTTCCTCCCAGTACAGCCCCAGTGCCCCTCCAGTCCCTCCCAGTGCAGCCCAGTTTGCCCCTGTGCCTCCCAGTATCTCCCAGTTCTACCAGTGCCACTCCCAGTTCGTCCCAGTCCATCCCAGTTTGTCCCAGTGCATCCCAGTGCCACTCCCAGTCTGTCCCAGTGCTCCCAGCATCCCCCAGTGTCACTCCCAGTTCATCCCAGTATCCCCCAGTTCATCCCAGTCCTTCCGCGGCCAAGCCTCTGCCCCGCCCCCATATTTGGCCACGCCCCTTCCATTGGTCACGCCCCCTCGTTCCGTGCCCCGCCCCCTCCCATTTCCAGTTCCCGCGGCTGCTCTGGGAAGGTGAGTGGAGCCCCAGTGACTCCCAGTTCATCCCAGTAACTCCCCAGTAACCCCCCCCAGTCCCTCCCAGTAACCCCCAGTGACTCCCCAGTCCCTCCCAGTAACTCCCAGTAACCCCCAGTGACTCCCCAGTCCCTCCCAGTTCATCCCAACAACCCCCCAGTAATCCCCCAGTGACTCCCAGTAACTCCCAGTAACCTCCCAGTAACCCCCCAGTCCATCCCAGTAACCCCCCAGTAACATCCCAGTAACCCCCCATCCATCCCAGTCTCTCCCAGTTTGCCCAGTTCTCTCCCAGTAGTCGCCAGTTGGTCCCAGTCCCCCCCGGCTCCCCCCAGTTTGTCCCAGTTTCCCCCAGTTCGTCCCAGTCCTGCCCTGCTCAGGAATCCCAGTGACTCATCCCTCCCAGTCCCTCCCAGTATAAACCAGTCCCTCCCAGTCTCCTCCCAGTTTCCCCCAGTTCGTCCCAGTCCTGCCCTGCTCAGGAATCCCAGTGACTCACCCGTCCCCAGTCCCCTCCCAGTCCCTCCCAGTTTGTCCCAGTCCCCCCCCAGTTGCTCCCAGTTTGTCCCAGTTTGTCCCAGTTTGTCCCAGTCCCCTCCACCCCCCCAGGGATCAAAGGTGACGGAATGGAGTGGGAACAGCTCCGGGAACTGGTGATACTGGGAGGTACTGGTTTGGACTGGGAGGGACTGGGACAGACTGGGAGGGACTGGGGGGGACTGGGAGGGACTGGTTTGTACTGGGAGGGACTGGGAGGGAACTGGTTTATATTGGGAGGGACTGGGAGGGACTGGTTTGTATTGGGAGGGACTGGGAGGATTTCGGGGGTTACTGGGAGGAACTGGGCCCAGTCCCAGCCCAAACTGGTTTAACTGGTGTCCCCTCCCCCCCCCAGTTCTGTCCCTGGCCAGAGGCGACACCCCCGGTGAGTGACTGGGACAAACTGGGGCAAACTGGGAGAGACAGGGACAAACTGGGACAAACTGGGAGTGACTGGGATGGAAAGCCTGAACTGGTTTATACTGGTCCATACTGGTTTCTACTGGTCCATGCTGGTCCATACTGGCTTATACTGGTTTATACTGGTCCGTGCTGGTCTCTCTGACCCCTCCCTTCCCCCCCAGATGCCTCCAGTCCCTTCCAGTTCGGTGAGTGCGGGAACTGGGAGAGACTGGGAGGGTCCCCAAATGTCCCCAAAGTGTCCCTAAGGTGTCACCAGGTACCCCCAGGTGTCCCCAGGTGTCCCCAAAGTGTCCTCAGGTACCCCCAGGGTGTCCCCAGGTGTCCCCAAAGTGTCCCCAGGTGTTCCCAAGGTGTCCCTAGGGTGTCCCCAAAGTGTCCCCAAGGTACCCCCAGGTGTCCCCAAGGTGTCCCCAGGGTGCCCCAGGGTGTCCCCAAGGTGTCCCCAGGTGTCCACAGGGTGTCCCCAGGTACTCCCAGGTGTCCCCAACATGTCCCCAAGGTACCCCCAGCTGTCCCAGTGTCCCTGTCCCTGTCCCAGACTGGTGTCACCTGCGCGTCGGTGGCCTCGCGGTGGCCGCAGTGCTGAGCGTGCTGGGGGTCGTCGTCCAGTGAGTGCCACCCCTGTCACCTGTGTCACCTCTGTGCCACCTGTATGTCACCTGTATGTCACCTGTGTCACCCGTGTGTCACCTGTGTCACCTGTGTGTCACCCGTGTGTCACCTCTGTGTCACCTGTGTGTCACCTGTGTGTCACCTGTGTCACCTCTGTGTCACCTGTGTGTCACCTGTGTCACCTCTGTGTCACCTCTGTGTCCCCTCAGGTGGGAAGTGCAAGTGCCGGAGCAAGGCCAGCTGAAACCCGGGGACATTTGGGGACATTCGGGGACAATTTGGGGACACTCGGGGACATTTGGGGTCATCGGGGGATTTGGGGATGTTGGTGGATGACATCGGGGACACTTTTTGGGGGATTTGGGGACGTTTTGGGGACCTTGGGGACACTGAGGGGGACTTGGGGTTGGGGGATTGGGGACATTTGGTGACATCGGGGACATTTGGGGGACACTTGGGGACAGTCTGGGGACACCTCAGTGTCCCCTCCCCTCCCCCGCAGGCACCGCCCCCCCCCCCCCCCGGAGCTGTCACCTCTGGCTGGGACAGGTGAGTGTCCCCTCCCCCCTGGGGACACCTTGGGGACACCGCGGGGACACTTTGGGGACACCGCGGGACGGTGCCACCCCCTGACCCCCCCTCTCTCCGCAGGAGCCTGAGCTGTCCCCAGGTGTCCCCAAATGTCCCCAACAGGTGACACCGGATGGGGGGGAGGGGTGGCATTGATTTCCCCGAAATGTCCCCAAATTTTCCCCAAAATGTCCCCAAGAAAGGCAATGAATAAAAATGGGTGAAAAAAAAAAGGATTTTGGTCACCGGGGGAGGGGACACGGGGACGGCGGGACAGCGGTGGCACTGGGAGGGGACACAAGGGCTTGGGGACATCGGGGCCATGGTGGTACCAGGAGGGGACACTGAGGCCATGGTGGCCTTGGGGACATCGGGGCCATGGTGGCTTTGGGGACATCGGGGTGATGGTGGCTTTGGGGACATCGGGGTGATGGTGGCACCAGGAGGGGACACTGAGGCAATGGTGGCCTTGGGGACGTTGGGTCAGTGGTGAACTTGGGGACATCGGGGTGATGGTGGCCTTGGGGACATCAGGGCCATGGTGGCCTTGGGGATGTCACGCGAGGGTGGCCTCAGGTCCCTGCTGGTGTCTGGTCAATGTCCCCGCGTCCCTCTGGTGCCCGAGCCCACGGCGACGTCCCCACGTCCCTACAGCTGCACGAGGCCGTGGTGGCACCGCCGTCCTCACGGTGTCCCCACAGTGTCCCCACCTTGTCCCCACGGTGTCCCTTCACACCCCCATCTCCACAACATCAGGGTGGCCACCATGCCCACGTCCCACCAGATGCCACCACACGTCCCTCCAGATGCCACCACATGTTCCCCTCATGTCCCCTGATGTCCCCATCTCCACGGTGGACTGGTGGCCACCATCCTCGGCTGCCACCACGCGTCCCCTGATGTCCCCCAGCCTCAGGGACACGACGGCAGCTCCGGGCATCCCCCCGGCGGCGGGCAGCCACCGGGCGCGCCTGGCCGTCCCCTCAGGTGCCGACGTCCTCGGTGACGTGGGCGTAGATCTGGGTGGCCCCCTTGAAGCTGGAGGCCACCAGGAAGTGGCGGTGGCCGACGGCGACAGGGACGAAGGCGCGGGGGGTGGGCGCGGGCAGGTCCTGGGCGGGCTCCAGGCGGCCGCCGGCGCCCAGGCGGAAGACGCGGCTTGGGGCGAAGTCGTTGCCCAGCAGGACGTAGCGGTGGCCGGCCAGGAGCAGCGGCTGGAAGACCAGAGAGCCGCGGGCCGGCACCTGCTGCACCTCGCGGAACATGGAGCCCTCCCAGCGCATCACCTGGAGATGGCGCGGGGTGGGGGGTCAGTGGTGGGACCATGGGATGGGTTGGGTTGGGTGGGTTGGGTTTGGTTTGGTTGGGTTGGTTGGTTGGGTTGGTTTGGTTGGGTTGGTTGGGTGGGTTGGGATGGAGATGGCACCATTTGGTGGGTGGTGGCACCTTGGGGTGGGTGGTGGGACCATGGGATGGAGATGGCACCATGGGGTGGGTGGTGGGACCATGGGGTGGGTGGTGGCACCGTGGGTTGGGTTGGGTTCATGGATCAGTGATGGCACCATGGGATGGGTGGTGGGACAATGGGGTGGGTGGTAGCACAATGGGGTGGGTGGTGGCACCATGGGGTGGGTGGTGGCACCATGGGGTGGGTGGTGGCACCATGGGGTGGGTGGTGGGACCATGGGATGGAGATGGCACCATGGGGTGGGTGGTGGCACCATGGGGTGGGTTGGGTTGGGGCCCTCCCTGCACTTCACCTGCACTTCACCTGCACTTGGGGTCAGGGGTCAGAGGTGGGGCCTCGTGGCCCTGATGGGCCCCCATGGCCATGGGGTGGCCATCATCACCCTGGTGGCCCCACCTGTGACCACTCATGGCCCCGATGCCCCCCCATGACCACATGGCCTTGATGGAACCCCATGGACCCATGACCCTGGTGACCCCCCATGACCCCATGACCTTGGGAACCTTCCATGACCACATGACCTTGATGGAACTCCATGACCCTGGTGACCCTCCATGACCCCATGGCCTTGATGGACCTTCATGACCACACAACCATGATGGAACCCAATGGACCCATGACCCTGCTGACCCCCTCATGACCACATGACCTTGATGGAACCCCATAACCCCATGACCCTAATGGACCCCCATAACCCCGTGAGCTTGATGGATCCCCATAACCACACGACCTTGATGGACCCCCATAACCCCATGGCCTTGATGGACCCCCATAACCCCATGACCCCGCTGCACCCCCAATCCCTGCTGACCCCCCATGACCTTGCCGGACCCCCACCCACCCCCCCACCCACCACGACCCCACCACCCCCCAAGCCCGCCGCCATCACCTTGGCGTCGCCCAGGAACCTGGTGAGGCACAGGAAGACGCTGCCCCGCAGGCGGAAGTGCTTGGCGGCGTAGGCGTCGGGCACGTGGGGGATGTCGGTGTGCGGCGCGAAGGCGTCGCCGCTCCAGCGGTAGACGAGCGGCCGGCGCGCGGCGCCACAGAGCACCAGGGCCAGCCGCCCGCCCAGCTCCAGGAACTCCAGGTGGGTGTCGCGCTGCCACGGCCGCAGCGCCTGGTGCGGGTAGAAGCCGCCCGAGGCCCAGCGGAACACGGTGCTGGTGCCGCCCTTGGAGCTGTCGGCCACCCCCAGGTAGAGGTGCCCGGCCAGGCGCGCGGCGGCCACGGCGTGGGGCCGGCGCAGGCGGCCGGCGCCCAGGGCCTGGTGGCGCACGAAGGCCGAGCCGGGGCCGCCCGAGCGCCGCCACACCCAGGAGCCGCCGCCCAGCTGGGCCACCACCAGCAGCAGGGTGTCACCCAGCGGGACCGGGTGGCAGGCCACCGGTGAGGAGCCTGGGGGGACGGAGGGGACGTCGGCGGGGACACGGGGGCAGCAGGGACACCGGGGACAGCAGGGACCTTGGAGACAGCGGGGACACTGGGGACAGCGGGGACACTGGGACAGCAGGGACCTTGGGGACAGCAGGGACCTTGGGGACAGCGGGGACACTGGGGAGAGCAGGGACCTTGGGGACAGCGGGGACACTGGGGACACCGGGGACCTTGGGGACATCGGAGATGCTGGGGACCTTTGGGACCTTGGTGGTTATTGGAGGCCTCGGGGACATTTGGGGACATTTGGGGACCTTTGGGGACCTTTGAGCACCTTGAGGACCTTGGGGACATCGGGGCAATTCCTTTGTTCTCCCCCAAGGTCATTTTGGGGACCCTCAGCCCATTTTTGGGGTCCCCGAGGCCATTTCTGGGGGGGGTCACCCCAACTCTTGGTGTCCTCGGGTCCCTCTTGATGTTCCTCACCCAACTTTAACCATTCCCACCCCATTTTCCCCATTCCCACCCCGTTTTCCCCATTTGTCCCATTTTTTCGCAATTTTCTCCATTTTTTTCCATTTTCCCCATTCCCCCCCATTTCTCCCCCTTTTCCCCAATTTTCTTTTATTTTCACCATTTTTCTCCCGTTTTCCCCTCCATTTTACTCCATTTCCCCCCACCCCCCCTGTTTTTTCCCATTTCCCCCCATTTATTCACTATTTTCCCCCTTTTTCCCCATTTTACCCCGTTTCTCTCACTGTTGGTTATGGTGGGGGAACAGAACCTCCCCCCTATTTTTTTTCATCATTTTTCCCCCCATTTTTCCTCATTTTTGCCCCTTTCCCCCTCTTTTTCTTGGTTTTTTTTCACTGTTCTATCCCTTTTTCCCCATTTCCCTCTATTTTATCCCGTTTTCCACCATTTTAACCCCATTTCCCCCATCAATTCCCATTTTTCCCCATTTCCTCCTTCTTTTTCAACATTTTCTCCCCGTTTTTCTCCATTTCCTTCAATTTTCCCCAATTTTCCCCCCATTTCCTCCATTTTCTCATAATTCTTTCAATTTTTTCACCATTTTCCCATTTCCACCCTTTTTAACCATTTTTTTCAGTTTTTTCCATTCCCCCATTTTTCCCTATTTTTCCCCCATTTCCCTATTTCCCCCATTTTTTCCCCATATCCCCCCATTTTTTATTTTTTCCATTTTACCTGATTTCCCCCCTTTTCCACCATTTTAACCCCATTTCCCCCATCTACTCCCATTTTTTCACCATTTCCTCCTTCTTTTTCAACATTTTCTTCCCATTTTTCTCCATTTCCCCCCCATTTCTCCCATTTTCTCAGAGTTCTTTCAGTTTTACACCATTTTCCCATTTCCCCCCATTTTTTCCCCATTTCCCCATTTTCCCCCCATTTTTTCCCATTTCCCCCCATTTCTCTCGCTGTTCACGATGGTGGGCACACAGAACCTCCCACCCCATTTTCCCCTCATTTCCCCCATTTTTCCTTCGTTTTTTTCCCATTTTCCCCCAATTTTTCCCACTTTTCCTCCCATTTTCACCAATTTATCCCCCATTTTCCCAATTTCCCCGTTTTTCCCCATTTCCCCCTTTTCTCTCACCGCTGACGACGCTGTGGGCTCAGAATCCCCCCCCCAAGCTGCTCCCACTCCCACCCCATTTTCCCCAATTTCCCCAAATTTTTGCCCCATTTTCCCTCATTTCCCCATTTTGCTCCATTTCCCTCATTTTTTCGCCATTTCCCCCAATTTTTTTGCCATTTCCCCCCATTTTTTTCCACAATTTTTCCCATTTTCCCCCGTTTTTCCCCCATTTCTCTTGCTGTTGAGGACGCTGTGGGCTTGGACACTCCCTCTGAGCTCCTCCCAGTCCCACCCCATTTTCCCCAATTTCCCCAAATTTTTCCCTATTTCCCCCCATTTTTACCCCATTTCCCCATTTTGCTCTAGTTCCCCCCAGTTTTTCGCCATTTCCCCCCATTTTTTCGCCATTTCCCCCCATTTTTTCCCCAATTTTTCCCATTTTTCCCCATTTTTCCCCCATTTCTCTCGCCGTTGATGATGCGCTGGGCTCAGAACCTCCCCCCAAGCTGTTCCCACTCCCCCCCATTTTCCCCATTTCTCCCCCATTTTTTCCTCATTTTTCCCCCATTTTTTTGCCATTTTCCCATTTTTTCCCCGTTTTTCCCCCGTTTTCCCCCATTTTTCGCCCGTTTTACCCCATTTCTCTCGCTGTTGAGGACGCTGTGGGCTCAGAAGCTCCCCCCGAGCTGTCCCCACTCCCACCCCATTTTCCCCATTTCTCCCCCGTTTTTTCCCCATTTTCCCTCATTTTTTCGCCGTTTCCCCCCATTTTTTGGCCGTTTTCCCCCATTTTTTCCCGTTTCCCCCCATTTTTGCCCCGTTTCGCTCACCGTTGATGACGCGCTGGGCGCGGAAGCTGCCCCCCAGCTGGTCCCACTCCAGCAGGGCGCAGGCTCCGGCCGCCGGCTGCGCCAGGGCCACCCCAGGGTGCCCCCCGAGCGCGAAGGGCTCGGCCCCGAGCGAGGAGAACGGCAGCGCCTGGAACGGCCGCAGCTCTGGGGACACGGGGACAGTTGGGGACACCCCGGGGACAGCGTGGGGACATGGCTGGGGATCTGGGGACAGCTTGGGGACATCGCTGGGGACATGGGGACAGCCCGGGGACAGCTTGGGGACATGGCTGGGGATCTGGGGACAGCTTGGGGACATCCCTGGGGACATGGGGACAGCCCGGGGACAGCTTGGGGACAGCTTGCTGACATCTTGGGGACATGGCTGGGGACATAGGGAGAGTTGGGGACATCCCCAGGGACATTGGACAGCCCCAGGCCCTCCCAGTCCCATTCCCCCCCACAAAATCCCCCATCCCAGTCCCTGCCAGTATATCCCAGTATAAACCAGTACAAACCAGTCCCTGCCAGTATATCCCAGTTTCTCCAGTATATCCCAGTACAAACCAGTACAAGCCAGTCCCCTCCATGCCCCATTTTCACCCCCAAACCCCCCGGATTTTCTCCCCCCGGTCCCTCCCAGTTTGTCCCAGTCCATCCCAGTATACCCCAGTATATCCCAGTCCCATTTTCCCATCTAAAATTTCCAATTTTACCCCTGAAATTCCCATTTCTCACCCTAAAACCACCAGAGTTTTCCCCCCAGTCCCTCCCAGTATAACCCAGTATGTCCCAGTCCCTCCCAGTCTCATTTTCCCCCCCAAAATCCCCTGGATTTTCTCCCCCCAGTCCCCCCCAGTCCCTCCCAGTCCCTCCCAGTCCCTCCCAGTTCCCTCCCAGTCCCCCCCAGTCCCCCCAGTCCCTCCCAGTCCATCCCAGTTCCCTCCCAGTGCCTCCCAGTCCCTCCCAGTTCCCTCCCAGTCCCCCCCAGTCCCTCCCAGTCCCTCCCAGTTCCCTCCCACTTTTTCCCAGTTCCCTCCCAGTCCATTCCAGTCCATCCCAGTTCCCCCCAGCTCCCCCCAATCCCCTCCCAGTTCCCCCCCATCTTTTCCCAGTATATCCCAGTCCCTCCAAGTCCCCTCCCAGTTCCCTCCCAGTTTGTCCCAGTTCCCTCCCAGTTTTTCCCAGTTCCCTCCCAGTCCATTCCAGTCCATCCCAGTTCCCCCCAGTCCCCCCGGTCCCCTCCCAGTTCCCTCCCAGTCCCCCTCAGTCCAACCCAGTATATCCCAGTTTGTCCCAGTCCATCCCAGCTTGTCCCAGTTCCCTCCCACTTCCCCCCAGTCCCCCCCAATCTCTTCCCAGTTCCCCCCAGTCCCTCGCAGTCCCATTTTTAACCCCTAAAACCCCCTGGATTTTCTCCCCCCAGTGCCCCCCCTGTCCCTCCCAGTCCCTCCCAGTTCCCTCCCAGTCCCTCCCAGTCCCTCCCAGTATAAACCAGTCACCGTGGCGCTGGCACTGGAGCTGCCGGGGCCCGAGCAGTGCCAGGGCGGTGCCGGCCAGCGCCGCGGGGCCGTGGCAGCGGGCGCCGCCCTCGGGGCCGGGGCCGGGCCGGGCGCGCAGCCAGCGCAGCAGCCAGCGCAGCGCGCAGTCACAGCGCAGCGGGTTCCCCCGCAGGTCCCTGCGCCGGGCACAGCGGGGGACAGCGGGGGACAGCGGGGGACAGCCACGTCGGGGTCACCGCGTTGGGAACACCGGGGGACAGCCACGTCGGGGTCACCGCGTTGGGGACAGCCACGTCGGGGTCACCGCGTTGGGGACAGCGGGGGACACCGGGGGACGGCCACGTTGGGGTCACCGTGTTGGGGACACCACAGGTTGGGGACACCATGTTGGGGACACCACAGGGAGACCGCATTGGGGACACCATGGGGACACCGGGGGATACCACAGGGACACCACAGGGACACCGCATTGGGGACACCGGGGGACATCACAGGGACATCACGCCAGGGACACCACAGGTGGGCACGTCGGGGACACCACGGGTCGACGACACCAAGGGTCGACACATCGGGGACACCGCATTGGGGACATCGCAGGGACACCACGGGGACACCACGGGGACATCCCAGGTTGGCACGTTGGGGACGCCATGGGTCGGGGACATCCCAGGTTGGCACGTTGGGGACGCCACGGGTCGGCGCGTCGGGAGCACCGAGGGTCGCCGGGTGGCACGAAGGGGCAGCGAAGCGGGGAAAAAACGGCAGCAAAGTGAGAAAAATGGCAAAATGTGGCACCAAAGTGACAAAAGTGGCAACAAAATGACAAAAAATGGCACCAAGGTGAGAAAAGCGGCACCAAAGTGGCACTAAATGCCACCAGGTGTCACCAGGTTTCAGCAGAGTGGCAAAAAGTGGCAGCAAAATGAGAAAAATGGCAACAAAATGACCAAAAATGGCACCAAATGGCACCAGAGTGGCACCAAGTGACATCAAAGTGGCACCAAAGTGGCACCAAAGTGGCACCAGGGGTCACCAAAGTGGCAAAAATGGCACCAAATGGCACCAGAGTGGCACCAGAGTGGCACTAAAAGGACATCAAATGGCACCAAGTTGCACCAGAGTGGCACCAGGTGGCACCAAAGTTACAAAAATGGCACCAGAGTGGCACCAAGTGGCACCAAGTGACATCAAAGTGGCACTAAGTGGCACCAGGGGTCACCAAAGTGGCAAAAAATGGCACCAAATGGCACCAGAGTGGCAAAAATGGCACCAAATGGCACCAAAGTGGCACTAAAGGGACATCAAGTGGCACTAAGTGGTGCCAGGGGTCACCAGAGTGGCAAACGTGGCACCAAAGTGACAAAAAGTGGCACCAAAGTGGCATCAAATGGCACCAAGTGGCACCAAAGTGGCACTAGGTGGTCCCAAAGTGGCAAAAAGTGGCACAAAAGTGAGAAAAATGGCACCAAAGTGGCACTAAATGTCACCAGGTGTCACCAGAGTGGCAAAAAGTGGCAGCAAAGTGACAAAAATGGCACCAAAGTGACAAAAATGGCACCAAATGGCACTAGAGTGGCACTAAAGGGACATTGAGTGGCACCGGAGTGGCACTGAATGGCACCAAAGTGGCCCCAGGTGGCACTGGAGTGGCACTGAAGTGGCACTGAAGGGACATCGGGTGGCATCGAATGTCACCAAATGCCACCAGAGTGGCACAAAATGGCACCAAACGGCAGCAAAGTGACAAAAAGTGGCACCAAAGTGGCACCAACCCTCCCAACCCCCCAGTGTCCCCAAAGGTCATCAAACGTCCCCAATGTCCCCAAATGTCCCCAAACCCCAAATGTCCCCAATGTTCCCAATGTCCCCAAATCCCCCAAATGTCCCCAATGTCCCCAGTGTCCCCAACCCCCGAATGTCCCCAATGTCCTCAAATGTCCCCAAAATCCCCAACATCCCCGATGTCCCCAATCCCCCCAAATGTCCCCAATGTCCCAAATGTCCCCAACCCCCCCAAATGTCCCCAACCCCCCCAATGTCCCCCAGTGTCCCCAATGTCCCCAACCCCCCCAGTGTCACCCACAGGTGGCCGAGGTTGGGCAGCTCCTGGAAGAGGCCGCGGGGCAGCGACTGCAGGAGGTTGTCGGCCAGACTCCTGCGGGGACAGCGGGGACATTGGGGACATCGGGGACATTTGGGGACATTGGGGACATTGGGGACATTTGGGGACATTGGGGACATCGGGGACATTGGGGACATCGGGGACATTGGGGACATTGGGGGGATTGAGGACACTGGGGACATTGGGGACATTTGGGGACTTTGGGGACATTGGGGACACTTGGGGACATTGGGGACATTGGGGGACACTTGGGGACACCTTGGGGACACTTGGGGACATTGGGGACATTGGGGACATTTGGGGAATTGGGGACATTGGGGACATTTGGGGACATTTGGGGACACTTGGGGACACTCACAGGAACAGGAGCCCCCGGAGCCCCCGGAGAGCTGCAGGGGGGAGGGAGCGGAGCTGGGAGTCCTCCAGGAACCTGCCCAGTATGGACCAGTATGGACCAGTATGGACCAGTATGGACCAGTACGGACCAGTATGGACCAGTACGGACCAGTATGGACCAGTACAGACCAGTACGGACCAGTATGGACCAGTATGGACCAGTATGGACCAGTACAGACCAGTACGGACCAGTACGGACCAGTATGGACCAGTACAGACCAGTACGGACCAGTATGGACCAGTATGGACCAGTATGGACCAGTACGGACCAGTTACAGACCAGTACTGCCCAGTATGGACCAGTATGGACCAGTACGGACCAGTATGGACCAGTATGGACCAGTATAAACGAGTTACAGACCAGTATGGACCAGTACTGACCAGTACAGACCAGTACAGACCAGTACGGACCAGTATGGACCAGTACGGACCAGTACGGACCAGTACTGACCAGTACAGACCAGTACGGACCAGTATGGACCAGTACGGACCAGTACGGACCAGTACGGACCAGTATGGACCAGTATGGAGCAGTATGGACTGGTACAAACCAGTACAGACCAGTATAAACCAGTACAAACCAATATAACCAGTCCCTCCCAGTTTGTCCCGGTCCCTCCCAGTCCAAACCAGTCCAAACCAGTCCAAACCAGTCCCTCCCAGTCCAAACCAGTCCCTCCCAGTCTAAACCATTCCAAACCAGTCCAAACCAGTCCAAACCAGTATCCCCAGTATCACTCAAAGGTACTCGAGTGCCCCCATCCCCATTCCCCGTCCAAACCAGTATAAACCAGTACAAACCAGTATAACCGGTCCAAACCAGTCCAAACCAGTACAAACCAGTATAAACCAGTCCAAACCAGTCCCTCCCAGTATAAACCAGTCCAAACCAGTCCCTCCCAGTATAAACCAGTATAAACCAGTCCAAACCAGTCCCTCCCAGTATAAACCAGTCCAAACCAGTCCAAACTAGTCCAAACCAGTCGTTCCCAGTCGTTCCCAGTCGTTCCCAGTGCAAACCAGTATACCCAGTATCCCCAGTGTGACTCACAGGTACTCCAGCGCCCCCAGCCCCTCGAAGGCTCCGTCCCCGACGCTCCCCAGGCGCCCCGAGGCCACCAGGCTGGGGGAGAGGGGGACATTTTGGGGACATTGGGGACATTTGGGGACATTTGGGACATTTTGGGGACATTTTGGGGACATTGGGGACATTTGGGGACATTTGGGACATTTGGGGACATTTGGGACATTTTGGGGACATTTTGGGGACATTTGGGACATTTAGGACAATTTGGGACAATTTGGGACATTTGGGGACAATTGGGGACAATTGGGACATTTGGGGACATTTTGGGACAATTGGGGACATTTGGGACAATTTGGGGACATTTGGGACATTTTGGGGACATTTGGGGACATTTGGGATATTTGGGGACATTTGGGGACAATTTTGGGACATTTGGGACAATTTGGGGACAATTTGGAACAATTGGGGCATTTGGGGACATTTTGGGGGGTTTGGGGACATTTTGGGAGGTTTTTGGGTCAATTTTGGGGACATTTGGGACAATTTTGGGGACAATTTGGGACATTTGGGGACATTTGGGGACATTTGGAGACAATTGGGGACAATTGGGACATTTGGGGACATTTGGGACATTTTGGGGACATTTTGGGACAATTTGGGGACATTTGGGACAATTTGGGGACAATTGGGAACAATTTGGGGACAATTGGGGCATTTGGGGACATTTTGGGAGGTTTTTGGGTCAATTTTGGGGACATTTGGGACAATTTTGGGGACATTTTGGGACATTTGGGGACATTTGGGACAATTTGGGGACACTTGGGACATTTTGGGGACATTTGGGATATTTGGTGACATTTGGGGACAATTTGGGGACATTTGGGATATTTGGTGACATTTGGGGACAATTTGGGGACATTTGGAACAATTTGGGGACAATTGGGGCATTTGGGGACATTTTGGGTGTTTGGGGACATTTTGGGAGGTTTTTGGGTCAATTTTGGGGACATTTGGGACAAATTTGGGGACAATTTGGGATATTTGGGGACATTTGGGGTCAATTCTGGGGCAAATTTGGGACAATTTTGGGACATTTTTGGGGACATCGGGGACAAATTTTGGGACATTTGGGGACATTTTTGGGAGATTTTCAGGTCCATTTTGGGGACAATTTGGGCCATTTTGGGGACATTGGGGACACATTTTGGGGACAATTTGGGGACATTTGGGACATTTGGGGGATTTGGGGGATATTTTGGGGGATTTTGGGATATTTTCGGATTTTTGGGATCTTTTGGGGGATTTTTCAGGGGGGATTTTGGGGTTTTTGGTTGTTTTGGGGGGGATTTTTTTGTGTTTTGGGGATCTGGGGGGTTTTTTGGGGTGTTTTGGGGACATTTTGGGGATTTGGGGATATTTTGGGGGATTTTGGGATCATTTGGGGCATTTTGAGTTGGTTTTGGGGGATTTGGGAGATTTTTGGGGTGATTTGGGGATATTTTGGCTGATTTTGGGCCATTTTGGGATATTTGGGGGATTTTGGGGGGTTTTGGGGATTTGGGGTTTTTTTCGTTGTTTTTAGGGGATTTTTTTGTGTTTCGAGGAATTTGGGGGGTTTGGGGGTGATTTTTTGGGGATATTTTGTAATATTTTGGGGGATTTGGGGATATTTTGGGTGATTTTGGGTGATTTTGGGACATTTTGGGATGTTTTTGGATATTTTAGAAAATTTTTGGGATGGTTTTGGGACATTTTAGTGATTTTTGGGACATTTTGGGAGATATTTTTGGGATATTTTTGGATATTTTTGGGATTAATTTTTTTTTGGGACATTTTGGGATGTTTTGGGGGGGATTTTGGGACATTTTGGGATGGTTTTGGGGTGAATTTTTTGGGATATTTTTGGAGTGATTTTGGGACATTTTGGGAGATATTTTTGGGATATTTTGGGATATTTTTGGGATGGTTTTTTTTGGGACATTTTGGGATGTTTTGGGGGCATTTTTGGGGCGTTTTTGGGGGATATTTTGGGATATTTTGGGATGTTTTGGGGGGGTTTTGGGGGCGTTTTTGGTGCGTTTTGGGGGTGTTTTGGGGGATATTTTGGGATATTTTTGGGGTGATTTTTTGGGCCATTTTGGGGTGATTTTGGGGTGTTTTGGGGCGGTTTTGGGCCATTTTGGGGATTTTGGGGACTCACAGCAGCGTCAGCGCCGGGAGGTGCCGGAAGCTCCCCTGGGGCAGCTCCTCGATGTCCCAGCGGAGCAGCGAGCTGGAAATGGGGGAAAAAACGGGGAAAACGGGGAAATTGGGGGGAAATGGGAAAAATTGGGGGAAAAACTGGGGAAATGGGAAAAATTGGGGGAAAAACTGGGGAAATGGGAAAATTGGGGGAAAAAACGGGAAAAAACCGGGGGGGGAAGTGGGAAAAACTGGGGCAAAAAAAAGGGAAAAATGGGAAAAATTGGGGGAAAAATGGGAAAAATTGGAAAAATTGGGAAAATTGGGAAAAATGGGAAAAGAACGTCAGAAAATGGGAAGAATTGGGGGGAAAACAGGAAAAAAATGGGAGAAGTTGGGGAAAAATGGGGGGGAAAACGGGAAAATGGGAAAAGTAGGGAAAAATTGGGAAAATTTGGGAAAAATTGGGAAAATTGGGAAAAAAAACGGGAAAAGAATGGGGAAAATGGGAAAAAATGGGGGGAAACTGGGGAAAATGGGACAAAATGGGAAAAAATGTGAAAAATGGGAAAAACTGGGGGAATTTGGGATGAAAATTGGAAAATTGGGGAAATTTGAGTGGAATTTTTAGGAAATTTGTGGAAAATTTAGGGAAATTTGAAGGATTTTGGGGAAGATTTGGGCGGAAAATGGGAAAAGTGGGGGAATTTTGGGGATTTTGTGAGAATTTGGGGAAAAATTGGGGGAAATTTCTGGTGAAATTTGGGAAAATTGGGAGAATTTTGGGGGGAAATTGGGGGAATTTTGGGGAATTTGGGGAAATTTGGGGACAATCGGGGAAATTTGGAGGGAAATGGGAAAATTGGGGATGAATTTCAGGGAAATTTGGGGAATTTGGGGGGAAATGGGAGAATTGGGGGAATTTGGAAAATTTCAGGGGAATTTTTGGGGGGTCCCAAATTTGGGGGATTTTGGGGTTTGGGGGGTCCCAAATTTGGGGGGATTTGGGGGATTTTGGGGGGATTTGGGGTCCCAATTTAGGAGCTCATGGGGTTTTCGGGTCCCAAATTTGGGGGATTCTGGGGGGTCCCAAATTTGCAGGATTTTGGCGGATTTGGGAGGTCCCGGGGGAGATTTTGGGGTTCCAAATTTGGGGGGTTTTGGGGGGGTCCTGGGGTGTTTGGAGACACAATTTTGGGGGGATTTAGGGATTTAGGGGGTCCCGGGAGGGATTTTGGGGGGTGCCAGGGTGGATTTTTGGGGTTTCAAATTTGGGGGATTTTGGGGTCCCAAATTGGGAGGATCCCGAGGGGATTTTGGGGGCTCCAGATTTGGGGGATTTTGGGTTTTGGGATCTCCCAAATTTGGGGGGATTTTGGGGGTTCCGGGGAGGATTTGGGGTACCAATTTGGGGGATTTTGGGGGGCCCCGCGCGGGATTTTGGTGCTCCAAATTTGGAAGATTTTGGGGGGTCCCTGGGGATTTTGGGGCTCACAAATTTGGGGGATTTTGGGAGATCCCGGGTCGGTTTTGGGCTCCCAAATTTGGAGGATTTTGGGGTATCCCGGGCTGGATTTTTGGGGGTCCCGGGGGGGATTTTGGGCTCCCAAAATTGGGAATTTTTGACCTCCCAAATTTGCCGGGACCGTTCCAAAGGAGGGAAAACGGGGGGGAGGGAGGGGGGGAGGGAAAGGAGCTCAAGGGAACCCCAAAATCTCTTTTGGGGGGGGGTCCCCGAATTGGGGGGGGGCGGGTCGGGGCACTCACAGCGTGGCCAGGCCCGGGGGGAGCCCCCGGGGGACGCCCCCGGCCCCCCCCCGGCAGCGGGCGTTGGTTCGGTCGCAGTCGCAGCCCCCGGGACAGGCCACGCCCCCTTTGGGGACCCCCCCAAAAACCGGGACCCCCCCAAAAACCGGGACCCCCCCAAAAACCAACGGGACCCCCCCAAAAACAAACGGGACCCCCCCAAAAACCAACGGGACCCCCCCGGAAACCAACGGGACCCCCCCGAAAACCAACGGGACCCCCCGAAAAACCAACGGGACCCCCCCAAAAACCGACGGGACCCCCCCGGAAAGCACCAGGAGGGCCCCGAGAAGGAGCAGGGGAGGCATGGGGGGGGGGGTCTCCAAAAAAGGGGGAAATTCCTAAATAAAGCCCCCAAAAAATTCCTAAGAATTCCCCCCCCAAAAAAAAATCCCAAAAAAGCACAAACAATGAAAATAAATTCCCAGAAAAAGCACCGAAAAAATCCCGAAAATTCCCCCAAAAATCCCAAAAAAGCACCAAAAAAACCCCCAAAAAATTTCAAAAAGCACAAGAAAATTCCCAGAAATTCCCCAAAAAAGGGAAAAAATCAAAAAAAAATCCACAGAAAAAGCACAAAAAAAATCCAAAAAAATCTGCCCCCAAAAAAATTCCAAAAAAGCACCAAAAAAATTGCCAAAATTTCCCCCAAAATCCCAAAAAAGAACCAAAAATCCCAAAACTTAAAAAAAATTCTCAAATATTCCCAAAAAAGCACAAAAAAATTCCCAAAAATTCAAAAAAAATTCCAAAAAAACCCCAAAAATTCCCCAAAAATCCCAAAAAAATCCTCCCAAAAATTGGTTTAAACCCCCCCAAAAAAACCAAAAATAATAAAACAAAAACAGTTTAGAAAACTCGAAAAAAATCCCCAAAATCCCACCAAAGTTCCCCAAAATTTTGTTTTAAATACCCAAAAAAATCCAAAAAACGAAATCAAAATAAGCACAGAAGATCAACAAAAAAAAAAAAACCTAAACAAATACGAAAAAATTCCCCAAAAATCCCAATAAAATCCCCCCAAATTTGGTTTAAAACCCCCCCAAAAAAACAAACAAAAAAAAAATTAAGAAAAAAATCCCCAAATAATCCAGATGAAATCCCCCAAAATTGGATTTAAATCCCCCCAAAATAACAAAAAAGATGAGAAAATCCAAAAAAAGAAATCCCCCAAAAATCCCCAAAATCCCGAAAAAAAACCCAAATCTATATAAATCCGCCCAAAAAAAACCCAAAAAATAAAAAATTCAGTTCAGAAAAAAATCCTTTAAAAATCCCACCAAAAAATCCCAATAAAGTCCCCCAAAATTTGGCTTAAATCTCACAAAACCCTCCAAAACTTTAAAAAAATCCCCCAAAAAACCACAAAAATCGCCAAGAAATAAATCTCAAAAACCTCCACAAAAATCCACAAAAAACGCTCCAAAATTCTTTTAAAAACGTGAAAATTTCCACCCAAAATACCCCAGAAAATTTAAAAAAATCTCCCCCAAAGATGCACCAAAATCCTCTCGAGAATTCCTAAAACGATCCGGAAAATTCCCCCAAAATCCCCCGAATTTTATGCAAATCAAAAACTCAAAAAAAATCCCAAAAAACCTGAAAATTCCCCAAATTCCCAAACAAATCCCAAAATATTCAAATAAAAAACCGAAAAAAAACCCTCGAAAAACCCCAAAAGCCCCAAATAATCTCAAAATCCCAAAAATTCCCAAAAATCCACCCCAAAAACCCCAAAAAAACCCAAGAAAATCCCCCCAAATCCCAAAATCCGCCCCAAAATCCCGCCCGGAGCCGGCACCGCCTCAAAGCGGCCCCGAATTCCTCAAAAATTCCCAAAAAATTCTCCAAAAAATTTCCCAAAAATCCCAAAAAAACCCCAAAAATTCCCAAAATCTTCCAAAAATTCCCAAAAACTCCCAAAAAAACCCCCCAAAATCCGCCCTAAAATCCCGCCCAGAATCGGCCCCGCCCCAAAGCGGCCCCGAATTCCCCAACAATTCCCAAAAAATCCCAAAATTCCCCAAAAATTCCCCAAAATCCCAAAAATAGCCCCCAAAACCCCCGAAATCCCCCCAAAAAATCCCAAATCCGCCCTAAAATGGCCGAAATCGCCCCGAAAAATCCCCCAAAAAATCCCAAATTCCGCTCCCCGCCCCCCCCCCGCGCCCCTCCCGCTCCTCGCGCCCCGACAGTGCCGAAAATTCCCCAAATTCGCCCCCAAAATTCCCGAATTCGCCCCAAAAACGGCCCCGAAATTCCCGCGAGTTCGGCTCCGGCGGCGCCGCGCGGGGGGGGCGGTGGGCGGGGCCATGCCCATATAAGGAGCGGATGCCCAAAGACGGAGGGGCGGCCGCGGAGGGGAGGCCACGCCCACCGCCGGTACAAAGGCGCCGCTTGTCGGGACTGGGACAGAGCGGCTTTGTACTGGTTTGGACTGGGAGGGACTGGTTTGGACTGGGTCAGAGCGGCTTTCTACTGGTTTGTACTGGGAGGGACTGGGAGGGACTGGGACAGAGCGGCTTTGTACTGGTTTGGACTGGTTTGGACTGGTTTGTACTGGGAGGGACTGGGAGATACTGGGAGGGACTGGGACAGGGCAGCTTTGTACTGGTTTGTACTGGTTTGTACTGGTTTGGACTGGTTTGGACTGGGTCAGAGCGGCTTTCTACTGGTTTGTACTGGGAGGGACTGGTTTGTACTGGTTTCTACCGGGAGGGACTGGGATATACTGGGATATACTGGGAGGGACTGGGACAGGGCAGCTTTCTACTGGTTTGTACTGGTTTGTACTGGGAGGGACTGGGAGGGACTGGGACAGAGCGGCTTTGTACCGGTTTGGACTGGGACATACTGGGAAGGACTGGGACAGGGCAGCTTTGTACTGGTTTGTACTGGGAGGGACTGGGAGGGACTGGGACAGAGCGGCTTTGTACTGGTTTGGACTGGTTTGGACTGGTTTGTACTGGGAGGGACTGGGAGATACTGGGAGGGACTGGGACAGGGCAGCTTTGTACTGGTTTGTACTGGTTTGGACTGGTTTGGACTGGTTTGGACTGGGTCAGAGCGGCTTTCTACTGGTTTGTACTGGGAGGGACTGGTTTGTACTGGTTTCTACTGGGAGGGACTGGGATATACTGGGATATACTGGGAGGGACTGGGACAGGGCAGCTTTCTACTGGTTTGTACTGGGAGGGACTGGGAGGGACTGGGAGGGACTGGGACAGAGCGGCTTTGTACCGGTTTGGACTGGGACATACTGGGAAGGACTGGGACAGGGCAGCTTTGTACTGGTTTGTACTGGGAGGGACTGGGAGGGACTGGGACAGAGCGGCTTTGTACTGGTTTGGACTGGTTTGGACTGGTTTGTACTGGGAGGGACTGGGAGGGACTGGGACAGAGCGGCTTTGGACTGGGAGGGACTGGGAGGGACTGGGAGGGACTGGGAGGGACTGGGACAGGGCAGCTTTGTACTGGTTTGTACTGGTTTGTACTGGGAGGGACTGGGAGGGACTGGGACAGAGCGGCTTTGTACTGGTTTGGACTGGGAGGGACTGGTTTGTACTGGGAGGGACTGGGAGATACTGGGAGGGACTGGGATATACTGGGAGGGACTGGGACAGGGCAGCTTTGTACTGGTTTGTACTGGTTTGTACTGGGAGGGACTGGGAGGGACTGGGACAGAGCGGCTTTGTACTGGTTTGGACTGGTTTGTACTGGGAGGGACTGGGAGGGACTGGGACAGAGAAGCTTTGGACTGGGAGGGACTGTGAGGGACTGGGAGGGACTGGGACAGAGCGGCTTTGGACTGGGAGGGACTGGGAGGGACTGGGAGGGACTGGGACAGAGCGGCTTTGTACTGGTTTGGACTGGTTTGGACTGGTTTGTACTGGGAGGGACTGGGAGGGACTGGGACAGAGCGGCTTTGGACTGGGAGGGACTGGGAGGGACTGGGAGGGACTGGGAGGGACTGGGACAGGGCAGCTTTGTACTGGTTTGTACTGGTTTGTACTGGGAGGGACTGGGAGGGACTGGGACAGAGCGGCTTTGTACTGGTTTGGACTGGGAGGGACTGGTTTGTACTGGGAGGGACTGGGAGATACTGGGAGGGACTGGGACAGGGCAGCTTTGTACTGGTTGGTACTGGTTTGTACTGGGAGGGACTGGGACAGAGCGGCTTTGTACTGGTTTGTACTGGTTTGTACTGGTTTGTACTGATTTGTACTTGGAAGGACTGGGACACACTGGGACAGAGGGGTCTTTGTTACTGGTTTATACTGGGAGGGACTGGGAGGTCACTGGGGGTCACTGGGACAAAGAGGCTTTGGACTGGTTTGTACTGGGAGCACTGGGAGGGACTGGGGGAGGGACTGGGACAAACTGGGAGGGAACTGGGAGGGAACTGGTTTATACTGGGAGGGAACTGGAAGGTTACTGGGACAGAGGGCACGTTCTACTGGGAGCACTGGGAGGGACTGGGGGGGTTCGCAGTCTGTTACTGGTCTGTACTGGTGTAACTGGTCTGTACTGGTATAACTGGTCCCTTACTGGTGTAACTGGTCCAGTACTGGTGTAACTGGTCCTGTACTGGTGTAACTGGTCTGTACTGGTGTAACTGGTCCGGCACTGGTGTAACTGGTCCGGCACTGGTGTAACTGGTCCTGTACTGGTGTAACTGGTCCCTTACTGGTCCGTTACTGGTGTAACTGGTCCAGTACTGGTGTAACTGGTCCGTTACTGGTGTAACTGGTCCTGTACTGGTGTAACTGGTCCCTTACTGGTGTAACTGGTCTGTACTGGTGTAACTGGTCCGTTACTGGTGTAACTGGTCCTGTACTGGTGTAACTGGTCTGTACTGGTGTAACTGGTCCGTTACTGGTGTAACTGGTCCCGTACTGGTGTAACTGGTCCCTTACTGGTGTAACTGGTCCTGTACTGGTGTAACTGGTCCTGTACTGGTGTAACTGGTCTGTACTGGTGTAACTGGTCCTGTACTGGTGTAACTGGTCTGTACTGGTGTAACTGGTTCGGCACTGGTGTAACTGGTCCGGTACTGGTGTAACTGGTCCTGTACTGGTGTAACTGGTCCCTTACTGGTCCGTTACTGGTGTAACTGGTCTGGTACTGGTGTAACTGGTCCCTTACTGGTGTAACTGGTCCTGTACTGGTGTAACTGGTCCGGTACTGGTGTAACTGGTCCCTTACTGGTGTAACTGTTGCCTTCAGGGGAGGCAACGGCGACCTGGTTCCAAGGAGCAGCACGGCAGCCCGGCCTGTCCGGGCCACTCGGGCTAACGACACACGCTGACACCAGTGTGGTGGACGGTCGAAAGCGTTTATTATCTTATCTCATGGGTTTAAATAGTCTTGGGGGACTTTGCTACGTCAGAGGGGGGTTGTAGGGTCCCTAGGGTTAGTCGGGAGTGGAAAACTACTGGGTTAGGTGTGGTTACATGTTCTGGGGGTGGTAGATAACGTGTTGCAAAGGAGAGGGGGGAAGGGTCTTTCTTTCTGTCACATCCCGTGATCTTCCGTTCGCCTGTGTCTATCTACCGCATCTCCCCCCTCCTTTTCATAAATAAAATGAGGTAGTCGTAGATATAGGCACTGGAGTGAGGTACAACCTTGTAACTTGGTAAGGAAAAGGTGGTTTGGTAAACCTGAGTAATTTTCGCAAGGCGAGTCTCGAAGGCTTTTGCGACTGACTGTGTTCGCAGTTTTTGGTTTACAGCATTTGTGTCTGGTCTACGAACAGAATGTTCGCCCGTTCTAGACGGGCCTGAACAAACGAGACTAGTTTGTTCAGCAGGCATGGTCCTATGGTAACAGCCAAAAGCAGTATTGCCAGTGGACCTACCAGGGCGGAAATTAAAGTGGTGAGCCAAGGTGATTGATTGAACCAGGATTCAAACCAGCTCTGTTGGGTTTCCCTGTCTCTCTTTCTCTGAGCCAGTCTGTCTCGGAGTTCTGCCATGGAGTCTTTAACGACTCCCGTATGATCTGCATAAAAGCAGCACTCCTCTTTCAAGGCTGCACACAGTCCTCCTTGTTGCATGAACAAGAGGTCCAGTCCTCGCCTATTTTGTAAAACTACTTCTGAAAGCGAAGAGACTGATTTCTCTAGATAGGAGATGGATTTCTCGATCCTCTGCAGGTCCTCGTCGATGGTCATTTGCAGCTGAGAGAGTCCGTGCTGTTGGGTTGCGATGGCTGAGACACCCGTGGCTGTGCCAGCTGCTCCCAAGCCGAGCAGCATTGCGATAGTTATACCTGTGATAATTTCTCTTTTGTGGAGTCTGTCAGGTTCCTCGAGGAGGTGGTATATCTCTTCGTCCGAGTGGTACAGGACCCTAGGAACAATCAGAACTTGGACACAGAAATCGATAGAGTCATTAAATTTGGCAAGGAACACACAAGGACTCACTCCGGATCTCTGGCAAACCCACATCCCAGATGCGGATGGGACCACCCACTTATAGGTTTTTATGTTGGGCTTGACAACTTCAGTGCAGAAGTTGCCTTTCTGCTTTGCTAAAGTTGCATTGCCAAAACATCTGCCCTGTCCTGTGATTTGACTCAGGGTGATTCCTCTGCAGGGAATGTCCCATCTGCACTGGTGGGGGGCGCTGGCTGTGGAGTAACTGAAGGGGGTGTCTAAAGCAATGCCTTCGTAGAAAGGGGGTTTAACATCATAGCAAAGCCAACAGGAGTTAGTCAGGTTTGGTTTGGTTTAGTTTAGGGTTAGAAAGGTAGCTTCTAAACAGGTTGGCTATGTGGAACACGAAGGATGGGGTGTTCGCTGTGGTGATCTCTTTGAACACCTTGTCACTTGAAAGATGTTGCATGACCCACCTAAATGGCTGATGAGGGTTATGGCCTGGGTCGGCTTGCCCCCCGGCCACAAGCCCCAACAGCAGGATTGCACAGAGACACTGTACATGTCTGGGTCTCACCGATGTGGGACTCTCGGGTTTTGTCTGGCGGTTTGGTGGTTTGTCACCTCCCTCTGGAGCAGGGGTGTATGCATCACGGGGATGGTCCACAAGCGTGTCCTGCAAACAAAAACTCACAGTTTTCCATTAGTTTCATTCTGAAGGTCAGGTTTGATCGACCTGAGTGGACACCACCTGATCCTGTCCTCTTTTTTAACTGCCGCGTACCCTCGTCCCGTAAGCACCAGTCTCCAGCCCCATTCCCACTCGCCTAGCTCGTTTTTGACCATGACCTGCGGGCCCTCCTCTAGTGTCTGGGTGGCCCAGTACTTTCAAATGGGACTGTTTGCTTCATCTCCCCTAGGGAATTGATTCAGTGCTAGCAGCGCGGTTGCTAGCATGCGCGTTTGGTCTCCTGAGGGAATGGAATTGGCAAAGCCCTCTGCCTTTGCCAACACTTCTAACTTGGCTTTTAGGGTCTGATTTGCTCGCTCGACAATGGCCTGTCCGGTGCTGTTATATGGGATTCCCTGCGCTAAGGTGATACCCCACACCGAGGCGAATTCCCGCACTGATTTGGAGATAAAATTGGAAGCATTGTCAGTTTTAATTTGCTTGGGGATACCAAGCCATGCCATAACTGTCAGCCAGTGCTGGATTGTGGCCTTGGAGTTGGGTTTGAGGTGCTGTGTCGCTATGATCACTCCGCTGTAGGTGTCCACTGTCACTGCAAGCCATGCTCGGGGCTTCAGCAGTTCGCAGAGAGTGAAGTCTGACTGCCAGATTTCTGATGCCTTGAGGCCCCTCGGGTTGACTCCACCGGTCCATAGGGGTGACTTCTGGCAGTGAGGGCAGGTGGCCACTACGTGTCTCGCGTCTGCTGTCGAGATCCCGCATCTCTTCGCCAGTGCTTTGGCCCCTATGTGGAGTGACTCGTGCAGCTGACGAGCTTCCTGCAGCGTCCACACTCCCTTCGCTGCGGCATCTGCTTTGTCATTGCCAGTCTGGAAGAAGCCCTTGACTGGGTTATGGCTGTTGACGTGGATGACGGACACGGTGCCCTGGCGTGAGGAGAGTGCCTCTTCAAGCATGGAGGCCGTCGTGGATGTTGACACACCTGGTCTCGACATGGCTAGGCAGAGCTTTGCCATGAATATAGAGTCTGTCACGATGTTGAGGTGTTCATCTTGGAAGAGTCCGCACGCCAAGACCACTGCTGCTGCTTCCAGCTGTTGCACTGACAGTGTGGGGTCGCATGTTTTGACGCAATGCCATGTTTCTCCTGCCTGCCACACTGCTGCTGCGGTGGAAGTCATGGAGGAGGCGTCTGTAAAGACCGTTGGTCCTGGTTGTGGTCGGTCCATGACCTTCGGTGGCACATCTATGTCGACAATGGTCAGTAGCTGGGTTCAAGGTGGTTTGGTGGCGTAGGAAATTTCTCCCCCGAAGCCAGTGAGAGCGAGGGCCAGGTGCTCCGATATCGCAGTTGACTCCGTGGTCGGTCGCTTGCGGAAGGGGAGGTGGATCCTTGCCGGCTCGGTCCCCAGGTTTCTCAGGGCGAGTCTCCTGCCTTTCATGATGAGGTTAGCAGCGCATTCAACTCCTGGGGAGAATGCGTGAGTTGGTCTTCCAAGGACTACCCATTGGATCGGCTGGGATTTTTCGGAAGGTCCTTGGGCAAGTGCTCCCATTCCTCCCTTCTGCGTGAAGTGGACGTATAAATCCAGCGGTACGCTTGGGTTGCACCTGGCAAGCAGGCTAGTGGACATCTGACGTTCGATGAAGTCGAGGGATTTCGTTGCTTGCGGCGTCAGCTCCTTGGGGTCCCAGGGGTGTTTTCCTTTCAGGAGGTCATACAAGGGGTCCATGACCTCTGGAGGAGCTAGGACGATGTTGCGGAGCCACTGCAGAGATCCCATAAGTCGCTGCATGTCATGGAGGGTCTTGATGTCTCGGCGGACCTTTACCCTGGGTGGGGTCACGTAGGAGTTTGTGATCCCCACTCCCAGGAAGGTCACGCACGGTCCTCTCTTGATCTTCGTGTTCGCGATCTCAAAACAGTTGGCCTGGAGAGTTTCCGTGATCGCAGACACTAGGTAATCTACTTGGCTTGCTGATGGTGCAGCGACGAGGATGTCGTCCATGTACTGAATGATGGTCGCAGCAGGGTGGGAGTGTCGGACTGGCATCAGTGCCCTGTCCACAGTAATCTGGCATATGGTCGGGCTGTCCACAAGGCCTTGAGGTAGCACCTTCCATTGGAAGCGGAGGTTAGGTCGCTCGCCGTTCGGGAACACGACGGAGAAGGCGAACCGTTCTTTGTCCTCAGCATGCAGGGGTATTGAAAAGAAACAGTCTTTGATGTCCAGCACTGCGCATGGCTGCCCTTCGGGGATGGCTGAGTTCGCGGGCAGTAGTGTCTGAACTGGCCCCATGGGCTGAATTGTCTTGTTCACTTCCCTCAGGTCGTGGACGAGGCGGTAGCCTTCTCCTGATCTCTTGGGGATTACAAACACAGGGGTGTTCCACGGGCTGGTGGAGGGTTCTATGTGACCCTTTTGTAGCTCGCGGTCGACCAGTTCCAGCAAGGCTGCCAGGCTTTGACAGGGGCCACTGCTCAACCCATACGGGGTCTGGTGATTTCCAAGTCAGTTTGATTGGTAGCAGTGGGTGTACAGCAGTGGCCCTCATTATAAATTTGTAATCCTGACTCCTAGCATAGCAAGGATGTCTCTTCCTATCAGGGGTGGGGAGTTTTGCAAAATGTAGGGGTGGACTGCTACTGTCCGTTCTGGCCCTTTCTTTGTATGCAGCGTTATAGCTACCAATTGGGTGCTTTTCCAAGCTCGGGACAACCCTCCCACCCCGTTCACTGGGGGGACTTCCTTGCATTGCCAGTGTCGGGGCCACAGTGCTTGGGGCAGGATTGTGCAGTCTGCTCCTGTGTCTGCCCAAAACTGAAGCCCTATTACGTGGGGGTCCCGACTGCCATAGAGGCGGCATGTCCCCCAAATTTTCGGGGGTTCCTTCCCTATTTTTAGGGCCAGGGCCACCCAGGGGTTGTCCCGACCTGAGCTGCCCCCTGTTGGCCCTGTGGCACAGGCGCTGCTTGCGGTGGTGGTGGGTACGAAGGTGCCGCAGGCTGTGCCGTGATACTCGCTGGCAGGGGTATGAAGTTGGCTGCTTCCTGTGGGAGTATGGGGTACGAGGGCTCCCCGCCCCATTGGGGGTTGGCATGGATGGGCCGCTTCATATTCGCAGCGGGAGGAGGCTGGGTGCGGCCCGCGGGCCCCCTCCCCTTTCCGTTTCCCTGGAGCCAGGACCTGCATTCCCTAGCAAGATGCCCCTTCCTCCTGCAACCCCAACAGGATCCCCGCGGGCGTGTTTGAGGTGGAGGCGCTGCGGCAGGCCGCCGTGCCGGCTGGGGGCAGCTCACCGCGATGTGACCCGCCTCACCACACTTGAAACACGCCATGGCATTGGTCAGGGTGTGGACAGCTGCCTGAATGGGTGTCAGGTGCTCTTCCTTCACTACATGTCTGATCATGTCAGCCAGGCTGGCTCCGGCTGGCAGGGAACGTAAGATATCATTGGTGACAAAGTTGCACTGCTGGCGCAGGCAGTCGGCTACCACGGGGCCCTTTGCCTCTGCCGGCAGGGTGGAGGAGTCTATCGCTGCCTGCAGGCGATCCACAAACTGCGTGAAGCTTTCGCTCTCTGCCTGCCTCACGGTGGACCATGGTGCCGGCTTAGCCACGACTCGAGAGGCTGCGCGAATAGCCTCCCTGGCAGCCCAAGTGGTCGCCCTGACCTCCTCAGCCTGCATCTGTGCGGCTTGTTGCTGCGGCGTGATCATATCATCATGTTTTCCTATCAGTCTGGATAAGCTCGATCTGTGTAGGGGCTGCCTCGCGCCAGATGCTTGGGCTAACTGCTTCCTACAATTATCCTCCCATTCCTGTCTGAAGACAATCATTCCCGCACCATCAAGTATCATGCGCCCTATCCGTTCGATATCAAAGGGAAGCAAATCATCGTTGCTAAAAAGACCATCGATTAAAGTGGAGACTATGGCTGAATTGATCCCTTTTTCTGCGATGGCTTTGACAATTGCCTGTATATCCTTTGGGTTTATCGGGGTATATACCCTTTGTTGGTTCCCCTCCGGACCGGCGAGCCTCACCGGGAAAGCTTGTATGGCAGCCGCTGGGGACCATTCAGCACAGGCTATTTTTATTTTCCCCAGTCAGTAAACTGGGCTGGTTCGTATTGTAGTTGTTTTTCGGTGCGGCTTAGAACTCTACTCGGTTTTGTTTTAAACTGCGCTGGTTCCGTTTCTTCGGTTTCGGAGTCATAGCCGGCCTCCGTCAGCTCCTCCGAGCTGGTGGAGCTGCTGCTGGACTCCGAACCGGAAGTCGAGTGCCAGTGTATTTCCGGGGCTCGGTGCCTTTTTGTCCGGCTCCGAGCTCGCTCCTCCCCGCGGGGGTGGCGCCGCTCCCGCCCCCCCGGCTCGCCGCGCCCCTCGCGGGAGGTGGTTTCTCCCTTATATGGTGGCAGCTTCAGGCGCGGCCACCGATTGGCTCTGCGCCCTCTGCTGCTCTCCCCCTCTTTCTCCCGCGCATGCGCATTCCCGAAATCGCGCACTCCCGGGGTTTTTGCGCCGGGACTGCCTGCGCCCCGCCCCTCCCCTCGGGGACCGGCGCCATTTTAAGGGGATAAGGAGACGGCATGGCGGACGTGTTTTCTCGAGCCGCGGTTTCTGCGTCTCTGGCTTCTTTCGCCAGCCCTTGCCAGAAGCGCTCCGCGCGCCGCTGCGTCTCTGACAACTGATTGCTGACCGGCGGCGGCGGCGGGACGGAGGAAGCTGCAGTTTCTCGGGGGGGTTTCGCGGTGGGGGTTTTTTGGGGGTTTTCCACGGCGGGGGTGTTTCGGGGGGCTTCCGCGGCGGGGGTTGGGCTCTGATCTGGGGGAGCGGGTGTCGCGCTGAGCCCCCCCGGGTCCCCGCCGCCGGGCGAATCACTCTCAGAGGCAGTCTGCGTTCCTGCTCCCACACCGAGCTTGGGAGTAACTAATAAACACGTACGCGCCGCGCTCCATGTCTCCTGCTCTTCTATTGCTTTGCGTAGGGCTTTCTCTACCTTGCCCCATGCCTTAAGGCTTTTGCCACTGCCTGAGGATTTTGTGTCCTCGGCTAGCGCGGCAGTGCATTTTTCCCATATTTCCGGATGTAACACATCCACAGGGCGCTCAATCGCCCCAAGCTCAAGCAGCCTCGCTATGGCAAGATAAAAATCCTTGAGCTTACACCCAATACTCCACTGCGTATGAATGGCACTTACGACCCTTGCGATAGCGTCCATGACGATTGCGGGTCCCGGGATGTCTCCCTGCGCCAAGATACGGTCTGACCGCTCCGGCCGCTGCTCCCGTCCAAGCGTATCCCGACTGCCGGGCGAATTTTTCCCTTTTTTCTCCCGGGTTTCGGCACCAAATATGTTGCCTTTATAAAGGGCAACGGACGACCTGGTTCAGGTGGCAGCACGGCAGCCTGGTCTCGCCCAGGCTACTCGGGCTAATCAACGCACGCATATACCAATGTGGCAGACGGTCGAAAAGCCTTTATTATCTCATCTCGTGGGTTTAAATAGTCTTGGGGGTCTTTGCTACGTCAGAGGGGGGTTGAGGGGTCTCCAGGGTTAGTCGGGAGTGGAAAGTTACCAAAGAAGGTGTGATCACATGCTCCTGGGGTTAATGGATAGCGTGGGGCAGGGAGAGGGGGAAGGGTCTCTCTTTCCGTCACATCCCGTGGTCTTCCGCTCCGCCTGTCCCTATCTACCACAGGTGGGTGAGTCCCAGCAGGACAGGCTGCAGGGAATGGCCCAGGTTTGGCTCCAAACAGCCTCTCCTGACTTGTCCCTGTCCTTTCTCCATGAACAGGTGCCCATGTGCAGCCACAGCAAATGTCCAACAGCAGCTCCATCAGCCACTTCCTCCTGCTGGCACTGGCAGACACGCGGCAGCTGCAGCTCCTGCACTTCTGCCTCTTCCTGGGATCTCCCTGGCTGCCCTCCAGGGCAACGGCCTCATCATCAGCGCCGTAGCCTGCGGCCACCACCTGCACACGCCCATGTTCTTCTTCCTGCTCAACCTGGCCCTCAGCGACCTGGGCTCCATCTGCACCACTGTCCCCAAAGCCCTGCACAATTCCCTCTGGGACACCAGCACCATCTCCTACTCAGGATGTGCTGCACAGCTGCTTCTGTTTGTCTTTTTCATTTCAGCAGAGGTTTCCCTTCTCACTGTCATGTGCTACGACCGCTACGTGTCCATCTGCAAACCCCTGCACTACGGGACCCTCCTGGGCAGCAGAGCTTGTGCCCACATGGCAGCAGCTGCCTGGGCCAGTGCCTTTCTCTATTCGCTGCTGCACACAGCCAATACATTTTCCCTGCCCCTGTGCCATGGCAATAGCCTGGGACAGTTCTTCTGTGAAATCCCACAGATCCTCAAGCTCTCCTGCTCCAAATCCTATCTCAGGCAGCTTGGGCTCATTGCAGTTAGTGCCTCTTTAGGACTTGGATGTTTTGTGTTCACTGTTTTCTCCTATGTGCAGATCTTCAGGGCAGTGCTGAGGATCCCCTCTGAGCAGGGACGGCACAAAGCCTTTTCCACCTGCCTCCCTCACCTGGCCGTGGTCTCCCTATTCTTCAGTACTGGTATATTTTACTATCTGAAGCCTCCCTCGATGTCCTCCCCATCCCTGGATCTGGCCCTGTCAGTTCTGTACTCAGTGGTGCCTTCAGCCCTGAATCCCCTGATCTACAGCCTCAGGAACCAAGAGCTCAAGGATGAAGTGAGGAGAATGATGACTGGATGGTTTCAGGAACATTAAACTGCTGGCCAATTTCTGCAAATCATTGTAATAAATGTCATCTTTGATACTTTTTGTTGGTTGAGTTGTGGGGAGTTTTTTCTTTTACTTTTTTCATATTATCCACAATACATGTGATCTTTTGTGCCATTTCCCATTTTATTCTCTCCATCTTCCCTGTGACCACAGACTGTGTCAATGAGAGGCTTCACTCTCAGTGGCTTTAAAGGAACTAAAGGATCTCCCAGCAGTTTTCTGCAGAGATGCCCTTTTGTTGCCTTCTCTGGAGCTGCAGCAGCAATGTCTGTGTGCAGAGCTGGGGGCAGATCAGTGCTGGCACAGCAGCTCTGCTCCTGCTGGTCACACAATTCCTGATCCAGGCCAGGAGCCATTGGCCTTCTTGGCCACCTGGGCACACGGCTGGCTCATGTCCAGCCTGCTGTCCATCAGTCCCTGCAGGTCCCTTTCTGCCTGGCTGCTGTCCAGCCCCTCTGTCCCCAGCCTGTAGCGCTGCAGGGGTTGTTGTGACCAAAGTGCAGGACCCGGCGCTTGGACTTGTTAAACCTCACCTTGTTGGGTTTGGGCCCTGGATCCAGCCTGTCCAGGGCCCTGTGCAGAGCCCTCCTACCCTCCAGCAGATCAACACCCATATCCAGCTTGGTGTCATCTGCAAAGATGTCCTTGGTTCCATGTGTCCCTTCAGTGTCACAATGTCCCTTTGGTTGCACCAGGCCCTGCACTGTCACACTGGTCTCCTTGGTTCCATGGGGCCCCAAAATGCGACAATGGACTCCTTGGTTCCATGGGGCTTCACAGTGTCACAATGTTCTCGTTGGTGCTGCAGTTTCACAGAGGCCCCTCGGTTCCATGGGGCCCCAGGATGTCACAAAGGCCCCATGGTCACATGAGGTCCCACACTGTCACAATGCTCTCTGTGGTTCCACAAGTCCCCCCAGTGTCACAATGGATTCCTTGTTTCCATGAGGCCACACCGTGTCACAAGGGCCTTCCAGATTCCTGGAGGCCCCAGAGTGTCACAGTGGCCCCTTGGTTACACAAGGTCCTGCAGTGTCACAATGTCCCCTGGGTTCCATGAGGCCCCGCAGTGTCAGAATGTCCCCTTGGTTCCACTGGGCCCTGGACTCTCCCAATGCTCTCCTTGGTTTCGCAGTGTCACAGTGGTGAAACCCCTCGGTTACACGAGGCCCCGCAGTGTCACAATGGCCTCTGTGGTTCCACCAGGACCCAGTGTCACGGGGACTCCCTGGTTCCATTGGGCCCCAGAGCACCACAATGGAGCCCTGGTTCTATGGGCCTGCACAGTGTCACCATGGTCCTCTTAGTTCCACCAGGCCCTGCAGGGTCACAATGGCCCCAGAGTGTCCCAATCATCACAGAATGACAGAATCAAATAGGCTGGAAAAGACCTTTGGGATCATCAGGTCCAACCAATGCCCTAATACCGCCTTGTCACCCAGAAATGCCACTGAATGCCACTGGAGAGGGACAGTGACTCTGCCACCTCCCCCCTGGCCTGCCCATTCCAATGCCCACTCACCCTTTCTGTGAAGAACTTCTTCCTCTTGTCCAGCCTAAACCTCCCCTGGTGCAGCTGAAGGCTGTGTCTTCTTGTCCTGCCCTCCATCAGATCCACACTCACACCCAGCTTGGTGTCACCTGCAAATTTGGGGATGGTGGGCTCGATCCCCTCCCCCAGATCATCGGTGAAGATGTTAAACAGGGCTGGGCCCAACACAGATCCCTGGGGACAGCACCAGGGACTGGACACCAGCTGGGTGCAGCACCATCCCCACCCCTCTCTGGGCCCAGCCTCCAGCCAGCTCTTCCATCTCCCAGCCAGGAGGGAACCTGCCCAAGCCGTGGGCTGCAGCTTTTCCAGGGAATGCTGTCAGAGACAGTGTCCAAGGCTTTGCTGAAGTCCAGATGGACACATCCACAGCCTTTCCCACATCCACAGGTGGGTCACCTGGTTATAAAAGGAGATCAGGGTGCTCAGGCAGGACCTGCCCCACTAAATCCATGCTGGCTGGCTCTGACCCCTCGGCCATCCTGTGGGTGCCCTGTGGTGGCACTCAAGGTGATCTGTTCCATAACCTTGCCGGGCACCGAGGTCAGGCTGACAGGCCTGGAGTTCCCCAGATCCTCCTTCCAGCCCTTCTTGGAGATGGGCTCACACTGGCACCTCCAGTGCTCTGGGACCTCCCTGGTGAGCCAGGACTGATGGTAAATGGTGGGGAGCAGCTTGGGGAGCTCATCCACCCGCTCCCTCATCCCCCTAGGATGGATCCCATCCCATCCCATACACCTGTGAGCGTCTGAGTGGCCCAGCAGGTCAGCAGCTGCTTCCTCCTGGATTACAGGGGGCTGTTCTGCTCCCTGTGCCCATCTACCAGCTTAGGAGAACTTTTGGCCTGAGGACAACCTGTCCTAATATTGAAAATTGATACAAACAAGGTGTTAAGTAGTATGGCCTTTTCCTTATCTTTATTTACTATATTCTCCACTGCATCCAATAAAGAGTAGAGGTTCTCCTTACCCCACGTTTTGCTATTAATTTATTTATAGAAATATTTTCTGTTATTTTTCACAGAAGTGGCCAGGTTAAGCATTAATTGCATTTTCACCTCTCAACTTCTCTTTCTGAATGACCTCACAACATCTATAAAGACTTCCTGAGTTGCCCGTCCTTTTTTCCCTTGAGTTCCCACAAAAGTTCCATGGGCAGTCAGGGCAGTCATTTTCCTCACCAGCTCATCTTTTCCCACACTGGGACAGGCTGCTCCTTCCCCCTTAAGATTACTTTCTTGAAATGTGTCCATCCTCCCTGCACTCCTTTTAAGGGCTGTTTCCCTTTAAACCTGATTCAGTACTCCCCAAATCTGCATCCTAAATAGGTCAAAGTCTGCCCTGCCTCATTCCAGTGTGGAAGTTCTGTTGCTGCTCCTCCTTCTTTCACAGGTCATTGAAAACTTGATTATTTCATGGTCCCTGTGCCCCAGGCAGCCTCCGACCCCCACATCTGCCACCAGCCCTTCTCTGTTGGTGAACAGCACGAGACAGAGCTTTCCTTGGGAGTGCAGTGTTACCAAAAATTCGGTAAAACAGAAAACTCCTTAACACCAGTGCAGCATTAAGAAGCAGCATTCTTTATTCAGCTGGATGCACAGGGGACAGCTCCTCCCAAAGCCGAGCATGCTGAGTGCAGGAAAGTTTCTGTTCATATTCTGTATTTTGCACACGTATACATTGATAGTCCTGGACTAAACACACATCTGATAATCATTTCCCCAAAACCATTAACATATTTCCCCTCCCCTTTACCCATGTGTTCTTCTGTCCTGGGGGTCTCTCTGGTGGTCCCTGGTGGTCGTGGACCCCAATGTTCCCGTGGGCCTGGCTGAGCTGGCAGGACACTGAGGCTGGTGAACTTCCAGTTCCCCTTCTCCCACAATGGGCATTGTGTGGTTTCCATGGGCCTGGGGTTTTGGAGAACAAGCTCCAGGTGTCAGCTCACCTGGTGGAGACAATTTATCACCTGGTGACATGAGGTCACAGAGTGGGCTATGACATCACAGAGTGGGCATCAAGCAACTACAGCATCATTGACTGTCTCTGTGAAATCAGAGAGCAGGCTGTGACATAACAGCAGATTATGACATCACAGAGTGACATCAGAGACCATCTGTGTGACATTAGAGATCTGGCTGTGACATTGCAGAGGGGCTGTGTGACATCCCAGGAGGGCTCTGTGAGGTCACTGGGTTGGTCACTCTGCCCCAGCTCCCCCTCACAGTTTCTCCCAACAAGTCCAATGCTGTTCATGCCCAGCAGGGTCCCTGTCCCCCAGTATCCCCCCAGTCCCCCTGGAGCCACAGCCTCCACCAAAGGATGTTCCACAGGATCCACCCCAGAGCCTGACATGGGGAAAAGGAGCCAGGGCTGTGTGACCAGGACATCAAGGACATGGATTATCCAGGTCCCTGTGGCCTGGGTTGGGTTCCCCAGGGCAGGAAAGAGGTCTGGCAGCTGGAGCAGGGTTAGGGAAGGGCCTCCAAGGTGGGGCTGGAGCCCTTGGGCTGTGAGCAGAGGCTGAGGGAGCTGGGCTTGTCCAGCCCGGAGCAGGGAAGGCTGAGGGGCTCCTCATGCCAGCCTGGCAGTGCCAGCGAGGAGGGGATGGAGAACACAGAGCCAGGCTCTTCACCGGGGGCCTGGTGGGAGACAGAAGCCAATGGGTGGAAGGGGAAAGAGGGGAGATCAGCCAGGCCAGGAGGAGATGAAATGAGTCAGGCTGGTTTCAGCATTTCCTCAACACATTTCCTGACCTCCCTTCTCCATCCACCACTGACAGATTTGCAAATCGAGAATTGTTTGATCTGTTTTTCCCCCACTCCATGATGAGAATCCTGATACAAGAACTTAATTATGTCTATATCTATCACAGAACCACGCTTGTCTAATATCAATTTTAGTATGGAAAGCACTTGTGGATGGTGGACTCATCAGACACTGCTGGGACGTTGCACATAGCTCAGGGGAAAGCGTGACTGTTATTAAATTGTGTCCTGTTCAACTATGGTCTGTTGGCCATGAAGAGAAACTTTCTGTGCCTCTGAGTCTCACCAGTTCCTGACCCCCAAAGGACACAAACCTGATGAGTTGTGGTTCCCACTCCAGTGGTGGCACTTGGAGCTCCCTCCATTCCCAGAGCAGAGCTCCCTTGTCCCAGAAAGTCCCTGGCAATGCAGGGATGAAGGAAACAGGACAGGCTGTGGGGATCAGGGGCAGGGCACGGCCAGGGATTTGGGGTGGCTGTGAGCCCAGGGCAGGACCCGGCCCTTGGCCTTGGTGAACCTCATCCCATTGTCCTGGGCCCATGGCTCCAGCCTGTCCAGATCCCTCTACAGAGCTTCCTGCCCTCCAGCACAGCCACACTCCCACCCAGCCTGGGCTCACCTGGAACTGCCTGAGGGTGCCCTCGATGGCCTCGTCCAGATCGGCAATAAAGAGATTTCACTGACCTGGCCCCAGTGCTGAGCCCTGGGGACACCCCTGGATGTGACTCCATTCCTCAGCGGCTCCATTCCCAGAGCAGCCTGGCCTGAGCAGAGCTGTGGGGCCAGAGCCGGCTGGGCTGTGCTGGGGAGAGGCCCTTGGTGCTGCCCAGAGCTCAGGGCAGCTGGCAGAGCTTGCAGGGAGCTGGGCTGGGCTGGGAGAGCCTGGCACAGAAACCATCAGTGTCCATCTCAGCCTGGCTGAGCGGGCAGGGGCAGGACTCAGCCCAGGCCTTGTGGGGCAGGGCCAGCGCCTGGGCAAGGCATTGAAAACAGGCAAGAGCCCGAGAGAGGAGGCTGCTCTGTGCCCTTGGGGCATGGACAGAGCAGGGAGGGGCCCAGGACATTTGTCAGTGCCAGCCTCTGTCTGTGCCAGCCCTTGGCAGCCCTGGCTGCTGAGCCCAGCTCTGCCCTGGGCTGAGTTTGGCTGTGGCCCAGCTCCATCCTCCTGCGGGGCTCAGGGCCTGTTCCCAGCCATGGCCAGCCCTGGCCGGCCTCTCTGCTGGCCCAGACACCAGCAGAGCCCGGGGCAGGGCTGCCTGTGCAGCCCCACAGGTGCCACGGGCTCTGCAGGAGCTGGCAGAGGCTGCCCAGCAGGGAGGCCATGGGGCACAGAGCCCCAAGGCTGCCCAGGGCCCCACGGCACAGGGGCCGTTCCCAGCCGCAATGCTCCTGTCCTGGGCTGGGCTGCACAGGGGCTGTGGCACCATGGCTGGGCCAGCACAGGGCCACAAAGGGGCCACGCAGCCGCTGCCGGGGCTGGCAGCAAGGCCGGGCACAGACAAGGAATTGCTGAGCATGGCCTGCGCTGGCCAGGGCTGACTGTGCCAAAGGCAGAGCTCAGCTGCCCTTGGCGGCTGCAGGAACACTCAGGAGCCCAAAGAGCCTCCATGGCTGTGCTGGAGACCAAGGCTGGAGCAGGGAAATGCAGGGCTGCTGCGCCATGGGGAGGGCATGGAATTCCAGCACACACCTCAGCTCTCTGATGGTCCTGGCACCGTGCTGGGCCCTGTTCCAGACTGGAGCAGAGCAGATGTTGATGGCACAGGAGCCCTGCGGGGCTGGCAGGGACCTGCAGCTTGCAAGGTGCTCTGCTCTCCCTCAGCTCCTCTCTGAGAGATCCAATCCCAGCTCGGCACCTCAGGGCACAAGTGGCACTGCCTGTTCATGGGCACACAGCTGATGTCTGCCTGGAAAGGGACACAGGTTTTAATACTTGTATATTTCATAATATACAATCACATTTTTATTATCTGGGTCACTTGAGTACTTTTAAGAAATAGCTACGTTTTCCCACCAGGAAGGGGAATTTCCTGCAAGTGTACTGATGGCAGGAGAAGAAATATTAATCTTCCTTTTGACTTGTGTCACCAATATTCAATCTATTATTTCCTCTCCTTCTTCCTTCAGGTGTTTCCAGCTCTCCTCTTTAAATGACAATGTCTGAGACCATATCTTCACTAGACCAGCTGCATCTATGTACTTCCTATTTCTCCCAGATTTCCTCCTCCAGATGCTTTCTGGTCCTTCAAGTGTCTCTCAACTGACTGGCTTCATGCTTTGAGCTTCAGGAGTTGTCCGATCTTTTTGAAGTTCAAATAAATATCATATTAGTCAACATTCTTATTATGTTTATATCTATCACAGAAATACCTTTTCTTATGTCATTGTCTAAAACTGTTCCTGTACAGAAATCCCTTGGGGATGGGGGACATGTCAGATACTGCTGGGCCATCACAGAGAGCTGAGGGAAGAGCTGTGATGGTTATTAAACTGTTCAAATATTCAGCTTGTGTTTGTTGGCAAGAAACCTTTCTGTGCCTCTGAGGGTCACCAGTCCTGAGCCCAAAGGACACAAACCTGATGAGTTGTGGTTCCCTCTGCAGGGGCACCTGGACCTTGGCTCTGCACAGGAGAGCTCTTCATCCACTTTCCCTCTTTTCCTCCCTCTGGGCATGGAGGGAGCTCCTGACTTCAGCCTGTGACTCGTGTGTGCAAAGGGCAAATCTAGCAGAATTGAGGCAGGGAAGGTTTTGGGGGACCTTGGGATCTGTGCTGGGCAGAGAAGGTGTTTTCCATTGCTCTGAGGCTGTCTGCTGTGCACAGTGGATTTAATATCCAGCAGAGGAATGGCTTTTGCATTTGATGGAGCTGTGCCTTCCCTTGGCTTTGTTGGCTGGCAATAAATGAACATCCCTCTGTGTCTTGGGATGCTCCTTCTCCAAGGAAAGCAGGTTGGGAGTTGGAGCCATGGAGCTGAAACCTGCAGGTGCAGACTGGGCTGGAGGGAGCTCAGATTTGCACAAGGCTGCTCTGAGTGCCAGGGCTTGGATGGGGGAAATGGTGGGGTGAGGGTAGGAACAGTGTCCGATGGATTGTCAGCCACAAAGGGTCTTGATTTTCATATCTATTCAAACTGCATGAGGAGGTACTTGGATTCAGTGTCCATTGGAGATTGCACATATCAATGTATTCATAGGGAAAAAAAAACTAAACAGGACCTAAAAAAATGGTTTCTTGCTGCCTGTTTCAATAAAATACATTCACTTCAACTACACTACTGGAATCTACCTAATTAACCCCAAAAGATTTGAAAACTTAAATCAAAGTATTCCCAGGGCTTTGTTTATTAAGGTGTTCTGAATGTTAATGAGCACTGGGCCACTGAATTCCTGAACTGAAGAACTGAAGGCTGAAGAAGCCTCTAGAGCAGTAAAATTCAGCAGCAGCCTCCAAGTTGCTGAGGATGTCAGCAGCCCCCACTGAGGCCATCCCTGCCCAGAGACCCTGGGGGAATGGGCAGACAAGGAGAGCATCCCTGGGGCTGGGGCAGCAGAACTCAGAGGCACCAGCGGCTCCAGCTGGGAAATGGAGTGTGGGATGGGACTGTGAAAGCCCTGCCTGGGCTGTGCCAAGCAGGACACAAAGGCCCTGACCCCCATCCCCCAGACAACTCTCTCAAGGAGACATTTAAGAGGAATTGCAATTGTTTGTGTCATCTGAGTTGGACTCCCTGGAGAAATAACAACAAGAGATTCTCAGGAACTCAAAACAACTCAACAGCTTTTGCTGGGAACTTTAGGAAATCAGAGAAACTTTGCCAAAAGATTTAATTTGATATTTAATCTACAGAAAACACTTCTCAAAGCATTACCTTGGCCCATTGAACTTCACAAACACTGCGCCTGTTCAATTTTAAGTTAATCAAAATTTGCAAGAGGACAGAAATAGAAGAAGTAGACACAGAAAGAAGAAAATTAGGACTTAGGGAAGTACACACAGAGCTCCAACTCCTGGATTACAGTGGAGTTCAGATGGAAATTCCAAGAGGAGGTAGAGCCAAGATGTGTGCTTGCCTTGTGGTCAGCCTTAAATACCCCTTGGTCTTCCTGGGCCCTTCCTGGGTGGGACTTGGGGTAATTTGGTCACTCAGGAGCTGGGCTGGGGCTCCAGAGGTGGCTGTGGAGCATTGCCTGTGCTGTGCCAGGGCCTGGCAGACACTGCTGGGCTGGGATAGAGGCTCTGGGGGGATTGAGGTTCCAGGGCAGGGCAAGGCTGGACCTGCCCCTTCCTTCCCCACACATGAAATGTTTCCAGCCAACAATCTCCTCCAGTGTGTCACAACAGGCAATGTTGGAGGTAAACCCCCAATTTTTCCCATGGGCACCTGCAGGAAAAGGACAGTTCTTTTCCATAGGAAGGAAAGCACAGAGCCCCAGTGTTTGGAAGGCAGATGAGAGCCTCACTAGGCCAAGGCCAGCAACACTTGTCAGGAATGGCAGATTTTGTCTGGAAGCAGCCTTTGGATATAGGGAATTTTGGAGACAGAATCCAAATTTTGCCCATGGGCACCAGGAGAAGCACTTCTTTCCCAAAAGAAGGAAAGCATGGAGCCTTCCCCAGTGTTTTGAGGACAGATGGGAGTTGACCCTGATGAAACCATTGCCAGCCAGATTTGTCCTGCCAATATTCCTACGGGAACAATCCCTGGATACAAGAAAATTTGGAGGGAAAATCCCAATTCTGTCCATGGGCGCCTGGAGGAGAAGGAGAGTTCTTTTCCATAAGAAGGAAAGAACGGCGCGCCAGTGTTTCAGTAGAAGAAGAGAAGAGACCCTAAACATGTCAAGGTCAGCTGGACCAGTCAGGCAGTCCACGGGAGGCCAAACCAGCCAGACCTGTTCCGTGTTCCTTTGGTTCCATGGGGCCCTGTGTCACAATTGCTCCTTGATTACAAGAAGACATACAGTGTCACAATGGACCCTTAGATCGATGGGGTCCCACAGTGTCACAATAGCTCCTGGGTTCCATGAGGCCTCCTAGTTTCGCAATAGTTCCAAAGGTTCCATGAGGCCCTGCAGTGTCTCAGTGATCTCCGTGGTTCCCCAGGCCTCACAATGACAAGTGACTTCTCTTTACCATGAGCCCTGTAGGGTCAAAATGGACCTTTGGACCCTGCTGGTTTGCAGTGTCACAATGGTCTCCTTTGGCTCCACAGTGTCACAATGGACGACTGATGACACGAGGCCCTGCGATGTCACAATGGAGCTTTGGTCCCATGCAGCCCTGCAGTGTCACAAAGGCCTCTTGGTTTCATGAGGCCCCACAGTGTCACAATGGTCCCTTGGTCTCACAGACCCCACAGTGTCACAATGGTCCCTTGGTCTCACAGGTCCCACAGTGTCACAATGGTCCCTTGGTCTCACAGGCCCCACAGTGTCACAATGGTCCCTTGGTCTCACAGGCCCACAGTGTCACAATGGTCCCTTGGTTCCGTGATTCCTGTGCTGGTGCATTCCCCCCTCCCCTTCTCAGGCCGCCCTGCCAGCTGAGAAATGCTCGCTGGGCCTCAGCCTTGGCCAGCAGCCCCTGGGCTCAGCTCCTCTGGAGCTCATCACAAACCCTGTCTGCTCCAGGCACTGCTGCTGCCCAACCAGCTCCTGGCTGCTTTAGGAGCAGCCCTGGGAACTGTTTGTGTTCCCTCAGTGGCACAACATCCCTGTTCTCAGCCTGCCAAAGAAAGCTGCTGATGCCAAGTGCGGCCAGGGTGAAACATGGCTGGGACTGAAGCCCCTCTCTTGGGGCCCTACAAACAGCGCTCCAAAAGGAGACCTTGGAGCTCTCCTGGGCCAGTGACTCCGGGCCAATCCCCCAACTCCTCCAGGCTCAACCCTTCCCTGCTGGGAAGATGCCAAAGCTTTCACAGCAAGCATTTTCCTGCCCTCAGGGGAATTTCTCACAGGTGCCCTGCACTGACTCTCTGTGTCTGTGTGCACACAGGAGTGCCTGTGCTGGGGAAATGTGGCAGAAATGCTGCTCCCTGAGGGCTCTGAGTGCCTTGGATAGCTGAGCCAGTCAGGCCTGTAAGTAAGGTAAAGTCATGAGGAATAGCCTAAGTTAAATTATTTTGCTAAGTTGTTATGTTTAATATAAGTTATAAGCTAAGTTAAATACTGTTAAAAGCTATTTCTCTGTAAAAATGTAAAGTCATAGGTTATAAGTTAGCTTAAATAGTGTTAAGCTCTGTCCTTTCCTAAATGGTGAAACTGAAGGTAGAAATTAAGGTTAAGGTATAAGTTTAGTCCTGTTAATTTAACTCTGTTAAGCTTTTATCTCTTTATTCCTTTTATCCTTGCCCTCACTGTCTTTGTGTCTCACACACACAGGGACAGTTCTTGGTTCATTTCTGATTTGATTGCCTGGATTTTGTTTGGTTTTGTTGTTGCTTTGTTTCGTTGGTGTGCCTGAAGTGTCCAGTCAGGAGCAGAGTGCCTCTTTGTGGTGCTGTTGCTTAATATTAAATCTGTTTTTTGCTGATCCCTTGCTCGGGATTTTTCAGTGCTCTCAAGCCCACGTTGGTAACAGGGTGAAGTAGCCCTGGCCCAGGCTCTGGCCCTGGGGAACACGGGGACGCTGCCGGGGGTCCCTGTTCCCCGTCCCACCCCCTCAGCCCCGTCCCTATGTCAGGCTCTGGGGACGATCTCGTGGAACATCCTCTGGGGGAGGCTGCAGCACCGGGGGTGGGGGGACCCGGGGGGACAGGGGACCCCGCTGTGCACGAGCAGCGTTGGACTTCTCTGGAGGGAACTGGGAGGGGGGCTGGAGTGGAGTGACCTCCCCAGTGACGTCGCAGAGTCCCTGTGATGTCACACAGCCCCTGTGATGTCACACAGCTCACTCTGAGAGTTAACAGGCCACCTGTGATTTCATACAGCTGCCCTGTAATGTCCCAGTCTGCTCTTTGAGGTCCCAGCCTGCTCGTGATTTCACAGCTGCTCTGTGATGTCACAACCCACTCTGTATTGTCTCAGCCTTCTCTGTGATATCACACAGCTGCTCTGTGATGTCACAGAGCCCTTATCTATAATGGCAGTGTCTTCTCTGTGGCCTCACAGCCATTCTGTGATGTCACACAGCCAGCCTGTAATGTCACAGTCGACTTTGTGACATCACAACCTCCTCTATGATGTCACAGCCTGCTCAGTGATGGCAGATCTCACTTATCATTTCACACTGCACCTCTGTGGGCTCACAGACCCACCCTGTGATGTTACAACACCTTCAGTGATGTAACACGGCCACCCTATAATGTCACAGCACACTCTTTGACCTCACAGCCTGCTCTGTGATGTCATACAGGCATCCTGTGATGTCACAGCCTGCTCTGTGATGTCACATAATAGAGCAGTGATGTCTCAGCTGACTATATGATGTCAAAACCTGATCTGTGATGTCACACAATCACAGAATCTCAGAATTACTTGGTTGGAAGAGACCTTTAAGGTCATGAAGTCCACCCCATGCCCTAACACCACCTCAGCTAAACCATGGCACTGAGTGCCATATCCAGTCTTTTTTTAAACACATCCCATGATGGTGACTCCACCACCTCCCTGGACAGGCAATTCCAGTACTTTATTACCCTTTCCATAAAAATATTTTCCTAATATCCAACCTAAATTTTCCTTGGTGCATCTTAAGACTGTGTCCTCTTGTTCACTCAGTTGCAGTGAGGAGAAAGAGACCGACCCCCACCTGACTGCAACCACCTTTCAGGGAGTGTAGAGAGTGATAAAGGTCACCTCTGAGCCTCCTCTTCTCCAGGCTAAACAACCCCAGCTCCCTCAGTTGTTCCTCACAGGACTTGTGTTCCAAGCCCTTCACCAGCTTTGTTGCCCTTCTCTGGACATGCTCCAGGCCCTCCATGTCCTTCCCAAATTGGGAGGCCCAGAACTGGACACAGCACTCGAGGAACGGTGCCAGGACAGGGGCGGAATGCCAAGTACACCAGTGTCGAGCACAGGGGAAGAATGACCTCCCGGCTCCTGCTGGCCACACCATTCCTGATCCAGGCCAGGAGCCATTGGCCTTCTTGGCCACCAGGGCACACTGCTGGCTCATGTTCAGCCGCTGTCGACCAGTGCCCCCAGGTCCCTTTCTGCCTGGGCACTGTCCAGCCACACCATCCCCAGCCTACAGCAATGCAGGGGGTTATTGTGGCCAAAATGCAGGACTGGGCACTTGGATTTATTAAACATCATCTTACTGGAAACCATTCCAGGTCTCCCTGCAGAGCCCTTCTACCCTCCAACAGATGGACACACGGTCCCAGCTCATTGTCATCTGCAGATTTACTGATGAAAGACTCAATCCCTTCATCCATGTGGTCAATAAAAATATTGAACAGAGCTGGCCCAGCCCAGAGCCCTGAGGGACAAAACTGGTGCCTGTCCCCAGCTGGATGCAGCACTGCTCACCACCACTCTTTGGGCCGGCCATCCAGCCAGTTCTGAGCCTAGCACAGAGTGCTCCTGGCCCAGCCGTGGGCTGCAGCTTTTCCAGGAGTGTGCTGTGGGAGACAGTGTCAAACTCCCGGTGTTGGCTGCAGGAGATGCCCAGCAGAGGCTGCCTCTGCCCAGGCAATGCCAGCCCGTCTGCCCAGGCCAGCACAGCAGCCCTGGGCAGGGAACAGAGGGGCCTGGCCAGAGCTGGTGCCTGCAGCAGCAGCTCCCTCTGGATTCCTCCCTGCAGGCACAGAAACGCTGCCTTGCTCTTCTCCCTGGGCATCCTTTTCCCCAGCTGAGCATGTCCTGGCCACCTGGGCTGGCTTGTCCTGCTGCCCCAGCCCCTGCTCTCCACAGGGCCCTGAGCTGGCACTGCTGCTCGGGACACACCAGGTTCTGCTGCTGGCCATGGCCGGGGCTGCAGGGAAGCAGCAGCTCCAGGGGGAAGGTTGCAGAAAGGCTCTGGGCACTGAGGCTGAAACGGGCACCCCAGGGTCCACAAGTTCTCTGTGTGGGAGCTGAGCTTTTGGACCCTTAAGCCCTCCCAAGTGCTGGGGCTGAACCTGCAGCTCCAGAGGAGATGTGACAGATGGGAGCAGAGACAATTCCTGGTGGACTCTTTTTTGTGTTTGCTTATACAGGTGACCTGGATCCATATGTAGGCGAGGTGTTTTGTGTCAGATAACACTGGTAGAGTGATAAGACTAATATTTTTAAACTGAAAATAATATGTCATGCATAATACACAATGGGGAATAAAAGACACATATGACCAGAAGAGCATCTGAGTTTTTCAGAGGAAGAGAGACTCATTAATGTTCCAGCAGTCAAACCTGGTGACATGCTTTCCTCAGGGCTTGCTTGAGATGAGAGGTGACCACCATAGGCCAAGGCCAGCCAGAGCAGTCTGTCCTGGCAGCTTTTGTCTGGGAGAACCCTTGCATATAGAGAATTTTTCAGGAGAGTATCCATTTTGGCCATAAGCACCTGGAAAGATGGATGGTTCTTTTCCATAGGAAGGAAAGAACAGAGTCCCACTTCTCCAGGGGCTGATGAGAGGCAGCCCTCAACATTCCAAGATCAGCTGGACCTGTAAGGTGGCCCCTGGGACACCAAGCCAGCCAGACCTGTTCCATGTTCCCTTGGTTTCATGGCACTCTGCCGTGTCCCAATGTTCTGCTTGCTTCTGAAGTGTGGCCCCTTCCTTCCATGAGGCCCCGCAGGGTGACAATGGCCCTTGGGTTCCACAAGGCCCCACAGTGTCACAATGGTCTCCACAGAAAGGAAACCACAGAGCCCCTGTGTTTCAGGGTCTGATGAATTCTGCAGTCACCAGAGGCCAAGGCCAGCCAGACCTGTCTGTAATCACAGCTTTTGTGTAGGAGCAATCTTTGACTATTGGACTTCTGGGGATGGAATCCCAATTTCAGCCATGGACACCTAGCTGAAAGAAGGAGATGGATGAAGGATGAAGAAGGACAGTTGTTTTTCATAGGAAGGAAAGGGCAGAGCCCCAGTGTTGCAGGGCAGAACAGGGAGACCACCAGAGGCCAAGGCCAGCCAGAGCAGTCTGTCCTGGCAGCTTTTGTCTGGGAGAAACCCTCACATATAGGGAATTTTGGAGGAAAAGTACCAATTTTGCCCATGGTTGCCTGTGCAGGAGGGAGGGTTCTTTTCCACAGGAAGAAAAGAACAGAGCCTCAGTGTTTGAAGGCAGGTGAGAGCCAGCTCTCAGGAAGACAAGGTCAAACAGACTTGTTGGTAATGGCAGCTTTTATTTAGGGACAATCCCTGGATATTGGGAATTTTTGAGGGGGAATCCCATTTTGGCCACGGATGCTTGATTAAGAAGGGCAGTTCTTTTCCATTGAAGGAAAGCCCAGAGCCCCAGGGTTCTGTATCAGGGGTACATGAGAAGAAACCCTCAACATGCCAAGGGCAGTTGGACCAGTCAGGCCAAGCCAACCAGACCTGTTACCTGTTCCCTTGGACCCATGGGGCCCTGCAGTGTCCCAAAGGTGGTGTCATATTGGATCCTTGGTTCCATGAGGCCCAGATGTGTCACGCTGGCCTCTTGTTTCCATGGGGCTCCATAGTGTCACAATGGTCCCTTGCTTCCATGAGGCCTTGCAGGGTCACAGGGGTCTCCTTGGTGCCACAGGATCACAATGGACCCTTGGTTCCATGGGCACTCACAGTGTCAGAAGGGTCTCCTTGTTTCCATGGGGCCCTGCAGATCCCCTTGATTCAACGAGGCCTCAAAGTGTCAGAATGGCCTCCAGTATTCCAATAGGCCCCACAATGTCACAATGGACCTTTGGTTCCGTGGGGTCCCACACTGTTCCATGAATCCTTAGTTCCATGGGGCCCTGTAGCTCCTTGGTTCCATGGTGCCACACAGTGTGACAACTGCCCTTGGCCTGCCAACACTCCATAGTGTCACAATGGCCCCTCGGTTCAATGAGGCCTTGTGGTGTCACAATGGTTCAGTGAGGCCTTTAGTGTCACAAGAGTGTCCATGATTCCGTAAGTGTTGGAACCCTGGATGCTGAGAATTTTAACCTTGCTGTGCTGAAAGGCACAGACTTGCAAGAGAACACTGCGTTTGACCTGAGGCTGTGGAGAAGACTTCCAAAATTGATTAATAGCACTGGGGATACAGGTGCGTAGTTGGTTAGAGATGTATACTACCACAGGGTGGAAAACTTAGAGTTTGGGGTTTTAGAACATAGTAATAAATATGAAGCATATGGAGGTTTTAGGGTGGAGACAGGTTCTTCTTATTTACCTTCTTCTTACCTCCTTCTTCATGGGTTTGGGTGATATTTTGTGATTGAACAGAAAATTCTGCATTGCAGGCTTCAAGGGATCAGTTATTGGGTTAAAAGGGAAAATAATTTTGTAAGGACGCAGGAGCCTCCAGGTCGGTTTGGATGGATTCAAACGAGAGATCTCTGTTGGTTGCTCTTAGAATATAAGGTTTATTAGCGATGGTGAAAGGTCCTGCCTGGAGCTGCCAGACGAAGCACGTGGCAGGGCCTGAGGTGATGGGGGAGGAGAGAGACAAAGGGAAGAGAGGGTGCTCTAGGAGAGCAGGGATTCCACGAGGGGGAAGATCTAAGAGAGGGGAAGTCCCAAGAGGGCGTCTGGCCTGCCAGAAATGCCTCCCTTGTGCTCTCCAAGATGCACAGGGAGAGCCAGTGAGCAGGACATTTGGGAGGCAAACCTTCCAAGCCTTTTCTGAGGCCAGGCACACACCAAGATCAGCCAAGACTCTCCACCACACTGCCTGGCCCACCCAGCCCAGTCTGTGCTGGCCCTGGGCCACAGCAGCTCCCAGCAAGCAGGAGGCAAATGCATATTGCCAAGAGCTGAAACACAGCAGACAGGGAAGATGTGAAACATAAGTGTGTAAAGGCCTTTTAATTCACAGCTCCCACTGAGAGCTTTGGGGCTCGCAGATGGATAGATGGTTCTGCTCACCCCTCTGTCCAAAGGGGGGGTAACACACGCTGCTGCAGGTGCTTGGGTTGGTCTCTGCAGGTCCAGGTGGATGCCAAACCTGCTCTTCACAGCCTTCTCCCTTCCCCTGCCCCTCTGCCAAGTGCAGCGGGCCTCAAGGACTGAAAGGAGCACAGAGAGCCAAAGAAGGACACTTGCACCTGCCTCACTGGGAGCTCCCTGGGAAGCACTTTCCTTGAGAAGCAAGTCCCTGTCCTCCAAAAGCATTACCCCAAATGTGCGGCTTTTCTGCTCAACACCAACACACCCTTAGGAAACGCTGGCAAGGCTGAAGGACTTCATGTCTTTTCAGGACAGGCACTCCAGCTCCAGCTCCTATTCCCCCAAGTGCCTTTCCAGGTGGAGGCTCAGACGTGCAGCCCCAGGCCCTCTACAAACACAAGCTGCTCAGTGCCTCTTCACCTGCCTCAACTCCTGCCTGCGCCCACAGCACCAAGACCAGGCTGTTCCCAGCCAGAGCCCAGAGCCCTGCTCCCGCAGGACGCTCTTGCCAGCACCTTCCAGGCCTCTCTGCTGTGTACACAGCGCTTTTCATGCCCGCTCCCAACAGGCTCTGGAAGGCAGAGCACAGCCTGGCTGCCTCTGCCACCAGCACAGCCCAAACACAGGCAGAGGAAGAAGCAGCAGGGGCTGTTTTGTGGCCATGCCCAAGAGAGACTGGAAGGGTGCCCTCCCTCTGCTCTCACTTGCTTGGCTTTCTGACTGGCTCTGAGCCTGGGGCTGCCATTCCTCACTTGTGGGCACCAGAACCACAGCCGGGATCCCGGCACTGCCTGACAGCGCTCCGGGCACTGGCAGGGTCGCGCGTCCCAGTCTGGGGCACCGCGCTGCTGCTTCCTTTGCCCTCAGGCACACCCAAAGCTCCCTGCTAAGCCCGGATGGTCGCTGGTTCTGCCCTCTCCCTGATCCTGGGCAGGGATGGAGCACTGCTGAGCTTTCAGGAAGCTATTCCTGAAAACTTCCAGCATTCCAAGATCCTTTGCCCTCCGTGGAAGCTTGCCATGGAATCCCTCACAGCTGCCTTCAGAGCATACTCAGCTTGGCTCCTCCAAATTCCAGGGGCTCCAGAGAGCTGTGTGACATCACAGAGATGTCCGTGTGACATCACAAAAATCTGTGTGACCTCACAGGGTCAGTGTGACATCAAAGAGATGTCTGTGTGACATCACAAAGAACTGTGTTACATCACAGAGAGCTGTGTTACATCACAGAGATGTCCGTGTGACATCACAGAGGGCTGTTTGATCTTGCACCTTCTGGAAGATGGAGTATTGCCCACTCTGTATTGCCCGGAGCACATGCAATGTTTGAAGTGCCAGCTCTGACATGGCACTACTGACATCCTCTGTCGGTCATTCAAGGGCTGCAAGAGAGAGGAACAGAGCCACGGTCAGATCCCGACTCTGCGGGGAGCCGAGGGGAGCCCCCCCTGCCAGGGCCATCCCAGCCGGCTCTTGCCATGGCCGGGAGGGATCAGGGACCAAGGGGATCAGCCCGGAGCTGCTGGCCACGCATTCCCCACGTGTCCCTGAAATCTCTGTGTGCTCTACCTAGGAGAGCAGAGCTCTCCGCAGCCGGGGCAGGGCTTGCAGCTCGCCCCGGCAGCCCCCGCTGGCAGCCCGCTACCCTCACTCACCATTGAGGATCAGCTGGAGCTTTTCCTGCTGTTCCCTCAAGTTCCTCCCGGCCATCCCTGGGAACACAGAGCCTGTCAGGCCCAGCAGCACAGCTCCCTGCCAGCGGCGCTGCCAGCCCTGTGCCCACACGCCCTCCTGGCCCGGCTCGTGGCTCACCCATGAACCTGACGGCGCCTCTCGCAGGGGCTCCTGTGGGCTCTGCAGGTAGGGCAGGGCCCAGCGCAGGTGCTCGGCCACGCTGCTGCTGTCCTCTGCCAGCTGCAGAGAGCGGCAGGAGGGAAGGGCTGGCCCCGCAGCCCCGCCGGGCCGGGGCTCCATGGGCACCCGGCTCGGGCCGCAGGAGCCTGGAGCAGAGCCCGCGCGGCCTCGGGCTGCAGCAGCGGGCAGGGGCACAGCTGCCAGCCCGCACACCGAGCACCACGCTCAGGGGGCTTCTCCAGGCTGGGGCTGCGGCTTCCCGGCCCTCCTTACCAGGCACTCGGCAAACTTTGACAGCTGCTCCTTCTTCAGCAGCTTCTTGAGATTCCTCTTCTTCAAAAACTCGGCCACACCAAGCAGCGTTTCCTGAGAAGCCTGGAGAGCAGCAGAGACGCGGAGATGGCCCCACAGCCCAGGGCGCAGGACCCGTCCCTGTGCCAGGGCCTGGAGGAGGCTGCAGCCTGCGAGGTGCCAGGGCAGGAGGCAGCCCAGCCCCTGCCAGGGGAACAGCAGCAGCTGCCGAGTCCTCACCTCTGCCACTCGCTGGTTCTCATCATGGCAGTGGAAGGAGAGTGGCAGCAGGCTCTGGCGCATGTGTGCCTTCAGGGGCTTTTTTTCCTCTTCCGGAAAAAAATCCAGCATCTCTTGGAAGACAAACATGGAGCACAACTGCACCTGGCTATCATGCTGTATGAAAGGAAGGAAGAAAGACCTCAGCGTCAGCTGCTTCAGGCCCACCTGGGCACAGCCTGTAAGTGCACAGGGCATAAAGTGTGCGGGTAGCACCCGCTGGCCGTGGCTGGAGGCGCAGAGCCTTACGTTGTCAAAGAGTGGCAGGAGCGCCTCAGCCAGCTGCAGGGCGAGGTTGCTGGTTATTGGGGCACCATTGCAGAGAAATAAACCCCTGAGGAGAACCGTGGTCATCCTGAGCATGACACTGTCATTTTCCTGTCGGAGCTCCACGAGCCTTTCATGCAGGCTCCACATCCTTATGGCCATCTACGTGTGGAACACAAGTGTGTGAAACACCATCCTGCTGCCACAGGGCCCAGGGGCCAAAGGCCTGTGCCAAAGCACTGGGGCAGCTGCAGCAGGAGGCAGGAGAGCTGGCAGCAGCTGCCTCAGTGCCCCAAGGCCAGCCGAGCCCCAGGGACTGCCTTCCCCAGCCCCACGCTGGCAGCACGGCTTCAGCCCCTGCGCTCTTCTCACCGAGGCACTGGTGGTGCCGAGCACCACGAGGCCTCTGAGTGCCAAGCGACGCCTCCCCCTGCACTCGCTCTGCAGGTTCTTTGACAAGAACTCCAGGACGCTGTCACGGCATTCACTCAGGTTCAGGCGCTCCAGGACCTGAAAGGCACAGGGCAGTGACAGGGGAGCGGCCGGCGGGAGCCCAGAACCGCACAGGGCCGGGCCCAGGCAGCAGCACAGGGCGCGGGCTCCGTCCCAGGCACTGCGGCCAAGAGAGGGCAGAGAGCCGGGAGGCAGCTGAGCGAGGCAGCGCTGGCCTTCAGGCTCACCTCCACAAGGAACGCCAGGGCGGCCAAATCCCGGCATGGCGTGTCTTTGCTGAGCAGCCCGAGCAGTTGGAATGCAATCGCGGAACACACGGCTTCGGATGCACGGTGCATTTCTCTGACAGGAGGAAATAGGAGCCAAACCCCAAGCCAGCGGGGGCAAACCTCTCCCAGGACTGCCTCCCAGAGGTCTGGCCTTTCTCCACCACCCTGCAAGGGGCAGCTGAGCTCTCTGGGAGGTTGCTGCTCTTGGGCACGCTCCTCTCCCAGCCTTTTGCAGCCTCCTTGGCCGTCCCTTGGTGACAAGGGCTTCTGGCCCACAGCCACGGGGACTGTGTGGGGCACCTCGGGCACAGGGCACACATGCCGGGGACAGCTGGGGAGCAGGGGGTCTCACCTGGCCAGCACGCCCACAGCACAGTGGTGGGTGTCAGCACAGAGCAGTGTGTCCCAGCCACACTTGTCTTCCATGGCCACCACCACATCCTCATGCTGCACTTGGCAGAGCAGGGACTTCAGGGTCCGCACTGCAAACCTGTGTGCAGAGCAAAGCCCAGGTCACACTGGGAGCACTGGCTCCTGCCCAGGGATTTGGCAAGGACAGGAGGACTGGCATGGAGCACCTGCTGGGGTTGGAGGCAAGGCCGTGTTGCTGCTGGCATCCCTTCCAGAAGGTATCGACCTCCTCTGGCATATCCAGAGTGCTTGAAGAACACTTGGAAGAGCAGATGGACAAACAGGCGGGGGAAATACACGGTCACCATCTGTGGGACACAGGGCAGCTGGAGGATCTTCCACATCCCCACAGTTGCCTGCAAAGGACAAAGCCCCCTGAGACAGCGCTCAGTGCCGAGGTGTCCGTGTGGCAGGGCCCGAGCACGGGAGGGAGAGGCCTGGAGAGACGCAGGGGGAGCACCGGGCCTGGTGGCCCTGAAGCTGCCCCAAGGCCAGGTTTCAGCCCAGCACCTGAGGCAGGGAGACGCCGTGGGGGAGGGAGGATGGAGAGCTGCTGGAGGGGTGGCCTTGGGGCCAGCAAAGGCAGAAACTCACAGCCAGGGCAAGGACAGCCGTGTGGTCCCCATCGGAGGTGCACGTGCTGTGCTCTGGCCAGCTCCCCAGCACCTCGAGGAGTACGAGCATGGCCGGCTCTGCAGTCCTGGGCGAGCACATGATGCTCTTCCACATGGCCAAAGCAGCTCTGTGGGGTCAGAGCTCTGTCTCAGAGGGGTCTGGGACACAGCAGCGTGGCCTGGGTGGCAGCGGGGAGCTGAGCTGCTCTGCCAGCCCTGCCTCTGCCCACTGCCCCTCACTGGCAGCACACAGGCAGCCCAGCCCTGTGGGGACTGGCCCCTGAGGGGCAGGGGGGAAGCATGGCACCACGCTATGGGGCTGGCAGGGGCCAGGGCTGGCAAAGGGAGCAGCCAGAGGGCCCTGGAATTCTCTGTTGGTCAGACACCTGTGGGACAGGCTGTACAGGGTGAATGGCTGCTGAGCCTTGTGGACACGTGGGCCCTGTACCTGTCACACACTGGGGCCACACGCAGGAGAGCCATCACCACGTCAGAGGGCTGTGCCTCTGTCAGATCCAGAAGGGGCCTGTACAGATTGTACTCAGGAAACTCATTGGCCACGAGGATGTACCTCACCATGGCAGGCAGCTGGAGAAGGCAGGGGAGACTTGGAAAGCTGCCAGAGGAAGGAATGTGCCCAGCTGCCCCAGAGAAGTGCTTCCCTTGCCACCACACTGCCATGGCCTCAAAGGCTTCCAGGGAGCAGCAGGCGTGGCTTGGGAGGCCAAGCAATTGCTGGGAGGATCCAACCCTGGCCACAGGCTGCTTACTTGCTTTGGGCTGGAAGGACCCTCCTGCACAAGCATATCCAGCAGGGCAGCACTGGTCTTGGTTTTGAAGATGGGAGAGTACGCTCTGACCACAGTGCCCATGACGCTGCTCTCTTCCTCCCGAATCCTCTTCATGAATTTGCAAACCATCTGCAGCAGAAGGGCAAGAAGCCCGGGATGTAGCATGGAGTGCTCCGAGCACAGTGCTGGGCTGAGCAGTGCCAGCAGGCCCAGCCCAGGTGGGGATGGCTGCAGGGACCTGCGCTGTTCTGCGGAAGCGGCCACGGGTGCGTTCCTGCTCTCGTGTGCGCTGCACGGCTGCACCTGGCAAAGAGCGAGCGCAGCCCGAGCTGAGGGGCTGCGGGAGAGGCCGGAGAACACAGCCCAGCCCTGCGCTGCCCAGGCAGGGACAGCCCCGCGCCGCCCCAGGGCATGGAGCACGGCTGTGGGGTGTCTGCCCGGCCCCTATTCCATCCTGTCCATGGGCATGGCCCCAGGGGATGGGATGGGATGGGATGGGATGGGATGGGATGGGATGGGATGGGATGGGATGGGATGGGATGGGATGGGATGGGATGGGATGGGATGGGATGGGATGGGATGGGATGGGATGGGATGGGATGGGATGGGATGGGATGGGATGGGATGGGATGGGATGGGATGGGATGGGATGGGATGGGATGGGATGGGATGGGATGGGATGGGATGGGATGGGACCAGCATAGAATCAACAGTGCACCAGCTAGTGTAGGAATCCTGAGGATATTTAGAATAATGTTCTCATTCTCAGTTTGGACATTTAGAATAATGTTTTCATTCTCAATTTGGACATTTACACAGTGCTGGCAATATTTATATTTTTATACATTTATATTTTTATATATTTATATGCCAGCAAGACACAGGCAGAGTTGACAATGTTTTAAAAGGTTTTTGTTATGGCAACAAATTAATGGAAACTGAAAAATTAATACTTAGGTACAAATACTTAGCTTAAAACCACAGGCTGAGAACACTGTGATGAAAGACAGATGAAAAAAAAAAAATTATGCAAAGGGTTTCTATAAGGGTAAAAGATTGAAAAGAATGGTTGTGAACTGTTTTATACACTCCATTTTCCCATAAAAGGATCTGTGTGCTTTGTAAGCAAACTAAGAAAAAAATTACTTTCTATTCATTCTCAGCAAAAAGACTTTTCCTATTTCTCCTTAATTTGGACAAGACTGCCTTCACCTTCAAATTTATTCTCTTGCTCACTTACCTGTGTAATGCTTAGTCCCTGTTCTGCATGCTCATTTTCTTCACTTTTATGAGGCATACTCTCCTCATCTTCTTCTTCCTCTGTTTCTTCCATTTCCTGTGCCAAGATCACCTGTTTCTCTGTTAGCTTTTTTTCTCCAGCTGATTTTTGACAACTGTCCCCATCTTCTGGCACCAGCTGACAGAGGTGATCGTCCTGCTCTGCTCTGGGCTGGGATGTCCTTGCCTCGAGCCCTGGGGGTAATTTTGATTGCCACAATGTCAGAAAGACCTAAAGCTATTAGAGAAATGTCCAAAGGAGGGACACAGAGATAGTGAAGGCTCAGGAGGGGAAACCATACAAGAAGTGGCTGAAGGCATTTGGTTCTGCTGTAGGAGACTGAGGTCACACCTCACTGGCGGCTGCAGCTCCTCTCAGGGGCAGTGAAGGGGCAGCTCTGATCTCTGTGACAGGGACAGGACTCGGGGAATGGCTGGAGCTGTGCCAGGGGAGGATTAGTCTGGAGATTAGGAAAAGGTTCTTTCCTCAGAGGGTGGCCAGGTACTGCCCAGGCTCCCCAGGGAATGGGCACAGCCCCAAAGCTGCCAGAGTTCCAGGAGAGTTTGGACAATGCTCTCAGGGATACACAGGGTGAGATTGTTGGGGTGTCTGGGCAGGGCCAAGAGTTGGACTTTCACAATCCCTATTGGTCCCTTCCAACTCAGGATACTCTGATTTTCCTCTCTTTGCACGATGCTCTCAGCTTGCTGCTCCACCATATGTTCACCTTCTGAAGCCTCGACTACTTATTTACAGTTAAAGCAGAGTTCTTCTGGTTACAATCCAAAGAAATACAGATTGAGAAACAACCAAGCAGAAATACCTGTTTGGACTGTTGAGGTATTATTTTGATCTTGAACTGTGGAGTCTATTGTGTCTTGCAAGTTCTAAAAGCAAAACAACAACAAAAAACACCCACCACAGCATTTTAAAATATAGATTTGCTTTCTTCTAAAAAATCCATATCCCTTCTCAAATATATCTATTTCAGTAAGATAGGCTAGTCTTGAAAAGATCACTCACTATCTAAAGAACCTGTAACACTCAAATCAATTGCTGAAAATCTGTTACCTTGTAGTTTTCTGGTCAAAAGCCAAGTGAATTTGCTAAAATTCTGTTTGTAACAAGGACAGAGTTAAAAGTGCGGGACTGAGAAATGTTTTGGTTTCCCTCTGCTCGCTCTACCAAAAGCACTTTATTCAATGGCTGAAACGGTACTTTATGTAATCTGAATTTCAAAGGTAAATTTTCTCTAAAGTGAAAAAGTAATACACCAGTAAGGTTTTAAACCAGAAGAAATTTTCTTTTTACCTGTTTGAAGATTTCCTTCACATTAAAATGCTGGCTGATGGATATACTATAAGAAATCAACTCCCACAAAATAGCTTTTGGATAAGCCATTACTTCATTCATTACAATCTGCTTGAATGTCTCATTCCTGTCAAATTGAAGATCACTGTTTAAGAGATTAAAATATTAGAAATAAAATTAAGTGTGACTACAGTGCCCTTAAACTTAATTTTTTTGATAAATCTCATGAAACCTTTAGGCTAAACATTGTCATTGATCTGTTTATACTGAATACAATCACATCCTGGCTTGTTAGAGATTAGTTCATTACAAATAAATAAATGCACAAAAGTTAAGAAATATTTCCAATAAAGCCTTTTACATCCTTCCTTTTGGATGGGGAACTGTTCAAACTCTGCTTATGTAAGAGAGGTCAAATTACTGTCTTTCTTGGTAGTTCTACACTGTGCTCAGCTGGGACTGAGCCTTTCTGGTTTATTTTCATTTTACTTGAAAATAAAAACTAATGGTTCAAGCTGAGTCTAAATTTAAAAAAAAATCAGTGTTTACACTTGTTTTCATTTACATTTGCTTTGTCTTCTAAACAAAGATAACTATGGGGAATTTAGGTATGTATTCAGATAGGTTACAATGTATTTTCACTTGGTCTGTTGCCTCCGGCTTTTTAAAAATTGTATGAATGATTCTTAAGAGTATCAAACCACCACAATCCCACTATAAGGTGTGTAAGACTGCCCCTCATGTCCATATTGCTCTTCTAATGTGCCTCTGATCTAACAGGCAGAAAAGACCCCTGGGTGTGAGAACAGAGCTGCTTCCTCTTGGGTTTCACACCTGCTGCTAAAATGTTTAGCAAAAAGAGCAGTATTGTACCAATTTTTATAGGGTTTTTAAGGCTGCAAATGCCTAATCACCAGAAGGATAACAGAGAGCTTACCAAAATTAAATACTTTGGCTACTTAAAGATCTTAGTCCCTGCAACTTTGAATGAGATCAAGTCTGTGAGTGCAGACGTGATGGTGCAGACCAACTTTTGATTCCTGTGATTCAAGAATCTGAACTACTTTTACCTTCTGAATAAGGCATGGATGTGATGGTATGCACAGGAATACTGATGTGGTATGGTTTTTGAATTATAGCAGTCTTTCTTCATCCCATTCCTAAACTGTGGGTATTATTTGCCTTAACCTTGTTCAATATGTGCATTATTTTATATTCTTACATCAAGTGAAACACTCTTTTTTCCATACCTTCACACAACAGCATAAACAAGGCCTAAGTAGTACAACCAATGTTAAAATATGCTTTACTTTTATACAAAATTCATACCTAGCTCTAATTTGATCTAGAGAAGAAAGGGCATTCTCCAAATATTCCTTCAGCTCTTCTTCACAGCTTGCCATTTTTATTTTTTCCAAAATTGTATCCAGATCATCTTTCATCACCTAAGGCCACATTAAAAAGCTAATAAAAACAGTTTAGTATATACTAAAATCTCCATAACTATTTAGGATTCAAGTAATTTGATTATGAATGTATATTCCACACCAAGACCTTAGCAAAACTTACCACCTGTGAAGATCTTCCTTGATAATGAACAGCTCTGACACAGCCACCCCAAGCTGGCTGTTGTAGCTATGAGAATTTGGCATTCAACCGGACTCCATACCTGCACAAGATCTCATAATAGCAACTTACAGCCACTTTGTACAGAAAGCAGCAGTGATCTTTATCACATTTGCCATATCAAGAATAAGACAGGACTGTCCATTCAGTGTGAATCAAGCATTTAGCAAAAATGCACTTGACGGAATGAAACTTAAAAGTAGAAATTCCAATATAAAAGTCAGATATTTCTAGCAGCTGTTTTGAATTCCAGAGGGTTCTTTGTATTAAGAAGACTTTTCTTTACATTATGCCACATCATTGTTTTTATGTTTATACCTGTATTATGTCATCCTGTTCCAATCTGTATTTATCTACTTTTTCCTCAAGTACATCTTCCTGCTGTGACAGTTTGAGTAGATGGACATCCCACAGACCCATGGCCTCCTGAACACAGCTGTACAAGCCTTGACAATGCTGCTCATGCCATTTAGCCATCTCCTAAAAATCGCTCTAAAGAAAAGCATTCCAGTGAACAACTCATTTTTAAACTGCTGCAAGGTGAAATGAATTAATAAGAGGATATGTAACATGGGAAAAGGCTGCATGGAACTATACAAATGGTGTTCAATATTGTGTCTTCTATATGGTGACTAAAAAAAATCCAAGTAAACTGGGTAAGAATGTGGATTTTTATTCTACAAGCTGAGAGTATCAAAACTTCTGTTTATTCTGACATGGCAAAGCACTGAATCATATTCTAAAATTTATCTCTTTAGGAACAACTGCGCGGTCATTTTTATGTATAGAATCACAACATTTGGGAGATCATTTAAATCTATTCCTCTGCCTTCAGACAGACTGGGCCATACGTCATTCATACCTAGCATATGTATTTCAGATATAAATGATAATAAAAATGAAACAATAAACACAGTAATTATGAACTCTTTCATGTGAAACTCTTCCACACCAAACCTGGTTTCTTTGTAGTGTTTAGTCACACTATGGAGCTCTTTCTTATGTGACATCAATAGCCTACAATGTAGAAGGCATTGCAGATAGGAGCACAGAAATAACAGACTAATGCCAAGAAGATAAAAGCAAATGTAATAAACACACATCCATGTGCTCCAGTTCTTCTTCAAACCTGTGTTTTAGTTTCTCAGTCATCTGAAGCATGTTGGAATGTACAATTTCAACATCTTCTACTGTGCAAATGTTCTTATCCAACAGGGTCATCTAAATGAAAAGAATAGCAAATTATTGACATGCATGACTTTCAGAAAGCATGACTAAACTTAGTGTTTCTTCTCTTGTGATGGACAGAGAAAGACTCAGCCTCCTATATCCCACATTTGTTTACTAAACACTACAATTCAACTGGATACAGGAGGAGAAACTGAGACAGAGAGCAAGACAGATTTGCCAAGATAGATTTAGCACAAAGGCTGAAGGTCCTTACATTCTCCACATAAACACAGGACAGAACCCCCTTCATTACTGGCATTTGTTACAGCTTTTACACATTTCAAGTACAAATGCCAAACACTACTGTGAAACTAAATGGATGGTTACTTTTTGAACTGACTAAGACAGAGGTTAAAAACTAATTTCACTTGTTATCTCAGTGTTTGGTGGATCCTCAAACACATTTTACTGTAATGGCACACTGTACCACGGCTACCACACCCAAAACTGGGACACTCACCTTGCAGGTCTGCACTTTTTCCTGACATTTGCCCTGCACCAGCTCATACTGGACACGCAATTTCTCCCCAAACTCTGCATTATGGGTGTCTGAATGGTATGGAACAGACCACAGTCAACATTCTGTATTTCACAGTGCAGTGTGAAAAGGAAACATGACAAGAGGCCATGTGCTGAATCTCAGCAGAGGGAACAGATCCCAGCAGTGTCACACATCTGTGTGACACTAACAACCAATCAAATAAGATGCTTTAATACACAGCCGTTTATAATCATGCTTAGAAGTAGCAAGTTATTTACAATTGCTACCAGCTTCTTTGCTACCATACAGGCTACAAACATCACAACAAGACGTGCTCTGGAGCAAGAGAAGGCAGGCACACAGAGGGAAGGCACCCTACAGGACATAGAGAAAGGAAGTACCTCCAGTATTTCTTCCCCTCTTCTTCTCCAAGAGTTAAAAAGGAGTATATTTTTGTATGATTGAAAACTGCTCCATGTCAAAATTAAACTTTCATTTCCCCAGATTAATTCTAACCAAGCCAGTTCCTGCTAGATGTGACCATGTACAAGTGTTTGTACCAGCCAAAGGAAAGTGATGTCACAGGCAGCTTCTTTGGGTCTTACTGCCAGCTCAAAGCAACTGAGAAGGCGGGATGGAACAAAGAATAGAGCAAACATGCACTTTCAAAGCAACTGTATGCCTCATCATTGCCCAGGAAAAAAGAAAGTATTGCTTGAATTCCAGACTGTTTGTATGATTTCCCAACTTACCTATACTTGTGTTTAAATTCTCCAGAGTTCTGTACCATTCATTAAAGTCAGATTTTGTATGTGTTGGAGGCAGCAAGGCACTATCAAAGTAGTAAACAAGAGTCAGGTAATCTAAAATACAAACCAGTCCCGTGTATATAAAACTATTAAAAAATACTAAATTATGAATCAGAGCATCCATGCTACTGTGCTTTATTTTATTTACAGCCATCTTGCAATGAAAATCAACCAAAGAGACTGTTGTTGTTCAAGGCCAACTGTTTACTACCCAACAAGGAACTGTTATCTACCTTGCTCCCAACATCCACTGTAAAAAAACTCCCTGTAAATACAGTAATGCATTGCACCCAAAAATGCTTTTTGTGTTCAGGATGGATATTCAAACACAGCAGTGTCAGATTTCTATCCATATTCCTCTCTGAATTTATTACACAAATTAAACCCCTTGGATAAAAAAACACCAACTTCTAGTTCTCCACCCATCTTTGTCTGCCCAGTTCTACCAGTTTCAAATGTCAGTAATATTTACTTTTGCATTCCTGCATTTTTAGCCCACAATCACCACTTCTTTAGTGTAGCTGGTGCAGTGAAAATCAAGAATGCTTTTCCATTAAAAAGAGCTGTAGAAAAATAGGGTTTGACCCTGTCTTACTGCTGAATTTAACAATCACACACTGACAGAAAGCAAAGTGCATTTTGTAGCCAAGCTCCTCACATTAACTCCAGCAAGAACTGTTTTCCTTTATACTATATCCTCTTCTGCCATACCCAATATGCTGCAAAACCCTCAATCTCTGTTCACCAAGTACAATTTGCTCCTTAATCATATTTTCCATTTCCTCAGCTGGGGGATTCTGTACTTCTTCACTTGCCATAAATTCTCTGCAGGATGGAAAAAAGATACGTATAATGGAAACATGATATCAAACATGATATCATACATGATATGTATAAAGAAAAAATAACTTTTTTTAACTTGTGGTTTTATAGAAACCACAAGTGAACACTAGTCACTTTGTGTTATTCATTGTCCAAAATAAGACTGCAAAACTTCTGACCTGAAGCTCTGAATAACACAGTTCTTTTGGATGAGCTTCCAGTCCTTGACTCTCTCTTGCCACTTCAGTTGATGCAATTTTTCTTTCTCAAGCTCCGATTTCATTAGATTAAAGAGCAGCTTGGCAGTTGCCCTCTCATTACCCAGCAGTGCTTTGTTTATATTCTGCATATTAAAAAAAAAAAAAAAAAACAAAACTAGGAGTAGAAGCAGCATACAACATGCAAAAAACAAACAAAAATGTATGTTCTACAGAAAATGAGGTGAAAAAAGAATACAAATTATTAAAAATACCCTGCAAAGTAGAAATCTCTCTATATTTCAGTGATTGATAGGCAGAAAAAATTAATTTTAGCTAGGAAAAAAGACATTCTAGGAATATTCAGACTGCTATCCTGTTCCAGGTAAAACATTTACCATTGCCTTATTGTTTATGAGCTTGTGAACATCAGCTGCCAAGAAGAAGGAAATTTCCTCCAGTTTCACTGTATACTTGGTCAGTACCTCTGTTATCTGTGCAATGAAAGAATAAAGAAAAGAAACAACAAAACGTTAACTCAAATATCAGTATCCCAAATTAAAAAACTACATGAGCAAGAGAATTTTTTCCATTAAAATTAATTCCATTCGATTCATTAATTATTCATTAATTAAAACTATTAAAGTGAATTAAAATTAATTGGATGACACACAGATTGAGAAGTAAATTTTAAAATATTAATCTTAGTTACTTTAAAGACTAACTTTTTCAGTAATTCATAAAAACAGTAACTAAAACATTCTACTTTGCTACTACTCAGCTGATTGCTCTTTAATACCTGTGATAATTGAGTGCTCTGCAGACTGGCCATAATATGAATTTAAAAATCTAACTAAATTCCTTTCAAATATCTGAAGGGAATCCACCAGTGCCTGTTTTGAGTGAACACAAAATTAAAGCAAATGTGTTCATCTCTGACATTTATCGTAACTAATCCAACAGAAAGGTTACTGGTGGTACTCTTGGACCTATTCATCATACCTGAATTACAAAAAGAGAAGCAACTGGCACTGGTAGAACAAACAGCTCTTCTTTGCCTACAAGGACAGTGCAGCAAGCTCTTCCACAGTCTATTTTTTTAATCCAAACATTTCCTATGATGTCCAATGACTTTTACAGGTTAGGCTGAAGACTACAAAACTGCAACATGTCTGCTAGCGACATCCAGCCAACCCAAACTAAAATCAAGCTAGGTCATGTCTAAGCTCCTTCTCAACTGCAGAATGGTTATGTTCCCCCCAAAAATAACAGACCAAATCAAAGTTTGACCTACACAACCCTCCAGGGAAATAAAAGCAGCTTGTATATTCCTTGCACCTTTAGCATAAGTAATTGTGAAAGAAACACCTTCAAACTAGGAAAAAAGTGGCTTCTCCTGATTATGTGGGTATAAAATGAATAGTTTATTGGGGAAAAGAAAGCAATCACCACACAACAGAACTACAGGCAGACCTCTGACTCCTTTGGAAACAAGCTACTCTTTGCTCTGCACCCAGCATTGTATCAGCAAATACCAATCTTATGCTTAAGTAACAGTTATTAAGACTGCAGCTCACTTTCATGGCTCGACTCCTTTCAGTCTCCTTTAGGGATGCATCCATTGCCCTGATACACTTCCTTCTGTTTGAGGACTCCTCGTGTATCATATTCCAGAGTTCTTCCAAACCCTGCAATAAAAATGTACTTTCAATTTCACTGAAAAGTGAAAACACATAAAAGAAAATTTAAAAAGTAAAAACCCAATAATTTTGGACTCCAGCAAGCCATAAGAAGACGCTACGCAGAGCAGATACAAGTAACTGCAGTTGAGCCAATGCTGAGTTGCCTTACTTCAAATGAGAAGGCTTCCAAAGCCATGTCAGATGCAACCTTTTCAAACAGAAGTTAACTCTTTTCATCTGATTTCATCACTTGAAGCTGAAGGAGTTCTTGAAGATTCAAAACAGAGGCTGCCATCTCCTGTAACAGTAGGTCAGTGTGATCATTTGAATCTTGGGCCCTGACCTTAGAAGAGCTCCAGACTGGATAAAAAACTCCTGTCTTACCCTGCCAATGCAGCCCAGCTCCCGCTGCATTCCCATCACTGCTCTATCGTGATGCTTTTGCTGCCGTTCTGCCAGGTTCTTCCATGTACTGCTGCCTGTTTCCTCAGGAACTGCCAAGGAAGAAATGAGGATTCTATAGCCTGGAACTGTTGCTGCAGAACATGGGATGCATGAACAGTAAATGCCAAAATCGACACTATGACCGCTGTAGTTTGTGCAGCTTTCACGGTGTGCAACATCTTTCCAAGGGAAGTGCAATCTTAGCAAATGCAGGTTAAAAATACTAGGGCATATTTTAAACTTCTGATTTTCAGAAGGATAACAGCATAGAACTATCAATTAAGCTCAGGTACGATATAAAAAATTTGCAACATTTCAGGAATGAGATCTGATTACATCAGAACTGGAATTTATCATCTAAACATAACATGTGATTGACCAACAATTTCACAACTGTCTTTTTTTTTTTTTCTATTAGAAGCCTCATCATCTTCAAAATTACCTACATAGCATCAAAAATGTGTCAGGCCATTTCCCGAGCTTGATTTTTGTTACCTTGCAGGAGAAAGAGTACCAATGTGGGTGTAACCAAACTGTGTACTCTACTCCCCTCTACCTCATTTTATGATGACCTGCTAATGATGGGTGGTTTTCAGCACACCTGACCACCAGGATAAAAGTGTTAAAATGAGAGAGGCAAGCCCTGCAAGGTGAGGTGGTATTTCTTTATCCTTAAAATGATTCAGCTGGGGAAGCAGCTGCACCATCTATCCAGCGAGGGTCATCTGTGCTAATGGGCCATAATGAACTGATTATGCAGTAGCAGAATGGGAAGCTGAAACGACTACCATGTACTCCAAAAATATTCTAGCATTCATGGGATTACATCATTCCATTCCATTATGAAGCTCCCTGCACTGAGGGATGTACCACATGAACTCCACTGTATATAATTCAGGCAGTCTGGGGACTTGGGACACCACCACCACTGGATATCCAGAGGAGGATCTGAACTTCCACAAGGCCACCCGTTGTGGCAGCACATTTCTCCCTCTCTCAGGATTTTTCATAGAGGTGCACAGAGAGAAATTAAAGAGAAAACAATTTCTATTTCTGCTCCTTGTTTTTCTCATGTGGAATGTGTTTGGAGAATTGTTTACCTAGGGTGATTGCTTGATTGGATTCTGGTGAGGATGGTTTGAGCCTGATGGCCAATCCAACCCACCTGGGGCTGGACTCTCCAGAGAGGGTGACGAGTTGTGTTAGAGATATAGAGTTAGAGAAAGTAATATGTGGTTTTAGTATCTTCCTTTATATAGTATATTAATGTATTTTAGCACAGTTATAATAAAGAAATCATTCAGCCTTCTGAATTGAGTCAGACATCATAATTTCTTCCCATTGGGTTCGCCTGCATTTACAATAACCCATTCTGACAGGACTGCAACCACTGCAACCCTGACCAACAGGGTGCCAGGTGGTACTCTGACTTTGTGGTTTTAAACCAGTTTTGCTGTATCATTGCATTTGCTGTAATCTTTCTATTAAATTGTAACTCCAGTTTGAAATCTCTCACAAGGTAACAGCTAAACCTGTTACATGTACCACATTTCCTGTGACTGTAAATTAAAATAGATGACATTAAGGGAAACCAGTTTTACCAACTACATCGGGAGGCCTCTGACTTCCTCAGCTGAACTTGCACCTACGTTTCCCCATGCCTCTGGAAAAGTTGTAGATTGTCTGAAACAGAAAGAGAATAAAGCTTCAATTTGTATTAAAAATGCACCAGAAGAAGGACTAACATAATAGTATAATACACTTTAATTGGCAAAATTTAACATTAAAGTGAACATAAGTGTCATTCTAACTTTAAAGAATATAATTCAAAGAATCAAAGTTGCCTCTTCTGAGATGAACTGAAGTCTGGGTAGATCCCAATTCTAAATCTATTAGGATGGCATTACAGCAATATATGCTAGATTTAGAACATGTAAACTACAGAGACTTACAGAATAGCTCTAAAAGGTAAAAAACCTAGGAACTCTTAAGGAGACACTGGCAAGAAATGTGGAAATAGCCTTTATCTGCCCAGTGCTTTTCCCAACAGCTTGGGCACTGTGCTTGTCCTTGGGGTCAGTGAGAATCCCTGTATTGCTATTCAGCAGCTGGATCAGGGTAAAAAAGGATGGATGCATTAACTCCATTCTTGTTCATTACATTATCTTACTGCATCATCATGTAAGCCATTTACTTGGAAATACAGCCTAAAAAATATTTGTCAGACTGGGTGTATATCTAGATTGCTAAGAGCAAAGACAATTTCTTTTTAAAAGGAAAACCATACAATATGTCTGCCATTGCAAATATTAGTCTGGTAGCCTGCACTTCAACAGGCAGCAAGCAGTTCATTACACTAAATTTACATGTGGTGAGGAGACAATCTGTTACAAGTCCTTAGTGCTATGAGCAAGAATACACGAGTATATAATTCCCGGTGAAAATCTGTCCATTTCATTCCTTTAGTTAAGAACATATATTTGGGGTTTTATGCTTCTGTTCCCTACCTGTCTGACTGTGGCTTTTTTGTGAAGTCACTGATGGGTGTTGTTCCAACACATTTCTGCTGATTACTCATCAGAAATGGCATGGCATCAGCAAACATTTCTGAATGCCTATTTAAAGGGAGCTTTTTACTCTTCTTAGAGGACTTTGTCTTCTTCTTTCCTTCATCCAAAAGGTGGGCTAAGTGAGCCTTCAAAGAGCCATAATCTTAACAATTAGAATTCCTTCAGACCTACTGAATGGAGAACTGGGACAAAATAATGAATGAAAAATAGTAGGGGAAACACAGCAGAAGAGAAAGGTAAAACAATGAACCCTACATACCACACACATAACCATTTTCCTCTAAGGCTATTTTCAAAATGAGAAAAAAAGAAAAAGGATAATCTTTTCCTCAGAGAGGAAAAGTGGACAAACTGGATGGTGTTGCCTTGCTTACAGTTACCAAAAAAGTAAAGAGCAGAGTGAGAAATGCCTGAATCTGGATAACTATGCCTTTCAATGTTTTACTGCTGTGCTATGATTCTGCCTTCAGTTAATATAACCTGATATACAACAAAGAGATGGGAACACATGTACATGCACTGGAGAGCATATGCTGGAGATAACACATTCATTTTTTACTAAAACAAACCAAAACCAGAAACTATGAAAATGACCTGGGGCATTTCAACAGCCAGAAAACTGACTAACACAACAAATTCCTTTGGCTTTTCCTCAGTCCTTTTCCTTTTTTTTTACCTTGGCCTTGAAGATCTGTTTACAGCCTTCCTCTCTGTGAACATGTCACACTCCTCCTATCGAGATCTAGTGACTAATGGCAGCTGAGTGGCCGGGCCTGCTTCCAGAAGAACTGGCAACTGCAAGCTGGGAGCCAAGAGGAGACACAACACTTCACTGGGAAAAGGGCCTTCCTTGCTCCTTGAATCACAGAGTGGTTTGGGCTGGAAGAGACCTACAAGATTATCTTAGATCATCTTCCAACCTCCTGCTGTGGGCAGGGGCACCTTGTGCTATCCCAGGTTGCCCCAAGCCCTGTCCAACCTGGCCTTGGACACTGCCAGGGATCCAGGGGCAGCCACAGCTGCTCTGGGCACCCTGTGCCAGGGCCTGCCCACCCTCACAGGGAACAATTCCTTCCCAATATCCCATCAAAACCTGCCCTGTGGCACTTTGAAGCCATCCCCCCTCGTCCTGCCACTCCAGGCCCTTGTCCAAAGTCCCTCCCCAGCTCTTTTGGAGCCCTGCAAGGGGCTCTGAGGTCTCCCCGCAGCCTTCTCTTCTGCAGACGGAACACCCCCAGCTCTCCCAGCCTGACCTAGAGCACAGAAGCTGCAGCCTCCAAAGCAGCTCCGGCAGACTCCCGGCGGTGAAACTCCACGCCGAGCGCTGCTCCCCTTCCCGGCGCTGCGGGGTCGCTCCCGGGGTCGCTCCCGCTCTCTCCCCGCGCCCCGCGGGCCCTCAGGCGGAGCCGCGCGTGCCGGTGCCAGCCCAGCGGGGGCGGGAGCGGGGCCGGCCCAGCCTCACCCACAGCGCCCCCGGTGGCCGCTGCCGCAGCACCCGGAGGCCGCCCCGCCGGGTCCCGGCCTGCCCGCCCCGCGGGAGCAGAGCTCCGGAGCCGCGGATCGCAGCCCCGCTTTGTGCTCGTCTCTGCACAAGGCAGGCCAGACTTCCCACGTCCGCACCCTTCAGCTCATCACGGGAATGAGAACACACCAACCCTTGGGGGAAGAAACCTCTTAAGGTCTCAGCCTCTGATAAACAATCAATAATGATAGTGTTCACAGGCATTAATCAAAAGCCCTAGAGCAGTAGCTCAGTATAATCTGGCTTCCTGAGCTAAGTAAAGAGAGAGGTTTAGGCTGGATATCAGGAACAGGTCTTTTTTTCCCACAGGGTGGTTGAGCACTAGAACAGGCTCCCCAGGAAAGTGGTGACAGCACCAAGCTTGTCCGAGTTCAAGAAATATTTGGACAACGTTCAGGCATGTGATGGGATTGTTGGGGTGTCATGTGCCAGGTCAGGAGCTGGACTGGGTGATCCTGGTGAGTCCTTTCCAACTCAGCCTATTCACCTCCACAGGCGCAACTTGAGGCCGTTCCCTTTTATCTGTTAATTGTTAACTGAGAGGAATCCAATCACCACCTGGCTGTCCCCTCCTCTCAGGAGTTGCGCAGAGCCAGAAGGTCCTCCCCGAGCCTCCTTTTCTCCAGACTCAGCTCCCTCAGCTGCTCCTTGTTCTCCATCCCCTTCACCAGATCTAATCCATTTTGTGGACACACCCCAGTTCCTCAATGTCTTTTTTGTCATGAGGTTCCCACAAATCACCTGAGGATTTGAGGTTTGGCCATAGCAGGATTTGAGGTTTGGCCATAGCAGTGCCCAGAACAGGGGGACAATCAGTGCCCTGGTTCCACTGGCCACACTATGGCTGCTGGCCACAGAAGGCTGCCCTTGACCTTCTTGCACACCTGGACATGTGCTGGCTTATATACAGCGGCAGTGGTGATTTCCCTCTCCTCTCCAAAGCAGCAGTACAGTAATTCTTTATTTTACAAGCCAAGGTGTAGCCGAAGATAAACACAAAGCAAGGGGGAAGCAGGTCTTCTCCAGGATGCAGAAGAATCTGAAGCAGAGAATAAAGCTTTGAGGAATCAGTCACAAGGAATTATTTCATTTCAATACCCCAGTCCAGGATGCAAGAAAGAAGAGAAACCAGGGAGCCTGGTCATCATTCCTGGTCTCCAGCTCTCTGCTGACACTTCTGAGGCAGGACTCAGCAGCAGAGAGTGTCTGCACCTCCCGTGCCTCCTCTGCCCTGTGTGAGCAGCGCACAGCAGCTCTGGCAGGGAACCTTCGCTGCAGAGGGCTTGCGTGTTTTGGCTTTGCACCTTAATGCAATGATGCTTTGGGTCCCCAGGACACTCCTCTGCCGAGGGAGGAGCAGCTGCCGCATCTCCTACTGTTTCCAGCAGCTGAGGAATTGCCATGGAACAACTTCAGCACAGACCTTTTAGCTGGAGCTTGCTGTTCCTTCTGCAGTCCTCTCCCGTGCCAAGGTGTCTCACCTGCCGTTCTGGCAGCCGGTGACCCCTCAGGTGGGAGCTGCCGGCCAAGTGACCCCTCAGGTGGGAGCTGCTGGCCGGGGAGGCTCGGGGAGCCGTGCCCGGCCATCCCTCGGGCTCGCGGTGAATCCGCCGCCCTCGGAGCAGCAGCGCTGGAGGCGCTCGCAGCGCTCCGCGGTACAAGGGGGACACCGGGCGGTCGCTGCCGGCACACGGCGGCTGCTGCCGCTCCTGGGATTTCCCGTCCTCTGGCGAAAGGATGGGAAAAGTCACTGATCTTCCACTTACCACGGAAAGCACCGCTCCTTTGGAGAAGTAGAAGTACTGCACGCAGAAGAATTATTATACCTGGGAGCACTCTTGTTAGGCATTTTTAAAAACAGTTCAATATTACAGCCACACAAACAGAGCAGATATTAGAGGGAGAGTTCAAATCCCCTAAAATTTCTGTGAAATAATTAGGATCAGAACTTAATTTCATCTACAGATGACTCACTCTTCCTGTAAGTTCTACTCTGCTGAATTGTCAGGAATGGAATCATCTCCACCGTTGCTGATGCAGTGTAGTGAAGAACCATCTCCTGATGGCAGCACATTTGCAGTCCAGGGCTGAGAATGCACAAGATGAGAACCAGTGAGGTCTGGGCTGAAATCCCTGCCCAGGGAAGGGCAGCAGCAGTGAGCCAGCCCTTGCCTTTTCAGGGGAGTGCGAGGGCTGCAATGGCAAAGGCAGTTTTCCGTGCCTTGGCACTCAGCATCGCTGCAGCACTTGGGAGTGAGTGCCAGCTGGGAATTCTGAGTGTTGGCCTTTGATCCTTGGCATGAGAGCTGCTTTTAATTTTTTTCCCCCTCCATGTTCATTCACACTGGCTTTTGCAAACATTTGTCTATATATTGACTTTTATTTGCAGGAGCATTTAAGAGTCTGGCTGTGATTAGGACCCTAAATTTTAGGAGAGCAAACTTTCAGTTTTTTAAGGAAGCGTCCACATAGGATTCCCTGGAAACTGTCTTTAAGGATAATGAAGCTGAACAGAGCTGGCATCCATTTAAAGCCATTTTTCTTAAAGAGTAAGTACAGCCAAAACCTGTTCCCCGAGACCTGGGAAACAAAAGCTAAGTCATGACCACCAAACAGTTGTTTTACACTAATTAATTTTAGTTATCATGTTGCATGAGGGCTTTAGTCTTCTCCAGAATTTCAGCTTGGTCTCAATGCATTGATCTTGGTTTGCACAGATAACAGCAGACAGTATTTACTAACATGCCAACACCTCCTTCTGTAGCCAGCAACTAGTCTCAAGCTGGGCACTAGTGAGCAGCAGTCTGTGATACTGAGCCACTTACTGTGAAATGCTTGCATAGCAAGCACTGCATAGCAGCGGTAGTTCCATTTGCTATATTTTCCAAAAGATTGGTTGTCCCTTTCTCCAGCTAACAGATCCATAGCTGTGGAATGGGGATCCTCTTTCTGCTCAAGGGTTAATTGATGTGACAACTCCAGGAATGTTTTCCTTGGCACAGCTCCAACACAGCCAATACTGATTAGGGCAATTAGCCCATTCTGTGGTGCTGAGCTCATGGCAGGCAGTGGTGCTGCTCAGCCCAGCTGTCAATACTGGCATGGCAGGTCTGCATGGTGCAGGATGGACCCCACTGCATGGCTTGCAGTTCACAGCCTGAAAAAATCCATTTGGATTTAGAATTCTCTTCACCAAGATGGCAATGGATAGTTGGTGCTTGAGACATGAACCTAAAACTGGCAGAAGTTTTATGTGTGTGTCCCCACAATTCCACCAATTCCATCATTCCCACTCAGCAAACCTCTTGGTGCCCAGATACAGGATGCTGAGTACAAATCAAAGAATTTGTTCCCTTTGAACATTCATTAGTATCTAAGATGTATGAATTAACAAATTAGAATCCCAGCCAGCAAGGCTCTGGTAAATTGTCCCTAAGAAGAGTAGCCAGGGCATATTTGGGGTGGCCTAATGGTGGCCTTCCTGTTTCTGAAGGGAGCATATGAGAAAGAAAGATGGAGAATGACTGTTTCCAAGGTCTGGGGTGTCAAGACAAAGGGGGATGTCTTCCCACTCCCAGAGGGCAGGGTTAGATGGGGTGAGGGTGGTGAGGCCCTGGCACAGGTTTCCTGGAGAAGCTGTCCTGGAGATGGCTGCCCCATCCCTGGAAGTGTTCAAGGCCAGACTGGACAGGGCTTGGAGCAAACTGGTCTAGAGGTATGTGTTGCTGCCTATGGCAGGGAGGGTGGAACCAGATGATCTACAAGCTTTATGATTACAAAGTCCCCTTCTAATCCAAACCATTCTCTGATTCTCTGAATGCAGATGAGTACTACAATAATAATAATTTCAAAATATTATGGTGAGCATCTTCAAAAATCAACATTCAAGAGGAAAACATTCTCAGCACAATGATGGTTTGTGCAATTATAATCTCTTCTACAAGGTCATGAAATTAAAATTTATGTTAATTACAGCCCATGGCAATGATTATGCTAACAAACTGTTCCACTAATTATATTTAGGTACTTAGATTCCATTAGCCAAGAAGTTTTATGCAAATATTTGAAAAATGCCTATATCTCATAAATAAGAAAAAATATTAATGCAGATAATACATGCCTCAACCCACAATTACAGAAACATGCTTTAATTCAGTTGCTTAACACACAAGTTTAAAAACGGAATTAGAAAACTAATCAGTTCTATGAGATCTATACTTGCTTATCTTTGAACTTTTTTTTCTTTAAATAAGATAGGAATTCAAGAAATGAAGTGAAATATCTTCCTTTTTCGAAATGAAAGTTTTTTTTCAACAGGTATTCCAGCTCTTTGAACCTCCCTCTGATCAAACCAGTATTGTACATACTGGGTTTTTACCTTCTGCCCATGAACCAGGGGATCCAGTCTGACCCTCGGTGCTGATCTCCCCTAGTCACTTAGAGACTCTTGAGCCAGCCTTAGGCATGGCCCAGGTCCTCCACCACACACCCACTCCCGGTGGCTTGGGCCTTGAAAGTAGTCTCTTCTTTGGCCAGCTGAGTATTACACTTCCTTGTATATTTATTGAGAAAGACAAATGGAAACTCTTGCACACAGCAGTTACTGCCACAAAAATTCTTGTTCTACAGTCCTATGGGGTTCTCTTTCTCAGAACAATTCAACATCAGCACCAAATATGGGACAATATTCGAAGGAAGCGGCGAAGGATAATATTGCCATTGACAAGCCTGAGAAATGGGCTGACAGGAACATCACCAAGTTCAAGAAGGGGAAGCCCAAAGTCCTGTTCCAGGAGAGGAACACTACCAGGCAGGCACCAGAGCACACTGGGGGCCATTCTATCTGGGCTGGAAAGCTTTTGCCAGGAAAGGCTTTGGAGGTCCTGGAGAGCACCAAGGTCACCATAAGCCAAAATATGCACTCTTCTGGGATCCTGAGCTGCATCGAGAGTGCAGCCAGCAGGCCAAGGGAGGGGATCCTTCTCCTCTGCTCAGCACTGCTGAGCACCTCTAGGGCTGGTTCCAGGCTGGGGCTCCTCAGCTCAGAAGAAAGCAGTGAAGGGCTGTGAAGATGATGATGGAGGGACTGGAACAACTCTGCCGTAAGGCAAGATGGAGGAAGATGGAACTCTTGGTCTGGAAAAGAGAAAGTTTAGGGTGATCCTATCCATGTCTATAAATACGTTAGGGGAGGGATCAAAGTAGATGGAGGCCAAACCAAACCTGCTCAGGGCCCTGAACACAAACACCAGCCCTTTTCCCTGGGAAAGAAAACTCACCAGTCCAGGTTCCTGATGTCAGTTTGTAGGGTTCCCTTGGTGTCACTGTTGAGGCAGGACGGGAATGAGAAGACTGACTCAGAAGGCTGCTGAGAGTAAAACTCCGGTTTATTTAAAATACACCGCTCTTTTATACAGAGCTTCGTGAGGAACAATTCCATTGGTCCTGAAGTGAAAACAGCCCACACCATTGGTGCAGAGTGCTTGATGCACAGTGATAGAACTTAACTATAAACAATGTGAACAACAAGAGGAATAAAGAATTATTTACATTCTTCTCCAACTCTTTCCCAGGCTTCTGCCTGGCTAGAAACTCTCCGTTTCTCTCTTTGACTGAATCTGAGACCTACAGATTTGCAGTTAGGGGTTGCAAGCAGCACTACCTGATGGCCCAGTGCAGGGGTGTAGAATTCAAATCCCCACCCAGCCGATCCACTACCGCACCTTTGGAAATGTAATATCTGTGTAACAACAACACAATAAGGCAATACCACAATATAATAACACAATAAAATAGAAAAACATTATTCTAAAGATAACATAGCTAAAGGAGCAAATGACTCATAATAAAAATTTCACGTTACAGCTTGCAATTAGTCCTTGTACAGAGGACTCAATGGCTCTGGGCCTGCGGTCACCAACATCCCGGGGCTGTGGGGACACAGGGACCTCCAGCTCCTGGAGGAAATGTGTCCTGGCCCTTGGACAATTGGCAGTCACCACTCACAGGTCATTGGAAAAGGGATAATTACCACTCCCAGCTCAGGCTGCAGACCATGGCTGACACACTCTCACCATCACATCACAGTGGGGTACTGGCTGGAAGGATCACGGCTCAGGTCAGGTCTTCAGGTAGGGACTGGGAGAGCCATTCAGGGCACAAGAGCTTCAGCAGCCTGCATAAAAGGGAAGAAAACTGAAAGATCAGGTACATTTCTGAAAAAAAACCCCCACATTTATTTCCCAAACCCTGTTTTGGGAGGTCAGGGCAGTAGGCAGAAGGTGGCACAAGTTTAGTAGATGGCACCTGCCCACAGGCAGGCAGCTGGGTGCTTTCCTGTGACTGGTTACTGCACTTTCCATTACCATTGGTTGTTTTTAAGGCAGCAGAAGATACTTTTGGGGGGTAAAATGAGACCAGCACCATGGGAATGACTCCAGTATCTCAACATTTCCTGTGGGCTCCATGCACATGACTTAGGATGGTGCAGACCAAGCTGCTCAAGTGCCCAGCTCTGCCTCCCATTTCATAGGAAGAAAGAAAAAGAGTTCAGCAGGGCTCAAGCTGAAATGATATTTTGTAGCTTACGGCTCTCCTCAGAGCTCTGGTAAGAGAGGAAGGTCTCTGTCCCTGAAAGCCACAGACCCTTGGAATGCACAATGGACCTGTGTGTCACTTCAAGAGACACCAAGAAGCCCTGCCACTTTGAAAGGGCAGCTGTTGTTTCACTGCTGCATTTCTTGGCTCGACAAAGCCCCTCCGACCCGCACTACGGCCTGAGCTTGAAGATATAAAGTACCACTCTGGAGGACAGGCATGGAAAGCTTGCCAAAGGCTGAAGGCAGCACTCTGATTCCCCCTTTTCCCAAGACGTTTCTTTAGCTGAAGTTGCTGACAAGCACCAGCCTTGACACACCAAAATGGGTTTGCTGTTTTATTTTCCAGGTCCTCAGTCCTGCGTGGGACTCGGTAGGTGGGTGCTGCAGAGGCTCCGGCAAGGCATCAAAAACGCCGGCCCCACACCCAATGGTGGCGCGAGATCTCCTCCAGCTCCGGCCTGTCCGCAGGGTGCTTGGCCAAACACCATCGGATCAGGTGCTGGAGCTCTGGGGAGAGAAGCCAGAAAGCGCCGGTCACCGCCAGAAGTCTCCTGCCCAGCTGCCCCCGTCACCCGCGGGGCCCGGGCCGTGCCGCGAGCGCTCTGGGCCGTGCCGGGCTCCCGACCGGCTCTGCCCCGCGCGGGAGAGCGGCACGGCGGGACGCGGCCGCCTCCTCCGGCCGCCCGTGCCGCGCTGACCCCGTCGGCACGGGCCCCTCCTGCGGCCGGCCCGTGAGGGCAGATCCACGTCCCGCGGAGCTGCGTGAGGGCCGCGCCGGGCGTGCGCCGCCACTGCCAAAGCCCGCCGGCTTGAGGCCGGACACCCACCTGGAGAGAGCTGCCGCCGGAAGAAGAGCTTCCCCAGCACGATGGCTTGGTCGTCCTGAAAGGGGAGGCTGCCGCAGACCATGACGTACAGCAGCACGCCCAGGGACCAGGTGGTCGCCGCGTGGCCGTGGTAGCAACCCAGCCAGGTCCACTCGGGCGGGCTGTACACGCGCGTTCCTAGGGGAGACAGGCGGCGCTGGCCGGGCGCAGGCTGCTGCCTTCCAGAGCCTTGCACCAGCCTCCTGACCGAGGCAGGGGCTGCGCCCGCGGCCACAGCTTCCCCCCCGAGGCCACCCCGCATCCCCCAGCCAGCTGGCCAAAGGCAGGAAACCATTCCACAAGGCCAAGAAGGCCAGCGGAGCAGCCCAGACCCTTGTGGGCCCGCTGAGCCCAGGGGCCGGGAGCAGCCCAGGCCATGGGCTCACCGGCAAAGTCCGTGAAGGCCCGCTCCTGGAGGAAGGTGCCGCAACCGAAGTCGATGAGCTTCAGGTCGCCGCTCTCCGGGTCCACGAGGAGGTTCTCCGGCTTGATGTCCCGGTGCAGGACGCCGCAGGCGGTGCAGTGCCGCACGGCCTCCAGCACCTGGCAGAAAAGCCAGCGCGCCTGCTCCTCGCACAGGAACCCCTGGTCCTGCTCCTGCAGGAACTCCAGGAGATCCCGTGATGCCCCCGGACGCTCCAGCACCAGGATGAAGCTATCCGGCAGCTCAAACCAGTCGAGCAGCTGGATGATGTTCTGGCAGCCAGAGCCCACCTTCTCCATCAGCACCACCTCCAAGGGCACGCGGGTGCCGTCGGGCTGTGAGGAGGAGAAAATCAGTGCCTGCGGCAGGTGCTGCTGCTGCTGCTGCTGCAGGCCTGGGGCTGCGCTGCGCCCTGCCCGGGATGCCCCAGTGCCCCCTGCCGCAGCCTCCCAGGCGCTTGCGCTTCCTCCCGCCCGGGGGATGCTCGGGGCTGCCCCTGCCCGGCCCCGGCACCGCTGTTCGGCGTGCCCAGGCCCGCGGGGCTGCGGCTCCGCACGCTGAGCCCGCCCCGGGATTCTCCCTGCCCGCCACGCCCCGCTCTGTCCCGCTGGCCCCGCTCGCTCACCAGCTCGTCCCACTGCAGGACGCTCTCCCGGGCCACGCGTTTGATGGCCACCTGCGAGCCATGGGGAGAGGAGGGCTGAGCTCCAGCCCTGCCCCTCCCCGCCGCTGCCCCTCCGCCCAGGCCCGGCCGTCGCGGCCACTCACCGGGCTGCCGTCCGAGAGGCGGATGCCCGAGAAGACGGTGCTGAAGCCGCCGCTGCCCAGCTGCGGGCCCAGCAGGTACCGCTCCTGCCGCTGCCTCCTTTGCCCTGCGGCCAAGAGCGAGCCATCAGCCTTGCGCCCAGGACCCGCCCCTCCCGCAAGTGCCGCGAGTGGAGCGGGCCGGGCCCCGCGGGCCGCCGCGCTCTCACCCGCTTCCTGCTGCGCGCCGGGCAGCGGCCACCGCCCTGCAGCCGCCGGGCTGGCGAGCGGCAGAGCCGGGCCGGGGCAGCGCGCACAGGCGGCTGCGGCAGCCCCGGGGCAGCGGGGCAGGGCGGCACCGGCGCTGTCCCCGGCGTCGTGGGCTGGGCTCTGCTCCTGCCGACGGCCGGGGCTGCAGCCCGAGGCTTGGCACGGGGGAGACCCAGGAGCGGCTGCAAAGCAGACAGGGCGTTTTCAAGCCGGGCCATCGAAGGCACTGAAAACAGGCAGCGACTGGGCTGCTCGCAGGGGCCTGGCCTGGCCTGGCCGCGCCCCTCCAGAGCCCCGGCGGAGCCTCAGGAAGCTCCTCAGGAGATCTCACCTGCTACTAGAAAGCCCTTCGCGGCACTCGAGGGCTGTCTCGGGGCAGCTTCCTGCAGATGGAGGAACCTCTGAAGGCTCGTCTCCACCACCAGGCTCGGGCTGTTTCCAGCTGGCAGAAGCGGCACAGCGTCCTGGCTGTCCTGGCCGCTGTGGGATGACCACAGCTGGCTCCAGGACTCTTGCTGCCCCGTCAGCTGCTCCTGAGCAGGCTCCCCCACATCGGGCTGGGCTCCCATTTGGACTTGTGGGCTTTCGCCTGACACGTAAAGGGTCAGGATTGCGCCCGTGTCGTTGACGTCCGTGAGTCCAAGGGAGCTGGGAGACCTGTCCACGGGCTCTGCTCCTTCCGCAGGCTGACAGGTCTCACTGAGCCTCTGCGAGGGATGGAGGCTGTCAGAGATAGCAGAGGCTGCTGGCAGGGTGCAGGGTCTCTGACAGCCTGAGGTTCCTGCATGGATGGTGGTGGCTCCCCCCTGCTGTGCCATCCTTGCCGGCCTTGAGGCTCTCCCAGGGATGGAGAATCTCGCTGGGAGCAGCCTCTGGAAGGGATGGAGGCTTGTGGAGGAGCTGGCTGAGGCACAGCAGGGCAGGTGGCCTCGCTCCAGCAGCTCCTTCAGTTCTTTCCACAAGGCTTGCCACATCCCAGAGTAGAGGGGCGCACGTGTCCCGTTGCCATTCCAGAGGTGCAGCATCAGTTCCTGCAGCTCCCGGGCCACTGCCAGGCAGGGGCCGCAGCCGCAGGGGCTGCCCAGGGGGCTGGCGGGAGCACGTGGCTGCTCGCCAGGAGCAGCCCGAGGCCTGGGGAACCTGGGAGCCACAGAGGCTCCTCGCTTCCTCCATGAGCTTCTGGGCCGGACCCTGGGGCGCTTGCTCCTCTTCGCTGTCCGTGTGCTCCGGCTCCGCGGTTGCCGGTGGCCAAAGGCCCACCAGACAGCCACGGCGGCCAGCAGCAGGACAAGCGCAGTCACCAGGACGTCACCGTCACCCATGGCTCCAGCACGTCCCATCGCGACTGCACTGGCAGCTGCCGGCGCTGGCCTGTCTCACCCAGCGACAGCGCGGTGATGTCACAGTGGTGTCACAGTGCTGCGGCCAGCACAGCCCTGGGACATCACAGCCCTGCCTGACGCCAGCGCTCTGCCCTTTGTGCCATCACAGCCCTGCCTCAGCCCCGCCCTCCGCAGTGCCCCAGGAGGGGTAAGGGGGCTCCCTATGGGCACTTGCCAGCTCTCTGGAGCAGAGTGGGTGGAAGATTCTTCTTTAAGAAGGACACAAGAATGAGGAGGGGAATGCTGATGGTCTCACCTCTTTGCTGGCAGAGCATGGGACATGGATTGTCCAATGTGACACTGCAACTCCTTGAGGAGGGCAAGCCCTGCTCAGTAACATCCAAGCCATCTGTGTGCTGTCTACCACGTTCCCGTCCTGAATCCAAACCCAGCTCTTTGCCGCTCCCTGGGAAAGAAATGGATCCTATCCCATTGAAAACCAGTACATCAGCCCATTCTTCAGCCAGCACACCCTGTCTCTCTTTGTCTCACACCTGGACACCTGCTCCAGACGTATTCTGCGAGGGACAGGATCAAAACTCCACTTAAAATCCTGAAATAGAACCTGCATTGCCTTCCCATCATCCATGAGACGGGTGACCTTATGTTAGGGAACCAGTGAGTGGCAGCCAGGGTGCGCTTGAGTTTCGGGAATGCCGCATCTCCTCGTCTCCTCATTTCCCAGGCAGACCCTGCCACGAGGGCGTGGCCGAAGCGGCCCGAGGATCCGGGAATCCTTAGGAGAATGGTGAGTAGCAGACTCGTGGGTTTGTGGCTGCTGTGCAGCTAAGATCATGCAGTGATGTTTGGTGTTCTTGATTGTAGCTGGGCAAGGGCCACAGGTCGGTGCCTGCGGGAAATTGCCAGCAGGGGAGGCAGCCTTCCTTCGTACCTGATGTGGATTTCCTTCCCCGGACATCCTAGAGATATTTTTAGGATTGGTGACTGATAAACACAATGTGTTTTGATGGATGGTTTTAGTTAGTGGTGCTTGTTTTGTTTTGGTTGTGGAACTATTTATCTTGGGGTTTTTTTGTGAGTATTTTAAATAAGGTTTGACACAGTGAGTAGGACTGTCATGTAGTTTATTTTTTGTGAAAACATAAGTATACCTTTAGGTTATGAAATTGACAGGACTACTTTATTGACTACTTACCAAGTCTTTTTTAGGAGTAAATTTTTGTAAGTCTGATTTTGAAATCAAAGAAGAAAAATGAGAAGACGAAGGAGGTAGAGAAGTTATCTCCTTCTAGGATAGAAAGGGTTTAACATAGAAACTGCTTTGTCTAATGTTGCGTGGGGCATTTCCGTGCGACAGCCGGGCCGCCCGCGGGGCTCGGCAGCAGGAGAGCCCCGAGCCGGGCAGGGCGGGGCGCCGGGGCGGGCTCGGGGTGGAGCCGGGGCTCTGTGAGGCTCCCCCTCCTGTCCCTCTCTCTGCCCCTCTTTCCTCCTCCCCGCATTCCTCTTCTTTCTCTCTTTCCCGCATTTCCCACTCTCCCCAAAGCAGCTGCGTTCCCTCCCTTTCCCGCTACCCTTCCTTCCTCTTCCCCGTATTCCTGTTCTTTGACCCCCAGACCGTCCCCTCCTCTCCCTCCCAAACCCGACCTCCCACTGCCCTCACTCCGTCCTGTCCCTGCCCCGCTACTCCGTTCTATTCCCCCTCTCTCCCTCCTCTGTCCACCGTCCCTCTTCCTCCCCTGCCAGCTTTTTCCTTCCCTTCCCGCTTTCCTCCACAGCCCGACCTCCCTCCCACCCTTCCGCATGCCCCGCTCTCCCTCCTCTCTTCCCGCCTAAAACCTGGCAAGTGTTTCGTTTTTATAGGTATTGGTAAAGAATAGGTATCTATGGCTAAATTCATTTGGAAAGAAGCCCTCTCTCTATCCATTCATTTGTATCCTGGAATGTAGGAAATTCTGACCAGTGCTGAACCAAGCAAGTGCCCTGAAACCATCGGAGCAGCTGCAGGGGCTGAAGGGAACAGGAAGGGCTCTCCGGCACCTTTTGCCTCCGTTCTCTGCCATTCTCCGTCGCAGTCCCGGAAGAGGCGTCTGTCATGCAGCCTGCCAAAATGAAGACCTGTAAAATCCTAGCTCTGCCTTTTGTTTAAGGTGTTTTTACTTCATATTTATGTCATCACAGAAAGCAAGGAAAGAAGAAATGTGACTGGTTCCCACTATTGCTCCGTGCAGGCACTTTTAAAGGCTGCTGTACTTATGTTCTCTTTTTCCACTCCAAGCTTGACTTTCCCCCTCCTTTTTCGAGGTCTGCCGCTTTGGGTGTCCCAAGGAGGGCAGGGTTCCTCAGCAGGGGTCTTAGGAGTTGGTGCTGATTCTGCTTTTTCCAAAGGTGTATCGAAGTGTGCTACCAAAATGACTATTTTCTCTATGGAAAGCTTTCTCTCAATGACAATCAATGCATGTATGTGTTTTAACCGTGTAACCAGATGGATTAAGAAAAACCAACACCCGTAGTAGATTTCTGCTTGATCTGTGTCTGTAAGAAGTGGGCTGTGTGCTGGAGAGGGAGAGACGCTGTTGGAGAGTGGCAACAGCCCCAGGTGTGAGCTGTGAAGATGAGGAAGGCTCAGAGCAGGCCCAGGTGTGAGCTGTGAGGATGAGGAGGGCTCAGAGCAGCCCCAGGTGTGAGCTGTGAGGATGAGGGGTGGCTCCTGCCGGGGGAGGTTGTTTTAGGGAGAGGGTTTGCTTCAGCTGGCTTTTGCATGGAGCTGCTGCTGGAGAAGGGGAGTTTATGGGGAGCTCCCGGGGCTGTCTCATGGAAGGACGATGGGCGCTTTGGACAGGGTCCGGGGGATCACCTGGATATGCACTTGTGTACGTGGAGCATTGCTCAAAGGAGGTGCCGAGGGACAAACTTTTGTGCCGAGAAGCAGCAGCCAAACAGGTGAGCCGGTGCGCCTTTGTAGCGGGGACTTTTCTCCTTTCCCTTTTAAATTTCGTCTTGCCAATCCCTCCCAGTTGCCCCCAGGAAAAAAAAAAAAAAGGATTTTGAGGACAAAAGAAATTCAAATTGAGGGTACCGGTGTCTGAACTAGTGGGGGATTCCCCTTCACTTGTGGTTTTGAGGGTAGTGATTGAAGGAAAACCTGCCTTTTCCAGGGTGTTAGGGATATCACAGGGGAGACAGAGAATCCCTGTGCTGCCTTTTAAATGGAAGGGGAAAAATATTGTTGTCGTATGATGGGTTTGACTTGAGGGTAGCTCCCCACCCTTTTCATCATCCTGAGGTTGAAACGGAGGGGGCTGCCCTGTTGTCCCTCCTTTTAAAGGGTTTGCATTGAGGCAAAAATCCCCTTTTTGCCATCATTTGAGGAAAACTCCTTCTCTTCTGCTCTTCTAGGGGATGAAATTGAAGGGAAGCCCACATTTCTTTGCCCTGGTTGAAGTGAGGTGAGCGCCTGAGTGTGGTGTCACTTTTGGCGCTTCAAAGGAAGGGAGCTGCAGCTGTGGCAGCGCTGGAAGGGTGGAAACCGGGCTGTGCTGCTGCATTTGGGGGCACTTCTTCTGCCCCTGGTGCCGGGAGCGCGGCTTCTCATTTTCCAGCGTTCCTTGCTGTGGGGCTTTTGAGGAATTTCTTGGATCATTTTCTTTTGTTCGTAGTTGGTGTATGAGGAGGGCCATGGGGTACTTCTTGGTTGTTACGGTTCTTGCTCCAGGTGCTGATGACAAGGGTTTTTTTGGATTGAGCGTTGTTGTTGGATTTCTTTTTGATTGGTTCTTATGTTTTTAAACAATGTGCTTTTAAAAGTTTACAGTGGTTTTTATGGGTCGTAGCATGAAGTAGAGGGTAGGTTTTTAATTTGGTTGTGGTGGCTTTTATTAGCGGGAGTATGTAGTGTCTGTTTAGGTGAGTTTGAAGTAGTCCTGTAGTTAATTAGTGAGGTTTTTTAATATTGATAATTGCATTTTTGTTTATTATATTATAGGGGTTTGATTCATTTGCCTTATTTGATTGCCATGTATGTTTTATTTTTGCAGAGAATTTTGAAGATATTGTTTATGGTTACATTTATCTTTTGGCCACGTGTTTATTTCTAGATGGTATTTGTGTTTTGGTGATTTGAGGCATTATGGCTTTCTTGTGTTAGGAATACTTATTTTATTGTTGTTAGTATAAGCTTTTTGCTTAGTTTTTTTTTTTTTTTGTAGTTTCATGTGTTTGGTTGTCATTTTTTATTAATTTTATTTTTGGGAACATGGGTATTTCTCTGGTGGATTTTTTAAGGGGCACATCCTTTGCCGTTTGGATTTTTTGCAGGTGGCCACCCCCTCAGGGCCACAGGCCCCTGAGCACAAACACTGGCCCTTTTCCCTGGGAAAGAAAACTCGCCAGCCCAGGTTCCTGATGTCAGTTTGTAGGGTTCATTTGGGACTGTCAGGGCAGCATAGGTTTGAGATATGGGGAGCTTGGGTGTGGGGCACATCCTTTGCCCTTCAGATTTTTTGCAGGTGGCTGCCCGCTCCAGGCCACAGGCCCCTGAACACAAACGCTGTCCCTTTTCCCTGGGAAAGAAAACTCGCCAGCCCAGGTCCCTGATGTCAGTTTGCAGGAGGTGTTTGGCATTGCCCCGGCAACCAGAATTGTATTTTGCTGCAGCTTTGGTCGGGGAGATCTGGGGTGCCCCCTCCTTCTCTCACCTCCTCCCCTCAGCCCTGTTCTTCTCTGTCCCTGTCTCCATCCCTCACCCCTATTTGCACGTCCAGCCCACGCTGCCCCACTCTCTCTCCACCCTTCGCCCTCCCCATCCTGCCCCATCCCTCACTCCCCTGTGGCTCCCTGCAGCACCACATGGGAGCCCGAACTCGTGGGGATAGTGCGGCCCTGGCAGCAGGACAGCACCGAAATGAAACGGGCCGGGACGACGTCTGTGGGCTGCACGGTGTCACCAAGGGACCTGGGGCTGAGGGGAGGGGGCTGGAGGGTGACACAGAGGTTGGGGGCTGCTGACAGGCAGAAGGGGTCTTGAGGAGTAAAAAGGGGGGCTCCATGGTGGCACAGAGATGCTGCAGTGGGGTACCTGAGGGTGACACAAGGAGGCTGAGAGGCAGGGGGTGCCTTGAGGGACAAAGTGGGGGGTGCCTGTGGGTGACAGGTGAACCTGCCCTCACACCACCCTTAACCGCACCCTAAATACCACCCCGGGTGCAGCGTGCACTGTGGAGGTTAGGGGGCCAAGGGACAGTGTCGGGGCCTTGGGGTGACACGCTGACATTACGGGCTGAGGGGCAAAGAGGGGGGACTTGACAGGTGGAGAGCTGACACTGAGAGTTAGGGGTGCAAAGGACAGGACACAGGGTACCGGGAAGGGTTAGGGTACAGCAGCAGCCCTCACCCCAACCCTAAGCTCACCCTAAACAGCACCCCTAGAACACCATTTTTCCCCAACAGCAGCTGCAGGCAGTGACCCTAATGCTGGGACAGCCCCAAAACCCTCCCAACAGCTGCAGGCAGTGACCCTAATTCAAAGGAAGGGATGATATTTGCTGGCTAGAGGGCGACTGGTAGAGGCTGGGGACTGGGCACTTTTTTGAGGTTTTTTTTAGTGTTTTTAAATGATATTTGAGGGGTTTTCTAACAGGAGCTTTTTAGAAACTTTCTAGGAACGTTTAGGATACTTCTGGGCTTTTTCAGGGCTTTTGAAAGATTTTTTCAAGTTATTTTAAGGACTTTCTTAGTACTAATTAGAATTTTTAGGGTTTCTTTTTTTGGGGGTGTTCTTGGGGTTTTTAGGACTATTTAAAAAAATTTAGGGCTTTTTTAGGACTATTAGGGGTATGTGGAGGACTGTAAAGACGTTTGAAAGTTCCAGGACAGTTTGGGTGGATACAGACGAGAGATCTCTGCTGATTGCTCTTGGAGGATAAGGTTTATTCAGGATGGAGAGAGGCCTTGCCTCGAGCTGCCAGACACAGCATGTGGCCAGGCCTGAGGTGATGGGGGAGCGGAGAGACAAAGGGAAGAGCAGGGACTCAAGGAGGGGGAATCCAGGAGGAGGGAGGAAGTTCCAAGAGGGGAGGGGAAGATCCAAGAGGGCGTCTGGCCCTTTGGGGGCCCCTTATCAAGGGGGGCTCCAAGGTGGGCTGGAACAGGACCTGGGCCAATGGGGTCACAGACACCTGATGGTTCAGGGAAGGGGTTACAGGTGTGGGGTGAGCCATACATTCTGGGGGGTGAGATGGAACAGTCCATTTGCTTTTGGACCCCGGTGTAGGTAAGGTTATTGTCCAGCCAGTGGGGGCATGATATTCATCCTGGCTGTACTATTGTGGTTCTTCTTCTAGACAATCATATTTATCTATCCTTCCCAACATCTCCCCTGTTTTCACTGAACCATTTGAAATACTAAATATTGACTTAACAACTATTTTCTGCACACTTGGAGGTGTACAGGGTATTTCTACTAAAACTATACTTATTACTACTGGAACAGTCAAGCTTCTTTTACAGAGTTCCTTTAGCTAAGGTACAAGGCTCAAGAGCTTGCAGGCTTGGCTAGAGGAACCCAGGCATTTGTCTTTGATTGAATTACAGGTAAAACTTCCCTGCAAAAACTGAAACAGAAGAACAAAAGCAACATGCACGCATATAAATGATAAAAGTCTATTTTTCTCTCAAGCTGTTTCTGGCAGGTCATTTTCTCCTGGTAATTCTGCACAGTTCAGGTTTGGGTGCTGGCTTCTTGGCTCGTACTTGCAGAAGCACTGTCTGGTGTGGGGGTGTCAGCAGATTTCGGTGTGTGGTAGGGCTTCACATTCTTTGCTGGGACCCCTCTGAGTTCTCCACCTGTAGAGACACAAGCAAAACCTTTCCCCCATGTTAGAAGCCTGTGTGGACCTTGTATTTGTCCTGAATCTAAGGTTTTGATTAAAACTGGGGGGTGCCCTTTAATTTTTACTTTTTTGTTGTTCAGGAAATGTCTATAAATGGGGGGGCGAGGCTTTGTGCACCTCATTTCACATGTCCAGTTTCAAGGGCCATTAAAAGAGGCTCATGTTCACCATGTTACCCAGAATTGCTGTAGTTATTTCCAGGAGGAAACCAAAAATTGACTGTCCTGTGGTGTGGTAGAAATCTCACCACAATAGTGACTGTGCGCAATGACAGCCAGGTCTTTTTGGAGCTCTAACAGCTGAGAGTGTGGCAGCGTAGTTTTAATATTATTTTTAGACTCATGAAAACATTTTTACCAAAACAATCTTTCACTCCTTTCTTCTGTCATAAACTACGGAACAGAGAAAATGGAGAGGAGCAGAGGTTTTTTTTAAGTTGGCTTTTTTTTTTTAAGTCTTAAAATAGTGCCAGCTTGATGCATAACATTGAGAAAATGGATTAGTAGCAGCTATTTCTTCCCACCAGAGAGGTGGGATTTAAATCTTCCAACAACAGAAGCACTGGATGTGCAAGAGCTCAGTTTTCCACCCCTCACACAAGTCTCTTCTTTAAGATGTACTATTTTAAGCAGCCTCAGCCAGATATATTAAAATACTGCTCCAAACAACAACAGAATGAAAATGTTCCACCAAATGGGGAAAAATAAGAAAAGTCTGTCTGAAGTTCTCGTGTTGATTTTGCAAAGTCAGATGCAAACAAGGTTTGCCATCTTTCTTTCCTAGAAAAATGTAGATATTTGATAGAAATTGATCTCTGAGGCTGCTAAGTTGGGGCGAGGAGCAAAACAGGCTCCAGAGAATCTGTGGTTGTGTCACCCTTGGAAGTGTTCGAGGCCAGGTTGGATGGGGCTTGGAGCAACCTGGTCTAGGGGAAGGTGTCCTGAGTATGGTGAGTGCAGGAAAAGAAACTTTTGCTTTTCCTGAGATGCTGCCTTTGCAAGGGGAGGTCACAAATACCTCACGTAGTTTGAAATGCCCTGAGCAGAACCCAGCTGTGCTTCCTCACAGGTGATGAGGGATTTTCACTTGTATTTTATGGGGGATTTTCACAGGGCAGTGCCAGAGCAGCTGAATGTGTTTGACAGGCAAAGAGGGCCAGTGTGGCAGCAGCTTAATTCAATGGAGCTTTTCCTTCTGTGATCCTCTCTAACCTGAGGCACTCTGGGGCTCTTGAACCTGGCAGCTGGGCAAGTTAATCACTGTAGCAAGTGATAAATTAACCAGCTCCACTCTCCTTAGCATGGGTGTGATGAGCATTTAGTAAACCAGTGAGCACTTGCCAAGATGGGAGCTTGTTCTTTGCCAAGGAGAAGGGAGAAAATATTGCTTGGAATAAATAAAGCAACCCTGCTTCCCCAGGAGGAGGAAAAGCAGCAATTAAAGATGTGAGTGCTGCAGGGAATAATTTGCACAAGGATATATCTTGTCTGCTATGCAGGAATGTTCCAAATAAACCATGCCTCTCCTGACCTTAATTTTTCTGAATTTCTACCATGTGATATAAGAGACGCTTAATAAAAAAACCCAAAACACTTTGTGGTGAGGCATTTCTTCCTTTCTTCAGGCTGCCTCTTTCTTTTGTTCCCTCCAGAGCTCTCCCTACATTTCTGCTGTTGTTTGGAGCTCGTGCTTACCTCTTTCCTGATCCCCTGGGCTTGCTTTGGCTCTGGGTGTCACGGACACTCTCAATTGTGTTTTTTTTCCCTCCATCTACCTCTTTTTCTTCAAGTGCTTTTCTTTCATTAACCTGTTGGAGCGATGGATTTTTCTCACCTTTTATTACTTAGTGCTTTTTCTTCATTCTCTAAAACCAACTTTTCACTTGCCCTGTGGCTGTTAGATGCCAGAAATGGGAGCATTAATTCTTTCTCTACTGCTTGTCTGAGCTTTCACAGGGAGCTGAGAGCTCGTTGGGGTTCAACTTGACTCACTTCAGTGCCTTCCTGGATCCTGCCTGTGTACTTGGACTCTTTAAGGGAATAAAGTCTCAGTGTGGAGATTACAGTTGTGAAATGATGGCTTTTTTGGAGAAGACAAGGATGCTGTTGTCAGTCTTTTCAAGGTTGAAATCCTTTCTATTTTATCTTGGCCTTTATCTTTTTTGAGGATAAACTGAGCACCTTGTTTTGGGGAGAAACAGGCTCAGATCAGCACAGAGGTGGCTGTGACAGGTACCCAGTTTTGGAGGGAAGGGTGCAGCTCCTTGGGGTGTGTTTGTGTGGGGCTGTAAGGTTTGTGTTGGGTTCCTGGAGCATTGGGAACACCCCACTGGGAGTTGCACATCAGGAAATGGATGTATAAAGGGCCTGAAGTGGGACCAGCTTTGGTGAAGGGTTCCATAGGAAAAAGTATTTTTACTGGGATTTTGGACAATTTGAAGCTCCTTCTCATAGCCTTTGCCTGATGAACATTCCCCCTTTGCAAAAGCGTGGGGAATCCTGAGCTCACACAATGAAAATCCCTAATAATTATATTTTTTCCTATTATCCTATTTTTTCCCTATCCCAGCAGGAGTCAGAGTAAAAGAATATGTGTGAGTTGCCTGCCTTTGACTTTGTGACAGGAAAAATGCTATGGGGAAAGTGGTCAGAGTAGCATCACTGCTCTGCCCTTAATTTTCCTGCACAAGTGAGGATGATTTAAGAACCAAGGCACAGCCAAGGCCTTTCCTCCTCCTGTGCTCATCAAGCAATCACTGCCTCATCACAGCTCAGCTTCAAACACCTCGTTTGCATCTGGCTGACCTTGGCTCCCCTCCGTGGATGGGAAGATGAAGAGGTGGAAGTGTAAAAGATTGGGATTTTATGGGTGAATTGTGAAATAGTGGCTGGTGCAGGCTGGAAACATCTTCTGCTGTGCCATGGAGGATGAGAGTAAATGGGTTAAACAGGAGATAAAAAGGGCAAGGCACCTGGTTAGCTACTGTTGAAGGAAATGTGGGAAAAAACTACATGTAAGAAATATGTCAGAGATGGTCATTAACTGCACTGCAGGGTCAGAACTCTCTTAATAATTGGCCGTGTAGTGAATACTGGAAATTATTTAAAAAGCTCTTACCTGACTGAGGGCTTTTAGTGGATATTTGGGGGAAGCAAAGGAACACTTTTTCTGGCAGAACTTTTCTTCTAATTTAAGCACGATCCTCTTTCTGATATAAGAACTGCTTTGAATAAACTGAAATATCTTCTCCATTATTTCTGGCAGGAGCTGGACAAAGTTCTCATTCGGGTAAACTTTAATCCAACATATGTCTGTAGAATAATAAATTTAATGGGAACCATCAAACCTATTGTATGAATAAGGATGGTGCTTAGGGCAAGAAGAAAGAGTAATTAGGAGTGGAAAAATAATGAATGATAGTGGGGAAATTATAATTTATCCTGGTTTAGGGGGAATATTTAACTAAGCTAAGATAAAAATCTACCTTCATTGCAGGCTAAGCTTTGTAACAGAATTCTACTGAGCAAAGGTAGTAGTCCTGGGCTCCAGACAGACCTTTAGATACAAGTGTACCTCTGGTCTGAGAAAGCTCAGGGCTTGAGCAGCATTTTATGGCTTTGGTCTTGACCCCTGGGCTATAAATGCTCCTGTAAAAGTAATGCCAAAGTTACAGCTTCTGCTAATTTCTATGAGTTCCAATGGAGAAAGGTCCACCTGGACTTTGGGGAGAGTTTCTCAGAGCAGAACATTTCAAGCACTATTAAACTGCATTCAAACTTCCTTTTATTGGGGCATAAATGTCACACCCCGGTCTATCAGTCTGACAGTTCTTCGAGAACAGACAAGCTTTACAAACTACTTTAAAAATAATTTCACTGACAGGTTTCCAGCTCTGAGAATGTTAATAAATTGAAATGGCATTTCACCCTGCAGTAGCCACTAAGTAATTATGATTGTCTGTAGGCAGACTAATGAAACCAGCTGTTAACAACCTAATGAGAATTTAAACCAGCTCTCTGCTCCACAGACACATCCCTTTTCTGTCCCTAATTATCCTGCACCCAGTGCTTCCCAGAGAAGTTTAGTGTTGCTTGATGTTTGGGTAAAAACTTCCTTATTTTGGAGAAGTGGTGCTGCTCTTCTCGGAGGTGGAGTTTCATGTGGGCTGCTGCCATGCTGGGGTCACATCAAAAAGTCCAGTTCTTGCAGGGGCTGGGGAGCAGGGAGAGCTCTGATAGCACAGCATGGGAAAACTGGCATGGAGGGATTCTGGTTTAGTGTGTCCCCCAGTGGCAGACAGCATTAGTTATTGATAAGTCTTTAGTTCAAAGATAAGATCTTGTTGTTTTGGCTCTAATCTTTGGCTGCTTTCAATACAGTTTCCCCTGGCAGTTAAGATACTGTTTTTCTCTTGCTATCAATCCTCTGTCCTTCCAGATGACCTTTAAAGGTCCCTTTCAAGCCAAACTATTCTGTAATTCTTTGGATACATGATGAATAGCAACATGTATTTTACTCTCATTATGCATGATATTACATCCTGTCTGGCCTTTTGGGATTCTTTCTTCTCCAGGTCCTTGTGACTACTGTCACTTCTATATGCTCTTAATTTTTTCTGTTGCTTATCAGTGAGCATTTTCAGTTCTGGCACCCATGTCTTGAGCAAGTTTTCTGTGACTCACTGCACCAGACACCAGGTCAGTCCAAAGAAGAGCATTAGGAAGTATCCAGCTGTATTTCCTCTTCTTCCTTCTCTGTACATGCTGCTGTTTTGAGCACTCTGGCTTTCTCAGCTGCCTCACATGTCTTGATCCTTTTCTGGATAACTAGAGGGATATCAGGACTAAATCCTGCCTCAGCTCTGAGGTCTGGCTTTTGAAGAGCCCCAGTCATCCTCTCCTGCTCATCTCATCCTGGCCTTGATGGAAATATTCTGTCTTCATGGGATTGTTGTTCAACTCTGTGCATCCTGGAACTGCTTTTCAATGAAAGTTTATGAGTCTTTGAAAGGTTTCCTGGTGTGGGAATGCCAATCCTCAATCCTAATACTTGATGGGGGTTGCAGTTGCCTGAGTTGTGAAACCTCCTGAAAAACAGTGTTTGTTCTTTTTTCCTTAACTTTTCCTTGACTGTTTTCATCAACAGATCAGGGAGTTTGGGGATGTCTTTCAAAGGGAATTTTAATGAATCTCCTGTCTGGCATTTCAAAGGGGAACAGTGGCTTGTTTTTTTTAACCAGCACCTGCTTACAATCCAATTAGCTAAGTGCCTTTAATTAACCATAATATATTCCAGGAGAGCAGAATAACAAGGGAAGAAAAACCAAGTGGTGACAACTCTGTGACTGAACCTGGACTTCCCCTTTCCCAGGTGCAGGATTCTGGGCAGCTGTGTAACCAATTGCTCTCCACCTTGAGCTCTGCCATGCAGTGCCTTGGGTTTCCTGGGAGGGAAAAACATCCAATCCCTCAGCTCCAGGTTCACACTTGTACAGTCACCTGCAAATCCAGAGGCCAATGGGTATTTCTGCCTGTGGTTCGTGTGCCTGGGATTTGCACACTGGATCTTTGATTTTGAAAGTTTGGGCAGCCTGGCTGCTCAGGGAGGGATCCCTCTGGCTGGAAGGTCTCTGAACTCTCTCCTCCGTGTGAGGGGCTTGAATCTTGTTCTTTCCTTACCTCCTTATCTGCAGGTTTCTTGGTGGAGGCTTTTGCATGGAGACAGGAGAGTATGGCAGGAATGCTGGAATTAAACAGTTATGTCCAGGGTCTGGTTTTGGGTAGTTGATTCATCCCTTAGCTGCTGGGCCTTAAAATTCTTTAAACTCCACATCATCTCCTCTTATCAATATGGGACTGAGACAACACTGAGCTTCTGGGCTTTTCCTGGGCTAGCAGAACAAACTATTGCACTTCTAACCTGTGCACATCAGCACTAACCCGAGGCTTCACCCCACTCATTACAATCATGAGGGGGTAGTTGCTTATACTGTTCAAAGAATTGGATGCCTCATAGAATTCTGGTTGTGAGCTTTCCTCAAAAGCATGGTGAGATGAGGTGTGCAGGACTCATTTCTTCAGAAGGGCAGGAGAAACCACTGAAGGCCTCCTTAGCCAGCAGTCTGACACAGATTTGCTTCTGAAGCTTTGTAATTTGTCCTTATTATGTTCTGTGTGTGATTTAATGAAAGCTTCGTTCTCTACTGTAATTGAGCTCTTAATCTCATCTGAAAAGCAGAGCACAATCCCTTCAGAGATGTTGTTTGAGGAACAGCCTGTTTGTGTTTCCTCTGCCGTGGTGTTACTCATGGAACTGCTCACTCCTTATTTAAGGGCAGAAAATAAACAGATTTCTCTGAGTCAAAAATACATCGGTTATGCCACACAGGGTAGGTTTGAACAGAAAACTCCTCCACTGCTCGACTGAGCAAGCAAGATCTTCCCTGTCTCTGCAAAGAATATGAAGGAGTGAGTTTTCCTGTAAGCTCCTGAGGCCTCATGCAGGTGATGCTCAGCAAATGGCGCATGGGCATGGCAGCTGTCAGCAAAACAAGTGGCTCTGGGCAGGTAAAAGTTGGCAGGACATAAGAGTGGAAAGTCAAAATAACAGGTTGCTGAAAATCTTGTAAGAGGAATAATGACATTGGTGAAATTCCCTCCATCTTAAAGCTTCAAAAAGCATTCTTACAAAAATCCACAAAAAAGTCCTGATTTTGATCAGTCTGATCTTCCTAAATAGCATTTTACAATCAGAATTAGGAGTTGACAGATACTATGAAGGCTCAGCAGAGGATTTTTCATTGTGACCTTAGTACATATTTTTACTGTGCTGTGGTTTGGAAGGAAGCCCCAAGCTCCAGCTGCAGCCTTGGGAGATCCTGTTGACCTAAACACTCCCCAGAGCTGCTGTGGGATTGACCCAGAACCAGAATCTGTAGGGAACTGTGTAAAACACTTCCCACTAGAAAGCACTTGAAGCTTGATGGTGATGCACAGTTCCCAGCTCAGACCACAGGCAGTGCCAGTAGTGACCAGTTTGTGCCCGCTCTGCACAGAACTGACGGCTGTGAGTGGGAGAGCTGTGGGATGAAGAGGCTGATGACTTTTGGGGCACACAGAACCTTCCATCTCTACTGCTTTATCCACACTAGAGAGTGGAATTTCCTAGAGAAATACCTGGAGAGTGGGAAGGATGAAGAGCAAAACTTATCTTGTCGGAGTCCTTGCTGTCAATCAGCAGGGATTCCAGGCTGAGATCAGCCCAGCCCTGTCATTTGCCAGGGGAGTGAGGACCAGACTCTGCACCACACTTCCAGAGCTGGGGGCAAGTGGGTTGAATCACATCCAGAGACAGGATGGCTTGTGTTTTTTCTTGCCATGCACAGCAGATATCCTAATTTAAAGCTGTGCTGTCTTCTCGGATTCTGCTTCTTCCTCTGAGAAGACCCATTCATTTTGACCCTGTTCCTTCCACCCATCCCACTATAGATTTCCAGTGCTGGAGTAACTGGCAATACTGGATCAGCCTTTGATGTGATGAGCAGTGGATTTTTGTAGTCAACATGCCAAATTAAAGTGCCACAAATAAAAGATCAATGACTTCTTTCCTGGAGAAGAAATTAAGGTAAAATCTTTTCATGTTATAGACTGAGTGTACAAAGCTAAAGAGGTAGAAGATGGAAATGAGACTGTCTCCTGAGAGGAGTAAATTTGTCAATTTAGCAAATTAGAGAGAATATGCATTCACCTTTGAAATAGTAAGGTACCAAAATGATGCCACTTTGAGTAGGCAGGGCTGGGATGGGAATTGCTCCTGTGGGCTTTGACAGATCTATTCACACAAGGGCCCATTTGCTGGTGCCTGCCCTGGAAGCAGGGCCTGGAGAGACAGCTGGTCAAGGACAATTTCTCTGACTGATTTTACAGTACGTTTGACAGAGCTTTCCATTCTCTTTGCACCCTGTGGATGGTGTCCTGGATGAGCCTGCCCTGCCACACGCTGCCTGTGTGGTGGCACTGAGGTGGCTTTCATGAGGCACCCGGGCCTGCAAGGGCCCTGTGCCCTCAGCCAAAGCTGTGGCAGGTCAGAGGGAATTTAATGAGTTATTCAGCAGCATCAAAGGCCCTGTGAGAAGTAATTAGTGCTGTGAGATGAAATCAGCTTTTAATGCTCTTTGGCAGAGGATCAGGTGCTGCTGCAGAAACTCCCACCCAGAGTGTGGCAGCCCAAGGCCTCAGGGAGACGGATGAGGCCTGACCCAGCTTTTTGTCCAAAATCAGCCCAAAACACATTCCCTCCTAATGCAAGTAACTTCTTTTTGGTGCCTTCTGCCAGAAACAGGGCAAAAATTGGGAGAGGGGGAACACCAGCCCTGAAATGCTGAGGAAAAAGAGTTCTGTTCCTCAGGGCTGCTGTGGAGGGGGTCAGAGGCAGCGTGTGCCAACGGGTGAGTCCCTTCTGCATCTGCTAACGTGCTCCTGATTTTATTTAATTAATTAGCAGCAGGGGGAGAATGTGTAATCAGAGTGTGCTGCTGGAGTAACAGGAAACAAGATGTTCTGGGGTGCTGGAGCTGCTCTCAGGTGCTCCTGGCTCTGCTCGCCAAGGTAAGGGGGCAGTGACTCAGAGGAGGAGCAGGAGCAGCTGCTGGCACCCTGCCTGCTCAACACTCAGATTTGCTGCTCCCCAGCACGGACCTCAGGTCCCTGCAGCAGCTTTCCATCCAGGAGTGGTGTGGAAAGGGGTGGTGAGCCCCTGGGATGTGATGAGATTAATTTTCCACATCAGCCCTTTCTTGCTGTGTTATTTCCTCCCTTAGCGAGAGAATGTGCTGGGATCCCTTTCAGGGGGGCTTTTAATAAGTAAAACACTGCAGTGCAGACAAAGCACTGCACCTTCCCCTGCTGGTGCCCAGCCTGGATCAGGGCAGGTTGGATGCCACATGGGATCCATCCTTTGCCATGCCATGCGATCCTCCATGCAGTAGGGATAACAACGCCAGCACTGGGGAACCCCAGGTGCAGCAGCAGTGATATTTTTGGGAGAAACACGGAGCTGTGCATGGCCAGCTTGAAGTCTGCAGTGGTGTGAGCACCAGGCCTGCCATGCTGAGCCCAGGGCCACAAGCAGTGCTCACCCTGGCTGGGACATTGAGTCCCAACATGGGATCCCACGGGACCGGGCACGCTGGGATTTGCCCCTGCAGCTCCCAAGTGTGTCCAGAGAGACTGCAAGGAGACAGTGACCTCTGTCAGTGGGACCCCTCTGTGCAGGTCCCCCCACTCCTGGGGTGGCTGTGCCAGCTCCCCCATGAACCTCCCGCCCTGGGAACCTGGAGCAAGGGGAAAACACAACTTTGCCAATGCTGCCTGTGCCTGAAGCAAATGGAAAGAGAACTGGGGTGTGAAAAATCAGGGTTGTTTATTTACAGAAGAACAGCAACGAAAACACAGAACACATTGACTTTTGTAAGAATATTTGTAACAACAACAATTTATTGAACGTATATACATAAGAACATATCTAACAACAATATTTGAAACGTATTTACAGAAGACCAAACGTAGCACTAAAACCTATATCCTAAAGCGAACAACAAACTCTAAAAACTATGTACAAAATGGTTCCATCTCTGCCCGGGATCTCCATCAGTCCTGGAAGAAAAGCAGGTGCCATGGTCACTCCAGTCAGGCACAGAGGGCTCTTCCGTGTGTCCCCAGGCTGGCACAGTGGGACTCTGCTGCCAGAGCTGAGGCTGGCTGGGTCTGGGGGCTGGGCCCCAGGCACTGGGATGGGGCTTGTGTGGCCGGAGCAGGGACCACCCAGCCCAGCCCCAGCCTGGCTGCAGGGAACCCACTCTGCCTGTGGGGACCATGTACCTGTCCTGCTGCTGGCATCGATCTTCATCCCAGGACCATGGCCTCCTCTTCATCTTCTTGATCAATTTCCATGTCCTCAGCGTACTCTTCCATTTCCACATCCGTGCCCTCTTCCACATCCACTTCCATCTCTTCCTCTCCGGTCTCTTCTCCATCCACATCCATCTCCTCCTCCATATCAGTCTGTGTGTCCACCTCCATCTCTTCCACTCCGTCTGCAACAGCCTGCAGAGGTAGCAAAACCTCAGAGTGGGGTCCCTGTCCCACCCCATCCCCCCAGAACTCCAGCCCACCCGGGCAGCTGGGGGGATCCACCTCCATGGAATGGCACCGTACCTTTCTCAGGACAAATGTGAACATCCTGCAGGGATGGATGACACAATCCAGGCCTTCAGCAGCTATGGAACCTGATGATGGGGGTATCCGCGGGCAGGAACAAGAAGGGTGGCAGGAGCGGGCAGGAGCAGAGCGCAGGGTGTGCTGACCCCAGGGCCAACAGTTGTGTTGTGCTGCTTGCTGGCTGCTGGCAGTTCCAGGTGGGACATGGATTGTGACGTGACAGTTGAGCTAGAGAGCGTTTGGTTCCATGCTTAGCAACGTTCCCCCAGACCATGGTGCTCAGAGCCCTGTTCCCAAGGATGGGGCATCCACAGCCTGGGCCAGTGCGTCAGCAGCCTCAGTGGGAAAGAGCAGCTGCCAGAGATCCAACCTCAATCAGCCTCCTGCAGCTGAAAGCCATCGCCCCTTGTGCTGTTGCCACAGGCCCTGTTGAACACTCTGAACACTCTGTCCCAGCCTTTCTTGTGGGACCCTTGCAGTCCTGCATCAGGAACTGAGCGATGGAAGCTTTAGGCCCAGGTTTGCCTCTAAATGTACAAAATTAATAACAGTGGAGGGGAAGATGGTGGGACACTGGTTCTGCTCTAACTGGTGAATATTTTCTTTTTTTTTTTTTCTTCTTTTCTATCATGCTGATGCAGGTTGAAATGAAGCTTGGCACAATATCCATTTTCTTCTCCATTTGTGAAACACGGAACAAAGTCTGGGCAAGCTGATGATGCAGAGGAAAACCTGCAAATGTACTGGTTATCCTGAGCCTGGAGGATGAAGTTAAAGCCAGCCAAAAGCAATTTCTGGAAAGTCAAGCCTGGTGTACATTTTCTTGAGTTTTGCTATGCCATCTTCACCTGAGTCTTATAAAAAAGCAAACAAAAAACTCAAACAAAAACAGACAAAAACCCAAAAAACAAACCCACACAAACCAATCAAACCAATGGATTAAAAAAACCCAAATAAAACCAAAGGGAATGAGGAGTTAGTATTAGTTGTGAGGATATCACAGCAGGCAAATGGCTGCTTCACACCATAAAAAACCACAGAAAACAGCTGCTCCAAAATATACCCAACAGGAGAACCATAAAAGTGATACATAGCAACTTTGGGGGCAGCTCCCCATTCAGGTGAAGGATGAGCACACAGTGGTACAGCTCCAGCATTCCCCACCCTCCAGGCTGCTCTTTGCTCCTGATGAAAGACCCTTGCCGGTCTGTGGCCCCTCTCAGTGCATTATAAATCATTCCCACAGCTCTCAGTTGAGCCACTGGCCTTTCCAGAGCGAGATCCAGGCACAATCCTACTGCCTGCTGAGCCTCTCTGGGAGATCCTGAGCATCTTCCTGCCTAGAGCCACAAAAGAGCTCAGGCTCTCCCTGACTGGGTTTTCAGGGGAGGTTTCCATATCCCTGTGAGATCTGTCCAACCCTTAACACATCTGATTTTATGTAAAACGATGTGTTTGGGTTCCTTCCCTACTCCTGTGTGCCAGTGCGAAGTCACCCATGTGAATGGAGGGTATTGTGAGCAGGAAAATGCATTCCTGGGTTGCTTTTTTGCTTCACTGTCACTCAGCTGAACAGGGTCCTTATCTTAGAGGGACTTACAAGAATGGGTAGGAATTTTGGCTCTGAGAGGAGCAGAAAGCACATTTTCTGCACCCCATTCCCAACAGATGCTGTTTCCCTGGCAAAACAGTGACTGTCATTCATGTTCCTGGGAAGACTGTAAAGAGCCATTCAGAGATGACAGGTCCACCTGGCCTTTGGCTTTGTGTACCTCATTTCACATGTCCAGTTTCAAGGGCCATGAAAAGAGGCCACCTTTTGCCCTGGCAGTGCTGATCCCTCCTGCTGATGCCCTCCCTCAGCCTGGGAGGAATGCAGAGCTGGTCTCAGAGAAGCACAGGGCTTGAGGGTTCCTGTGTCATGTCCGTGTGTTGGTAACCATGATTGAACCACCGAGTTCTTGTCTCTTATTTATTGAACTCTGGTTGGTTTCTGGAATTGGTGAAGGATGTGGAGCTGCTGGAGCCACCCCAGGGAGACCTTTGAGCTCCTTCCAATGCCTGAAGGTGCTTGAGGAGACCTGGAGAGGGACTTTGGAAAGGCTCTGGAGGGAGAGAACAAGGGGGAATGGGTTCAGCCTGACAAAGGACAGGTTTAGAAGGAGAGTGGGAAGAAATTCTTTTCTGTGAGATTGGAAAGAGCCTGGAACAGACTGACCAGAGAAGCTGTGGCAGCTCCATCCCTGGAGGTGTTCCAGACCAATTGGACAGGGCTTGAAGCAACCTGGCATAGTGGAAGGCAGGGGGCATGGAATGAGATGGTCATTAGTTCCTTCCTAAGCCAAACCATGCTAGGATTCTATGAGTGGGCTGCTGAACTTGGCCAAAAGAAGAGCTACATTGCCGAGGTGAAGTGAGAAGGGGGATTAGAGCCACCTGTGTTTGCCCTTTCAATCCCTTCCAACATCAATTCTGGGCTCTGTCTCTGGGTATGGGCACAAAGGAGCCTTTGTTGTTCTTCAGTGGGGCTGAAATCTAAATCTCAGCGAGTGCAGCTCAGAGGGTGACACGTGCTGCCGCTGGGGCCACTGTGTGGACTTGTTTTCAGAAAAATGGGAGATGCAGAGGAGAGAGAGGTTCCTGGATACAGTAACTCTACCTACACCTGGAACTGAGGCATCTGCCCAGGGATTTCATATTCACCGACTGGGAAGGAAATCGAATCAGGGCTTGCTAATTTTCATGAAGTCAAACACCTGGGATTCACTTCAGTCTTGCATTTTCCTGGAAGAATTCAACACAAGCGCTGTATATTTATACACAGGCACTGGACTTTTCTGTTGTTTGATGAGACTACAATTTGTCTTCCTCTTGTGGTTCCTGCAATCCTTCCTCTCCTGAGGTTTGCAGTTGAATTACCAACCTCTACCCCAGGAATATTCATCTATCATATTTTGGATATTGTTGTTCTTCAAAGGAAAGCAAACAATGTGATTTGAAGCCAGGCCTCTTCCCAGGAAGATTTGATTGGAACCAAGTCCTGCCTCATATCCAATCTCATCTCCATTGTTGTGTACGTCTATTAATTTTCCCATCATTGCTTTTCCATTTCTTATTACTATGCAGCTCAGTCTTGAACAACATCATTCAGAACTACACAGAAGTCACATACTGCTGCTTCCCTGTTCCTATCTGCTTGTTACCTAATCCCACCCAGCTCTCTATTGAACATCTGCTTTTACCTGGGCTGACAGGTGTGTATTTTAGCAGAAAATACTGCAAATCGGTGATGCAGAATTTCTCCTTGCCCTGTGAATCTGATCAAGGTCCTTTCCAATGTGTCACTAAACATGTGAATTCTCCCTTTCTCCCAACAACCCCCAGTGCTGGTTTTGGCTAAGATAAATCAGACAGTGCTGTTTGGAGTCACTCCCCACCTGCTTTTCCATCTCATGCAGCGGCTGGGGTAGGATGGCTGGTTGGGTTGTGCAGACATTGCACTGCACCTTCCCCTGCTGGTGCCCAGCCTGGATCAGGGCAGGTTGGATGCCACATGGGATCCATCCTTTGCCATGCCATGCGATCCTCCATGCAGTAGGGATAACAAGGCCAGCACTGGTGAACCCCAGGTGCTGCAGCAGTGATATTTTTGGGAGAAACACGGAGCTGTGCATGGCCAGCTTGAAGTCTGCAGTGGTGTGAGCACCAGGCCTGCCATGCTGAGCCCAGGGCCACAAGCAGTGCTCACCCTGGCTGGGACACTGAGTCAAGGAGGTTTGCAATAATTGTTTAGCTTGGAAAAGCTCTCAAAGTTCATGGAGTCCAGCCCTCCCCGCAGCAGTGCCAAGCTCACCACTGAACCATGTCCCCAGGTGCCACATCCCCACCTCCTTTAAATGCCTCCAGAGATGGTGACTCCAGTGCCCTGGGCAGCCTGTGCCACTGCTGGACAGCTCTTTGGTGAGGAAATTTTCTTAATATCCAATCTAAGCCTCCACTGGTGCAACTTGAGGCGGTTTCCTCTTGTCCTGTTGGTTGTTACCTGGGAGAAGACTCTGTGCACACACACACACACACACAGAGAGGGACAGATGGGCACAAGGCATGGGAATTCCCTTTGGCTCCTCAAGCACAAACCTATGGGGATGGTCCTTTTTTTTGTACAGCAGATAAAAACTGAAGCAGTGAGCTGTATCCTAACCAGGGAGATGGGGTAGAAAGATGCTTTGAAAGGGGGTAAAACTTGCTGCCAGGCTTTCCTCCATGAGCAAGTCCAATTTCTTTCTCTCTTTTTAATTTTTTTTTTTTCTTTTGGTTCTGTGTTATTCCTCCGTGGGCAGGAGGCTGCAGGCATTTCAATTTTTTTCAAGTTCTTGTTACAAAAAGGGCCCAAAATATGTTCTCTTCTCAGAGGCAGTAAACAGCAAGTGCCCAGTGCAGCTTCTCTAAGCCTCTCTTCTCCTGTCTCAGGGAGAAAGGAGTTCTCCAAGCCCTAGAGCCTGAGTCACTCGCTGTGTGAGCATGAATTAACCAGGAATGTTCGAGAATTATTCCTGAATAATTCATGAACCTGAATTAATAATGTATTTTCATGAATTATTCATGAATAACTCATGGAAATGCAAGGTTTATTCATGCTCCAAAAACCCCAAGGCTTTTTCCCTTCTCTTCTGCTTTCTCTCCCTGTAAGAAACAGACCTGAAACAAGCTAAGGAAAAAAATAATATATGTATATGGGAAAAGAACAGGAATAATAATGCTGAAACAAAACAACCAGGACCAAAGAATGCAAAAGCTCTTTCTTTCCTTTGCAGTGGGGACAGCAGGTGGGAGCTTTCCAAGCCAGACAAAGGAGACCTGACAAGGACCTGTGGTGAAGGGACAAGCACAAGGCAAGGAAGTGTCCGGTCACCTCCTCTGCTGGAACAGGCAGCAGAGACCTGGAGAGACAGGAGACATCTTGCAAGACTCAACACCTGGAGCAGTGCTAACCAGGCAAGGAGCAGCTCTGTTGCTATCAGGATTGTGATCTCTCTTTTTTCTCTCTCTGTTTTTGTGTTTGTGTAGTTTTGTTGCTTTCCTAAGGGTAAATGAACAACTGGTTTGGGGAAGGAAGATCACTGTGTTTTCTTTAAATGTTAAAAGAAAATCCCCCAGAGAGCTGTTTGGGCTGGGATTGTTTGCTGTCTGGAATGTGAGCTCTGTTTCTGAGAGGGAGAGGGCTCAGCTATGCATTTATCCCAGTTTCTGCTCTGTAGCCTTCCCTGCGTTAGGGAGAGGGCTGGGGGCAGCTGCCTGTTTCGGGGAAGGATGTAGGGAGACAGGCACACAGATCATTTGTATATGGTGCTTCCTGATTAAAAAAAATCAATGCCAGGGTGTGTATCAGTCAGGAGAAAAGGGCTGGAGAAAACCAGGTGTGAGACTGTGCCAGCAGGGCAGACTGACAGGTCTGGGGAGAGTTACAGTTCCTGCAGGGAGCTTTGCTGCAACTGATGGTGGCTGAGATAGGGAAAGAGAAAGTTCTCCAGGGTGAACTTGAACCTTCCAAGTGAGAGGAATCAAATCCAGGCAGGACTTTAATGGGGGTGTGGAGAGAAAACAAGAAACTGGAATAAATTGGGTCCTAGCTGCCCTTTCTGCCAGCTCCAACTCTCCTCTGCCTACCCCAGCTTCCTCCCATTTTCTTTGGACACTGTGGCCATTCTTCACTGGCCACAGCACATGGGCCCAGCCTTGTCCCCAGAACTCTTCTGCCAAATGCTGCTGCCGAGCAGAGCAGGCAGGACTGGGGTGATGCTGCCTGGGCCCTTAGGAGCTGGGAAGAAACTGCTCCTGAGCTCAGCAGCCCTCGGCTCCTCAGCTGCTCCTCTGGCATGGGAGATTTTGGAAATCACCACCAGCCTGGCTCTCCAGTTTTTCCGATGGTTGAAGTCTGCAGCTCCAGGGGCAGAAAGGGAAAGCTCAGTGGGCAGAGCCGTGGGCCAGGACTTAGGATCCAGCTCCTTGCAGCTTTGTTGCTTGACTGCCTTAGACATATCTATCACTGGTCTGTGCCTCAGTTTCCCCATGGGTGAAATGAAGGGAATTTTCTGTTCTCCTTATCAAAGCATTTTGATGTTTACTGGGGGAAATAATTGTGGAGGCAAGGGAACAATCATTTCCTGGAATACCCCTGGGTCTTTTTGAGTCTCTTCTCTGCACTGCCTTGATATCACACAGACACAGCCCTGCACTGGAGCAAACTGCTGGAGATCCACTGAAGTCATTTGAGCTGTGATGGCTCACAGGGGCAGAGGAGCCAGCCTGTGTCTGCTCAGTGGCTTGTTCAGCATCTGCTCAAAGTGTCAGCTGTGAGGGCTGGCCCTGCCTGATCCCAGGTGAGACCTGCCATGGCTGTCACTGCCAAGGACACTTGGATGCACTGAAGGCATGTGGTGCTGTGCTCAGTCAGACCCAAGACAGCCTCCTAGCAAAGGGCTTTAGGATAAGGCAAGCTCAGAAAGGTGGGAATGGGAACAGAGAAATGAAATAACTGGTAGAGCAAATGTAAGGCCAAGTATTTTATATCTGCAGGTTGTGCTGGCCTGGGTAAAGCACATCTTGTGAACACTCCCACCCACAGGAGAGCCCAGACCCCTGTGGTGACATTGCCACACTGTCCCTCTGCTCCAGGTGGGCAGCCCTGATGTCAGCCAAGCTCTACGTGCTCATCACTGGCCCGACGGCAGCCGGGTTATCGACATCGAGAACATCAAGGAGCCCCGCAAGCCCTTCCACCTCTGCACTGTGGGGGAGCAGGTCCTGGCCCGCTGCCCTGGATTCAGTGGGCTGTGCTGGGGTGTGGTGGAAGGCATAAGTGGTAAGTGACACCCCTCTGGCCTGGGTTTGCAATTTGGGACTGCTCAGGAGCAGAAGGAGTTTAGTTCTGAAAGATCTTCTCTTCCTACAGAGCACAAAGGTATTTTGGAGAAGAAGCTGCTGGAAGATCGACAGCTCCTGGAGAAGTTAAGTGAGTAAGGGCTTTTGAAAATTGTACCTTTCAACTTCCATGGAGCTTTTTGGGTGGGAGGATGCTGAGCATGTTGTAGTCCCATCATAAATTTCACATCATTGCAATCAGTGTACAAAGCACTGAGTGGGAGTGGAAGACAGACACGCTGCTGTCCCATTGCTCATCCTGAGTATCTCCCTTCCTTTCAGAAGAAGAACCAGCTGTCCACAGCATGATGCCATCCCCACCAAAAAAATCCAGGAAAACCTTTCCAAAATGGACCTCAGGGAATGCATCCAGGAAATACCCCAGTGACAGGAACTCTCCTGCAAAGCCACTGCTGAGGGTGGCTGAGGCCAGCCTGCCCTGTGATGCCAGCAGCTCCTCCATCAAGGACAGGCGTGTCCTGGGAAGCGTGGCAGGGAGTCCCTGCTCACTGGCAGCTCCCCCCCACCCAGCCAGTGCCTTCACACCTCCATCCACCTTCATCACCATGGCCATGCCAGGGCCAGGGACTTCCCAGAGTGAAGAGGACAGGGCTGGTCCAGCTGCCAGAGGTAACCTTGGGTTCTGGCTCTGCTGCCTGGTCCTGAGTGACAGGGTGGGATGGGGACTTGCAGAGCAGTCAGAAAACCTCTGCTTTGCTCCAGGGCTGTATGGGTTTGTCTCAGGGCTACAGAGGTTAGAGATGGCATTTCCTGGTCCTTTCCACCTGGGAGATCTGTTCCAGGAGGGCTGTCTAAAGGGAGATGCCTGTATGTAGTGTATGGTCTCTGCTCTGTCAGGCACCAGCTGTTTCCTGGGCTAGCAGTTCTCTCCCCCCAAGCCAAAAGACAATCTGAATGAATGAATGCCTGAATAACTGAAATTCCCAAAAGCCCTGTGTCTCCATTAGTCAAACCTTCTCAGATTTGCCTATTTCCCTATTTTTCCACCCACTACTGCACCCATTAAATGCACTTATGAAAATGTGCTAGTGTCTTATTTACCTGCTGACTAACAGCAGCATCCAGAGATGATTTGGCTCTACTTGCCTTGCCCCCACCATATCATTTGCACTTAGAACAGAAGCCCTTGAGATGCCACTTTTTTCTAATAACAAATCTCCATTGATCAGTCCTGGAAAGCCTGTCTGGATCACTGCTATGCAAATGGAATAAGGTGTTGCCATGCAATCTAGCAGGGGTGCTTAGATAATATGTTCTGGAGACAGAGGGGTTCAGGACCTTTTCAACAGCTGATTTTTCAGCTTGTCTCTCACCCTTGCTGCAGATTATGTTGCCCTTCCAATGAAGAGGAAGCCAGATGGCATCTTGTCCCCGTGCCAACAGCAGATCTGTCTGAACAGGTAACACCTGAAAGCACAATAAAGAGCCTGAATGTTTCACACCACACATATTGATTTCTGTCCACACTGTCTCCATTCTCTGGCAGTGCTTGCTTTGAGTAGATGCTCATGGAGGTTAAACCCACAGCACAGAAGATAACAGAAGTTTGTGTGGGCACACACAGCAAGAAATGAGCCTGTGCTCTGATTCCATGGTGGGTCAGTGGGAGGTCCCCCATATCTGTGTGCCAGGGGGATGCAGAGGAGTTTGTGCACATTGAGAACCCTTCATGTTCCCTCTCAGTCTGTTTCATTCTTGTTGCAAATGAAACCAGAATTGACTTTGCTTTGAATTCCAGATAATTCTCCTCAGGAATGAATTTGAATGTGAGCACAAAGCTGTTTGTGGCAGTGCTGTTTAACTTGCTTGTTTCTTCCAGCCATGAGGAGCGCAAGATTGATGCTTTGCAAGAGATGGATGGCTTTGAAAGGGCTCACAAAAATGTCAGTCCTGGTGAGATGGAAAGGTAATTAGCAAAAGAAGGCACTTGTTCCTAACTGTGTTCTCCTTCTCACTACAAAAGTGAGCAGTGAGATCGCAGATGGGTGACAAAGTGGGGCAATTTTAAACTCCAAAGTTGCTGAGTCTCTTTACAATCAAGCCAGGTGTTTCTGATTGTAGGGCTTAGATTTAGAGATGCAAGAAGGCTCTAAAACAGTGCAGAAACTACAAAGCTCTTGCCTATAACAATCAAAACATGGCTGTGTGTTCCTTGTCTTATTGCTCATTACTTTGATGGCCAGTATCCAGTGATAAAATGATGCTAGGGATGGTTTTCTTGCCAAGAAATGGGTGCCAAACTAATTCAAGTTATGGTTCTTGCATTGTCATTTCCCACAAGTCTGTTGTTTAATACCACAAATATATGTGTCCTGGGACTTGCAAGACAGGCTTTATGTCTTTCCTTACAAATAAGAAGAAAACTGAGCATCAAAGTCTCCATGTATGCATGCCAAGGGGGAGTTGAGGGTTAAACTGAACATTCCTGAGAACTGAAAAGTCCAGATCATGTCACTTTTCTCTCCTGCCTTACTCCTCACCCAGGAATAGCTGGAAGGGCTGATAGTCTGTCAGAGGAGTTGTCCTGCCCTGCTGGCAGAAGGCATCTAATCACTGCTTGGGTGGAGGAGTGACATCCAGAGTGAGGACATGGTGTCTTCTTGCCTTTGCACAAGCGACTTTAATTTTTCAGGGTGGAGAAGATGGAGCAGCTGGAAAGGATGGTGTTGGACCTCCAACAGGACGTCCTCTCTCTGAAGAAGAAGGTGCAGAGGCTGGAATCCCTGTCCTTCCAGGAGGAGCCCCACCAACAGCCGTGTGAGGTGGTGGAGCTCTTCAATGGCTACACCAAGGAGCAGCTCAAAGAGACCATCAGGTTTGACCAGAAAATCAGCACAGCCTGCAAGACTCTGCTCTACAAACTCTTCACCTCCAACTACATCCAGAGCCACTCCATCACAGGGCGCAGGGGCAACACCTTCCGGGAGGCCAAGCCCATGATGGACGAACGCTGCATCAAAATCATCCGGGTGCTGCTGAAGCAAAAGTTTGGGGATCACCTCAGTGACACCGTGATCACAGAGAAGATCCAGAACGTGCAGAAAGCCCTGAGGCAGAAGTTTAAGACAGAATGTCTCTGAGGAGTGGAGAATTTGGTGTCTCCTCCTGCCATTCCGTGTGTGTCCCTGAGCAGCCTTCCCAGGAGAGATGAGCCGAGCAGCTGCTGCTCAGTAGATTTCCCCCAGGGAGCCAGCCCAAGTAAACCACGTGCTGAACACAGCTCAAACACTGCCAAACCTCTGCCTCCATTAACTGAGCAGGAACTGGGCCCAGCTTGGCTCGGTTTTTGCACTCTACAAGTTCCTTCCCATCCAGTCTGTGTGAGAACCTCACTGTGGGTGCATGGAATCACCTCTACGACTCTGATGGTGCTCAAAGGCTTCAGGGCTCCATTTGAGTCCAAGAATGGGTCAGAAAGGTAGCCTTGTTCCACACTGCAGAAATGTTGGCTTTGGGATGGGGAATCCAGCTGCAGACAGCCTGTGTCACCCAATGTGGCTTCTCTCTCTCTGCCTCTGGTTGCCTCATTCTGCCTGTGGGACAATATTTACTCTTTCCTCACAGTGAATGTTTTATTTCCATCACTAAAGAAAGGCAGACTCATTAAAATGACACCTTAAAACATTCAGAAAAGGATATCTTGATTTTTTTCTGCCTATTTGAATGTAGCTATAAGGAGGAGTTGTCTTCCCTAACAAAAGCCTGCTGAACAAGAGAAAGGGTCACCATGAAAGTTACATTAATTTTCCTTTCTAGATCAGATTATTTCCATACAAGAAAAATCCCTTACATTTTTATGACACAAGAGTGAGGGATGGAGGACAAAATATGGCCCAACTTTGCTTCAAAGATACACATATTGTGGACACTGTCAGTGTTATTTAAATACAGTATTTTTATCCTAGATAAGAAATGCCGAGTACAACCAGACACTTTGCTGAGGGACTACAGAGAAGGTCTAGAAAGACACATCTTTTCCTAAATAATTCAGAGCTGGAGTGTGGGTGGGTTAAAATTGTTCTAAGCATGAAAAGAATGAGATGCTGACACCAGTCCAGCACTTAACAGAAGTGTTGCAAAATACCAAACATTCCCTTTTACAGAGGCTTCTCTGACAAGGAATTGGTTTTCTCAGCTTAATTTTTAAATTATTCAGGAAAAGAAATGCTAGTGGGTTTGCATTAATCAAAACATTTGGTTTGATTTATATGTTTTGTTGTGTTTTCAAGTATTTAATTTCTTCACAGTTACATGAGAAATAATAATGCAAAATAAATGTATTGGAGAAACAAGGAGCTGTTGTGAAAGGCGGGGGGGTGGTGGGGGAGAAAGAAAGGTGTTATTCTCAGAATTTTCCTCCCCCTTCAGCCTTTATTTTTGAGCTCATCCATTAAAGTGGAGTTAATGCTGTGATGTATTTTGATTTTGGAGGGAGATAGGCTTGCCAATGTTTCTAGCACTATTTTCATCAGATGTTTTTAACAGTCATGTTAAATTGCAGAAGTAACAACTAAAGATATTCCTTTTGTTTTCCCAATGCAATGCTTTTCCTAACTATTGTGCAAACACATTGGTGATGATTTCTGCTTTGTAGGGAGCTTGGCCTGAGCAGCAGCTGGAGCACATCTGCTGTGGTCACTTAGAGCCCAGAGTGCAGCTAGTCCTGGAAAATACACTGAAACTGAGCAGAACTGCCCCAAAACCTCCTCAGTGCAGAAACACACCAGCCCTGCCAGAAACCTGGGACCTTCCCACCGCAGGCCTTAGGCTGGAATCACTGCTCAGGGTGATGTTTTGAATGTTAACTTATCAGAGAGAAGATTGAGGAGGCACAACCTTGTCCTGCAGAACCTTGTTCCACCCCCTGCCATGGGCAGGGACACCTTCCACTGTCCCAGGTTCCTCCAAGCCCTGCCCAACCTGGCCTTGGACACTTCCAGGGCTGGGGCAGCTTCTCTGGGCACCCTGTGCCAGTGTCTCTCTCAATCTCTCCTCTCAATGTTCATCACATTCCTCACCAAGCTGCAGCCTGGAAAGCCAGCTCATGAATGTCATTTATTAAAATAAGTGCTGCTGCTGTCCTCCCCCGCTGAGCCCCCTGTGATGAGCTGCAGATCATTACTGTGAGCGAAGGGGGGAACAAAGAGCCAGGGAATGGACGTGCTGCGGGGTGCCACGGCTCCCAAAATGCGCCACTCTAATCATCTCCCCTAGAAACTGATGAGCTGGGTGACCTTTCTGCTTGAAAAACCCTTCGGTGGCTCCCTCAGAGGTAACTTCCCAGCCTAACACACTTGCTGGCATTCAGGAGTGCTCCTGGTAAGTGGGCTGATGGATGCTCTGCGTCTCCGTGGGCAGCACAGCCACAGCAGTAATGAGCCAGCGCTCCAATGGGCGCTTCTCGGCTATAAAAGTTGTCCTCAGATATTCTCAAAGGCTTTGATATGGCAGAGAGGGTTGAAGAATGGCAACGCAGGTGGCTTTTCGTCAAACTTCATTTTTTAAAGTATTTGTGAGCCGGAGGCAGCGTTTGCAGGCTAATTGGGAGCACGGGCAGCCGTCGGCGACCAAAGTCAGCGCGAGGATTCCGATGCTCTCACCTCCCTGAACTCTCCAGCTCTGGCTAATCAGCCTCCAGAGGGAGGATCACACAGCACTGGCATGTGGCATTCCCTAGGGGATGCGGGGGTCAGGGTAGATACAGGAGGAGGAGGAAGGTTTGTGCCAGAACCACTTCACTCGGGGATGTTCAAAGCCTGTGTCTCTAAGTGATGAAGGGCAGCTCAGTTGAATAGAATTAACTTCCCAGTTTAAATGAATTACCAGGAAAAAGTGGTCAGCACTTGCTGTTGAGATTAATTTCTCTGCCGAATCTGCAGCATCTTGTTAAAAATGATGCTCCTGCTCAGCTTCTGGGGTGAGGTGGGTGAAGGAGGGTGTGGACAGCAAAAATGAGGGTCAAAATGCAGGGGAGGTCTCCGGGGAGGTTTTGCATTTGGTTCAAAATCAAGAGAAACGGTGCTTGTCAACATTTGCAGAAGCAGGATGGGAATGGAGCATCCAGACCTCTCTCCCTCCAGGACAAGCTGGAGCAGCAGGGCTGTCCTCAAGTTGGGTTTAACCAAGGTGTGCAGGGACCTCAATGGGCTGTGGGGCTCTCTGAGAGCCATTGGTCCCCAGTACCCCAAAACTGCAATGGGGCCCTGCCACACTCCCCACCAGCTGGTCACACCTCTGTTGTTTCCTTAGGAACCAGCTGAAAGCTGCATGTTACTCACTGGCAGCAATACACAGTTTTCAGGGAAAGATGGGAACCTTTCCAGCCTGCTCTGTATCAACCTTTACGTTTTAAGCTGGGCCAACACAAGGCTTCTCATGAGGCTTTCCTTTTTATGAAATTTCATAAAAATCATAGAAGTGTTTGAGTTGGAAGGGACCACTAAAGGTCCTCTAGTTTCAACGCCCTGGAATGAGCAGGAACATCATCAACTAGATCAGATTGTTTAAAGCCTCATCCAACCTGACTGTGGTTGTTTCCAAGAATGGTGCATCAACAGCTACTCTGGACAGCCTATGTCAGTGTTTTAAAAGAAAAACAATTCCAGTTTGTAGAGGTGCTGCTGGCAGCATGATTTTTTTGTGGGGAAAAAAGCCTGGTCCAAACAAGAGAGAGATTCTTTGGTGTTTAACCCCATTGATTTAGAATTAATTTCCTTGACCCTGCCAGGGGGTTCCATGTTCAGTACAGGCAGATTTCAATTTTCCCATTATGTGGCCCGTAGGAAACACTCACTGATGAGTTTCTCAATGCCTGCACTGTGTGCATCCCCCAGAAACCAAAACACATTCACTTAATGACATGCAGACTGTGAGTATCAGATAAAGGAATGTTGTTAAAATGGAGCTAAATCCCTCCCTGGGTTTTAATTGAGGCTTACAAAGCCTGGCTGCCTTTCTGTGAGCCCCAGACAGCCATCACTGAGCCTGCCTGGTGCTCCAATCTGGTTGGATGCACTTGGAAAAATCCTCTGTGCAGGAGGAGTGGGGCAGTGGGTGGTGGAAGTGTCTTTGGTTTGATATCCTCCACCAGGCACCTGCAAGGACAGGGAGGTTTCAGCTGGGGGATGAAAGAAATGCCAGAAGGACAGACCTTGGCCTGCATGAGCTTGGAGTCGTTTGTCATTTCCTACTGTCACCCACACACAAATACTTTGTGTCACAGAGTTGTTGTTCTGGTAAGTCTTTGTCTTGTTTGGGTTCAAAAAGCCAGTAAAAATAAAACAACCCACATAGAGTGTGGTCCCAGAGCTATAACCAGACAATATTTCTATAAAAGTAAGTTTTTGTATCATGTTACTTTCTTCTTGAAATCATATCTGGTTTTGCTTTTGGTTTCTTGTGGTGTTTTTTGTTTTGTTTTGTGGTGGTTTTTTTTGTTTGTTTTTTCTTTTTTTTTTTTTTGAGAGTCCATTCTCATGCCTGAGAGGTGTGGAAATATATCAGATTTTGTACTTAAAGCAGGCATTTATGTCTCTACCTCACTCATATATTCATTACACTTTAACCAATATTTCTCTGTCTGCAGTACTTGATTACATTATTCCAACTCATAGAAATAATGAGAATTAATAGTGGTAATTAAAACCCTACCATACTTATAGCAGGTTTGCATGGCCAGGTTTTGGTAAGGGAGGGGCTCTAGGAGCACCTTCTGTGAGAGCAGCTGCTCCTCCATGTCCCACAGAGTCAATTCCAGCCGGCTCCAGGACAGACCGGCTGCTGGCCAAGGCTGACCCAGTTAGAAATGGTGGTAATGCCTTTGGGATAAGAGATTTAAGAAAATGGGTGATCCTGGAGCTGTGACTGTGAGCAGGGAGGAGCAGGGTGAGGACATGTGAGAGGAGCAGCTCTGCACACCCCCAGGGCAGGGCAGGGCAGGGCAGGGCAGGGCAGGGCAGGGCAGGGCAGGGCAGGGCAGGGCAGGAGGGGCAGGAGCTGCTCCAGCTGCTGGAGCTGATTGCCCTGAGATTCCCTGGTCAGTCCCTGGTGAGGCAGCTGGGCCCTGCAGCCCATGGAGGGCACGGAGGGCAGAGATGCACCTGCAGCGCCTGCAGGAGCCCGTGCCGGAGCAGGGGGATGCCTGAGCGGAGGCTGCGACCCCGTGAGAAACCTGTGCTGGAGCAGGGACCTGGCAGGGACCTGCAAACCCCTGGAGAGGAGCCCACGCTGGAGCAGGGCCCTGCCAGGACCTGTGAGCCCATGGAGGAGCGAGCCACGCTGCAGCAGTTTGTGGAGAACTGCTGTCCGTGGGATGAACTCACCGTGGAGAAGTTCATGGAGAAGTGTCTCCAGGAGGGACCCCTGGCACAGCAGGGAATGACTCCTCTCCCCGAGCAGCAGGAGAAACAACAGGGGATGAACTGACCTGAGCCCCCATTCCCTGTCTCCCTGCACCCACTGGGGGGGAGGTAGAGCTGGGAAGGAGGGAGGGAAGGGCAGAAGGTGTTTTTAAAGCTTTGTTTTACTTCTCACTATCCTGCCCTGATCCAGATAACAATAAGTTCCATTAATATCTCCAATTTTGAAAATGTTTTGCCCATGATGGCATTTGCTGAGTGATCTGTCCCAGTCCTTAGCTCAACCCATGAAGCCTTCATTCTGTTTTCTCTCTCCTGTCCATCTCTGGAGGGGAGTGAGAGAGCAGCTTTGGTGGGTGCCTGATATCCATGCAGGGTGAACAGACAACACTTCCTTTCCTTCATTCTTTCTTCCCAGAGGTCACTGTGAAGGAGTTGGGTGGGGCTTTGAGGGAGGGAGTGAAGGTGGTGGGGAGTGGTGGGGACAGGAGCCACAGGGATGTGGGACAGGCACCAGAGGGGCCTGGGCAGCTGTCAGGGGGCACAGCCTGTCCCCCTGGCCCAGCAGCAGGGGACAGGGGGCACGGCCTGTCCCCCTGGCCCAGCAGCAGGGGACAGGGGGCACAGCCTGTCCCCCTGGCCCAGCAGAAGCCCCGTGCCCTGCCCAAGGTGCCCCAGAGGCAGGGGGAGACCCCAGTCCCGGGGCAGCGTTTCTGCCCCGTCCCCTGTCCAGCCCAGCCTGCCCCGTGTGCGCAGTGACCGCTGGCACGGGCTGCACTGGACACTGTGACCTGCTGGGGACACTGAGAGCTGCCCCGCTGTGACACTGCCCTTGGGATTTCACAGGCACCAAACAAACCCCAGCCAGCACCGCCCCTTGTCATGTCCCAGGCTTCAGAGCACATCCCAGCCCCACTCCTGGTGATGTCCCAGGCACCAGGGCACATCCCAGCCCTGCTCCTGGTGATGTCCCAGGCACCAGGGAACATCCCAGCCCCGCTCCTGGTGATGTCCCAGGCACCAGGGCACATCCCAGCCCCGCTCCTGGTGATGTCCCAGGCACCAGGGCACATCCCAGCCCCGCTCCTGGTGATGTCCCAGGCACCAGGGCACATCCCAGCCCCGCTCCTGGTGATGTCCCAGGCACCAGGGCACATCCCAGCCCCGCCTGGATTTTCTTTTCATTTCTCTTTGCTCTTTCAAAACTCTAAAAAGCAGGTAAAAATAAAGATGTTGAGCTAAGACAACGATGGGGACATGGGGGTGGTTCTTGCAGGGGATGTGGGGGATGCTGGGTTTGAGGGACTTGAGGGTTCCTGGGAGGGACCTGGGAGTTGCTCAGGGCTTTGGGCACCCCAGGCTGAGCAGCTCCAGTTGCACTGGGAGACCCTGGTGGAGGTTCTGGGCAGCTGGTCAAGGACCCCCTGCCCTGGAACTGTTCCCATGTGTCCCCATCCCAATGCCTCGTTCCCCTGCAGTGGCTGCCCCATTCCTTACTCCCCTTCCATAGTCCCCTTGCCCCTGCCTGTTCCCATGTCCCCCCTATCCCGTTTCCATCCTGCTCCCATCCCAATCCGGACCCCATTCTCGATCCCTGTACGGTATTCCCTGCCCCTGTCCCCATTCCCAGTCCTATTCCCTGTCCCCATTCCTGGTCCCTGTCCCCATTCCCTGTCTCTGTCACCACTCCCAGTCCCTGTCTCCATTCCCATTCCCCATTCCCTGTCCCCATTCCCATTCCCTGTCCCCATTCCCAGTGAGACATTAATTTGGAAGAATTAAGAATTTTAGGAAAGTTAAGATGATAGTTAAATTAGATGTTGCTGACTTAGTGGAAGTAGATAAATGGGCTTTGTTCATAGTTAACAGTATCTGGATCTTAGATAAGATATCCAGGATCTATTAACTCATTGCTTGTCAGCTTTATGTTTGGGTAGCTGTGCTTATCATGAGAAACAGAATGTGACAAACAGATTTCAGGGACACAAAAACAGTTGCAGACTTCCCCTACTTTAGGAATCCATTAAGCACAGGAAAACGGCAAGGATTCATTTGTCACGTGTGCATGGGAAAGGCAGAAAGGTCAGAACGAGGAAGACTTATTTTACTTCTTAATTTTGGAGGCCCCTCCCCAAAATGGACCCCTGACTCATTTCAGGGAACAGAACTACACATGCTTAATAGCCTTTCTGCCAATTAGCATATGAAGCAGAGCAGAGGAAGTGACAGGGATATAAATATGCATTCATATTTTGTGTATTCAAGACTTCTGTCAATAAAAAAGCTTTGTAACACCTGTGATTTTTGCAGTGTGCATTAGGGAATTATCCCATGTACTGCCCGGCTGTCTCAATAAACATACATTTTCTAACTTTCACCTCTTTGAGAGTTTTTGTCCGTCTCAGTTGGATATCGATATTAGATCGATATTCATATTTTAGTAAATCATTGTCTTAAAGAAGTCCTAGTATGTGTATTAACATGTATTTTTTTAATATTCTAGTAATTATTCTTGCATTGCTTCAAGATAAACTGGTATGATTCAAAGAATATCCACTGAGGTACACATAGAACATGGATTTATCATAAGCAAATTGCAGTTTCAAAGTTTTTTCACTGAAATTTTGCCACTTGTCATCATTTTAAACGTTAAAGGTCAGCTATTAAAGTCAATAACAAAATTTATAACTTCTAACAAAGGGAAAAGAGTATATGGTTTGCACTAGATAAAATATAAATACAGAAAATGTCTTCCAACCAAGTTCCTTGCCCTGATCAAAACATCTCCCAATCAAGTTCTTCACCCTGAACATGGCTGGTAAAGAAAAATATTATCAGTAAGCCTGATGAAACTTTGAATAAGTTAATAGTATTCAAAATCCATGTTCTGTTCCTATTATTATTTATTATACAAAGAAAAAATGGGAAAGGGGTTGGATTGAGGGTACACCCTCTTCCCCTCTGAGTCTGTTCTCATGTTTTACAATAAATCCTACAACAGTACAATACAGCTGCCTAAAATATGGACACTGGAAACCACAGACCGCATTACAAATGATCACCTGACTCATGGACAGTTCATAGATGGACTTGATTTGTTTACAAATTATTTCTCATGTTTACAAACAGTTTTTCTGTTTACAGACTGTTTTCTGGGAGTTCGGTTTTTCTCCAAGGGATCAAGTGCTTAAAGGTTGTTTTTTAAAATTGGATTTTTCTCTGAGGGCTAAATGGGCTCAGGGTTAAATAGCTTTCTGCTTTTAGAGATAAGTTCAATTTGTAACCGAGAAGCATTATGCCTGTGGCCTGAGTTCTCCCCTAACAGTTCCTGGAGGGGAATGCTGCAGCTCCAGTGTAAATTAGATGCACGCTGTCCTCTGTCACCATGTTTGTAAAGGGCCCTTGCAGATGGGTGACAGAGAACAATACACAGAATTTTATAAAGAAAGGTGAGATGTTACCATGATTGACAGGGCTCTTGACCAATCAAATATCTCCCAAAACTGCAGGCACCTCACGGGCCAGAACCTGAAGGGGCGTGGAGCTCAAACCAATGAGAGCTTCCAGACCTGGTCTTTCAAATGCCCTGTGTAAGGGGGGGGCGTGGGAAATAAAATCTCTCTGTTGCCCCATGAACTCGGGAGGAGCAGTCTTTGTCTCCTGTGCCCTCGCTGCCCCACCAGACCAAAGAGATGTTCACCAGGGCCCTCCCTGTTTGTGGCCGTCCAGTGCCGAGCTGAGCAGGCAGCCAGTTGTGTTTGCACGTGAGCTGCCACAGGAAGACACACAGCAGCTGGAGATTTGAATAGCAGGGCTTGGGCCAATTCTTTTTCTTTCAGAGTGCAAGAAAGACGCAAAAGCACAAGGAAACATGACAGTGTTTCGGTGGATTCTCTTTGTCCTGTGAAGTTGAGTAGCTGTTGGTGTTTCTGTGCTGCTGCTAATCCCTTCCATGAAAGAATCATTCCGGGAAGGAGCAACAACATCTGACACGCACCAAGTGTTGCCACCAGTTGCTCCAGGTGCTGCTACCAACATCCCCTGTAGGACGCAGCACAGCCCCCAGTGCACACCAAAAGCCAGGGAATCTCAGGAAAACGGGAAACTGGACAAGACAAACGCAGATCTGAACCAATGTGGTTAATCAAATGTTCTCATTTTATTCGAGATAAGATGGTAGTTTATATAAACTTCTACATAGTTTACAGAAACAAAGGCACTCTGATTGGTAGGCTAACATTGTTTACCTTTTCCTTAAAGTGGCTTGATCCTTACACTATAAACGTATACTAATTCACACCCAGACAGCCCAGTGGTCCCCGTCACACCTTAATACTATTTCTATCTGCGCCCCAAGCTCTGAATTTCTAACTGCGTCAGAGGCTTGAAGGCCTCACAAGGCCCAAATCTGAGGCCTAGACTGGAGTAGCTCAAATCTCATAACTCATGTCCTCTTTCTCTGAAAAATGCTTCAACACACACCAGCTTTGGCTGCCCTCTGGCAGAGAAGCCCTTTTGGGGCACAGGTTTCCGGGGCAGCAGACGGGCACCGGTGCTGCCAGGGCTCGGGGGAACTCTGCTTCGGCGGGGACTGTGCCTCAGCGGCTGATGTCAGCGCTCCCCGGGCCCCAGGGTGAGAGCAGCATTCCTGCCCTGGCCCACACGTTCCTGGTCTGTGTCACACGGCCGTGCTTAGGATGGCCACCATGTGGGACGTGTCCCGAGGAGGCCGTGCCAGCTTCTGTGCAGGGCCCCGTGCCCTTCCCGCCGCGGCTGCGTCGGCAGCTGCGGGGGCTCCTGCTGCTCTGAGCCCGCAGAGCAGGGCAGCGTTTGCTGATGGTCTGAGCCGTTCCTAAAGATCCTGTTGGGCTGTCTGACACACTTGGGGCAAGGCATTCCTTCCAACCTGGGCCACTCTGGGGGGCTGGGGGTGGCCCCAGGGCAGGTGGCAGAGTGTGCAAGGGCCCTTTGTGACATGGTGCAGCATGGTCACCGTGGAATGGAACGGGACAGGGTATCCAAGGGCCCTTTGTGACACGGTGCAGCATGGTCACTGTGGAATGGAACGGGACAGGGTATCCAAGGGCCCTTTGTGACATGGTGCAGCATGGTCACTGTGGAATGGAACAGGACAGGGTATCCAAGGGCCCTTTGTGACATGGTGCAGCATGGTCACCGTGGAATGGAACGGGACAGGGTATCCAAGGGCCCTTTGTGACACGCTGTAGCATGGTCACCATGGAATGGAATGGGACAGGGTATCCAAGGGCCCTTTGTGACATGCTGTGGCATAGGTGTTGGCAGTGACAAGGCCACTCCACAGTGCTCTGTGCACACGACAAGACAGGACGGGACAGAGCGGTGCTGTGAGGAGCCCTCGCACAGCCACTCGTTCCTTGCTGACCCGGAGCTTTCCCAAGGTATTACTCCTGCACGTGACCTCGTGGCCAGACCAGAGCACTTGGTGACCTCTGGCCTTCCTGAGGCATCTCTTCTGCAGCTGCCCTCGAGTGCAGACCGTGGCATTTGCTTTGCACCATCCTTGACAGGAGTCTCCTGTCCTTGTGGCTGGAGCCCCCAAGACCAGAGTGCAGGACTTGCTGTTCTGTAGCCTTGCCAAGACTTCACTCTTGCAGGTGCCCTCAAGGCATGACTGCAGCACTTGCTGACTCAGACCTTTCCCTTTTCACCTTCTGCAAGTAGCCATGAATCCAGGCAGTGACGCAGAGCACAGACCTGCGAGCGTGCCCAAGCTGGCCTGGGGGAAGGAGGAGAAAGAAGGCCCTGGAGCTGCCCCAGCACAGCAGCCTGAAGAGGTGGAGCAGTTCCAGCCACCACAGAAGGGTGAGTGGCAGAGCTGGGCCATAGGGCTGGTGCCTGCAGCCAGCTTGGCCCCATCCCATCCCATCCCATCCCATCCCATCCCATCCCATCCCATCCCATCCCATCCCATCCCATCCCATCCCATCCCATCCCATCCCATCCCCTGGGGCCATGCCCATGGACAGGATGGAATAGGGGCCGGGCAGACACCCCACAGCCGTGCTCCATGCCCTGGGGCGGCGCGGGGCTGTCCCTGCCTGGGCAGCGCAGGGCTGGGCTGTGTTCTCCGGCCTCTCCCGCAGCCCCTCAGCTCGGGCTGCGCTCGCTCTTTGCCAGGTGCAGCCGTGCAGCGCACACGAGAGCAGGAACGCACCCGTGGCCGCTTCCGCAGAACAGCGCAGGTACCTGCAGCCATCCCCACCTGGGCTGGGCCTGCTGGCACTGCTCAGCCCAGCACTGTGCTCGGAGCACTCCATGCAACATCCCGGGCTTCTTGCCCTTCTGCTACAGAAGGTTTGCAAATTCACGAAGAGGATTCGGGAGGAAGAGAGCAGCGTCACGGGTGCTGTGGTCAGAGCATACTCTCCCATCTTCAAAACCAAGACCAAGCGCTGCCCTGCTGGATATGCTTGTGCAGGAGGGTCCTTCAAGCCCAAAGCAAGTAAGCAGCCTTTGGCCTGGGTTTTCTCCTCACAGCAATTGCTTGGCTTCCCAAGCCATGCCTGCTGCTCCCTGGAAGCCTTTGAGGCCATGGCAGTGTGGTGGCAAGGGAAGCACTTCTCTGGGGCAGCTGGGCACATTCCTTCCTCTGGCAGCTTTCCAAGTCTCCCCTGCCTTCTCCAGGTCTCCACCATGGTGAGGTACATCCTCGTGGCCAATGAGTTTCCTGAGTACAATCTGTACAGGCCCCTTCTGGATGTGACAGAGGCACAGCCCTCTGACGTGGTGATGGCTCTCCTGCGTGTGGCCCCAGTGTGTGACAGGTACAGGGCCCACGTGTCCACAAGGCTCAGCAGCCCTTCACCCTGTACAGCCTGTCCCAGGTGTCTGACCAACAGAGAATTCCAGGGCCCTCTGGCTGCTCCCTTTGCCAGCCCTGGCCCCTGCCAGCCCCCGAGTGTGCTGCCATGCTTCCCCCCTGCCCCTCAGGGGCCAGTCCCCACAGGGCTGGGCTGCCTGCGTGCTGCCAGTGAGGGGCAGTGGGCAGAGGCAGGGCTGGCAGAGCAGCTCAGCGCCCCGCTGCCACCCAGGCCACGCTGCTGTGTCCCAGACTCCTCTGAGACAGAGCTCTGACCCCACAGAGCTGCTTTGGCCATGTGGAAGAGCATCATGTGCTCGCCCAGGACTGCAGAGCCGGCCATGCTCGTACTCCTCGATGTGCTGGGGAGCTGGCCAGAGCACAGCACGTGCACCTCCGATGGGGACCACAGGGCTGTCCTTGCCCTGGCTGTGAGTTTCTGCCTTTGCTGGCCCCAAGGCCACCTCTCCAGCAGCTCTCCATTTTCCCTCCCCCACGGCATCTCCCTGCCTCAGGCACTGGGCTGAAACCTGGCCTTGGGGCAGCTTCAGGGCCACCAGTCCCGCTGCTCCCCCTGTGTCTCTCCGGCCTCTCCCTCCCATGCTTGGGCCCTGCCACACGGACACCTCGGCACTGAGCGCTGTCTCGAGGGGCTTTGTCCTTTGCAGGCAACTGTGGTGATGTGGAAGATCTTCCAGCTGCCCTGTGTCCCACAGATGGTGACCGTGTATTTCCCCCGCCTCTTTGTCCATCTGCTCTTCCAAGTGCTCTTCAGCACACTGGATATGCCAGAGGAGGTCGATACCTTCTGGGAGGGATGCCAGCAGCAATACGGCCTTGCCTCCAACCCCAGCAGGTGCTCCATGCCTGTCCTCCTGTCCTTGCCAAATCCCTGGGCAGGGGCCAGTGCTCCCAGTGTGACCTGGGCTTTGCTCTGCGCACAGCTTTGCAGAGCAGACCCTGAAGGCCCTGCTCTGCCGACTGTACTATGAGGATGTGGTGGTGGCCATGGAAGACAAGTGTGGCTGGGACACACTGCTCTGTGCTGACACTCACCACTGTGCTGTGGGCGTGCTGGCCATGTGAGACCCCCTGCTCCCCAGCTGTCCCTGGCATGTGTGCCCTGTGCCCCAGGTGCCCCACACAGTCCCTGTGGCCGTGGGCCAGAAGCCCTTGTCACCAAGGGACGGCCAAGGAGGCTGCAAAAGGCTGGGAGAGGAGCGTGCCCAAGAGCAGCAACCTCCCAGAGGGCTCAGCTGCCCCTTGCAGGGTGGTGGAGAAAGGCCAGACCTCTGTGAGTCAGTCCTGGGAGAGGTTGGCCCCGCTGGCTCAGGGTTTGGCTTCTATTTCCTCCTGTCAGAGAAATGCACCGCGCATCCGAAGCCGTGTGTTCCGCGGTTGCATTCCAACTGCTCGGGCTGCTCAGCAAAGACACGCCATGCCGAGATTTGGCCGCCCTGGCGTTCCTTGTGGAGGTGAGCCTGAAGGCCAGCGCTGCCTCGCTCAGCTGCCTCCCGGCTCTCTGCCCTCTCTTGGCCGCAGTGCCTGGGACGGTGCCCGCGCCCTGTGCTGCTGCCTGGGCCTGGCCCTGTGCGGTTCTGGGCTCCCGCCGGCCGCTCCCCTGTCACTGCCCTGTGCCTTTCAGGTCCTCGAGTGCCTGGAATTGAGTGAACGCGGTGCTGACAGAGTCCTGCAAATCTTGTCAAGGCACCTGAGGAGCGAGTGCAAGGAGAGGCGTCACCTGGTGCTCAAGGCCCTTCTCGAGCTCATCAAGGATCTCTCAATGGTGAGAAGGGGCAGGGCAGAGGCTGCGCTCAGGAATGCAGTCGCTTGGGCTTGGCTGGGCTTTGGGCGCTGGGCCAGCTGCTCCCAGCTCTCCTGCCTCCCGCTTCAGCTGCCCAAGTGCTTTGGAACAGCCCTTTGGCCTCTAGGCCCTGCAGCAGCAGGATGGCATTTCACAAACTTGTGTTCCTCACAGAGAGAAAAAATGTGGAGCCTGACTGAAAGTCTTGTGGAGCTCCTGTGGGATGCGGATGGAGATACAGCATGACAGCCATGCTCCTCAGCTGTATCTACTTTGACAAGGACATGCTGACACCCAGCCCCATCACACTGCAGCTGGTTGAGGCGCTCCTGCCACTCCTTGACCACGTAAGGCTCACTGCCCCCAGCCACGGCCACTGGCTGCTGCCTGGACACTTTGTGCCCTGTGGATTTGCAGGCCTGCACCAAGCTGAGCCCCGTGCAGCCAATGCTGGGGTCTCTTTTTCTTCCCTTCATACAGGACAATAGCCAAGTGCAGCTGCCCTCCATACTGCTCTTCTGAACTTTTATGACTTTTCCACAGGAAAATGAAAAAGAGGCTCTGAAGGCACACGTGCGCCAGAGCCTGCTGCCCCTCTCCTTCCACTGCCATGATGAGAACCAGCGAGTGGCAGAGGTGAGGACTCTGCAGCTGCTGCTGTTCCCCTGGCAGGGGCTGGGCTGCCTCCTGCCCTGGCACCTCGCAGGCTGCAGCCTCCTCCAAGCCCTGGCACAGGGACGGGTCCTGCGCCCTGGGCTGTGGGGCCATCTCCGCGTCTCTGCTGCTCTCCAGGCTTCTCAGGAAACGCTGCGTTGTTCAGCCAGATTCCTGAACAGGAAGGCTCTCCAACAGATGCTGCAGGTGGATCAGACCTGGGGGTTCAGCAGGGACCTGGTAAGACCGGCCTGCGAGCCCCAGGCTCAGGCTGGAGAAGCTGCTCAGGGGGTGCGGCTGGCAGCTGCTCCCCTGCCCAGGGCTGCAGCCAAGGGGCTGAGCCTGAACCAACTGCACCCTCCTGCTGCTCTCTGCAGCTGGCAGAGGACAGCAGCAGCGTGGCCGAGCACCTGCGCCGGGCCCTGCCCTACCTGCAGAGCCCACAGGAGCCCCTGCGAGAGGCGCCGTCAGGTTCATGGGTGAGCCACGAGCTGGGCCAGGAGGGCGTGTGGGCACAGGGCTGGCAGCGCCGCTGGCAGGGAGCTGTGCCGCTGGGCCTGACAGGCTCTGTGTTCCCAGGGATGGCCGGGAGGAGCTTGAGGGGACAGCAGGAAGAGCTCCAGCTGATCTGCAATGGTGAGTGAGGGCAGTGGGCTGCCAGCGGGGGCTGGCGGGGCGAGCTGCAAGCCCTGCCCCGGCTGTGGAGAGCTCTGCTCTCCTAGGTAGAGCACACAGAGATTTCAGGGACACGTGGGGGATGCGTGGCCAGCAGCTTCGGGCTGATCCCCTTGGTCCCTGATCCCTCCCAGCCATGGCAAGAGCCCGCTGGGATGGCCCTGGCAGGGGGGGCTCCCCTCGGCTCCCCGCAGAGTCGGGATCTGACCGTGGCTCTGTTCTTCTCTCTTGCAGCCCTTGAATGCCCGACAGAGGATGTCAGTAGTGCCATGTCAGAGCTGGCACTTCAAACATTGCATGTCCTCCGGGCAATACAGAGTGGGCAATACTCCATCTTCCAGAAGGTGCAAGATCAAACAGCCCTCTGTGATGTCACACTGTTATCTCTGTGATGTAACACAGCTCTCTGTGATGTCACACTGACATCTCTGTGATGTAACACAGCTCTCTGTGATGTCACATGGACATCTCTGTGATGTCACATGGACATCTCTATGATGTCACACAGCTCTCTGTGACATCACACAGACATATCTGTGATGTCACACTGTTATATCTGTGATGTCACACAGTTCTTTGTGATGTCATACTGCCATGTCTGTGAGGTCACACAGCTCTCTGTGATGTCACACTGTTATCTCTGTGATGTCACACAGCTGTCTCTGATGTCACACTCACATCTCTGTGATGTCACACTGACCCTTTGAGGTCACACAGCTTCTTGTGATGTCACACAGCTCTCTGTGATGTCACACTGTTATCTCTGTGATGTCACACAGCTCTCTGTGACAACACATGGACATCTCTGTGATGTCACACAGACATATCTGTGATGTCACAGAGCTCTCTGTGATGTCACAAAACCTCCTGTGATGTCACACAGATATCTCTGAGATGTCACACCACTATCTCTGAGGTGTCACACTGACCCTGTGAGGTCACACAGCTTATTTTGATGTCACAGAGACATATTTGTGATGTCTGATTGACATCTATGTGATGTCATACAGCTCTCTGTGCCGTCACATGGACATCTCTCTAATGTCACACAGATGTCTCTGTGATGTCACACAGCTTTTTGTGACATCACACAGACATCTTTGTGATGTCACACAGACAGCTCTGTGATGTCACACTGAGACCTCTGTGATGTCACACTGAGACTTCTGTGATGTCACACAGCCCCTGTGATGTCACACAGCCCCTGTGATGTTACACAGATCTCTGTCATGTCACACTTACATCTCTGTGACATCACACAACCTCCTGTCATGTCACACTGACATCTCTGTGATGTCACACGGACATCTCTGTGATGTCACACAACCTCCTGTGATGTCACACAGACAAGTCTGTGATGTCACGGCGACACCTCTGTGACGTCACACTGACATCTCTGACGTCACACAGCTTTTTGTTATTAACAAAATATTGATCAACAGCTCTACTTTCTAGAAGTGACCAAAGTCGATTTTTAACCTTTCATGTTTGCGGTATGTACATGCATATTCACGGGATAAGACCATGACCACTCACCTGTCTAAATAATTAACAACACTGGGACTCCTATGCTTCTTCATGATTGTGATTTCATTAACGGTTAGTTGCTTCCTCTGCCGTCCCTTAAGTCTTATTTTCTTTATGGCCACCTAAAATGACACTGAAAATCAGTAACTTGAGAAGTTGGTGGCACGAGACCTCAAGGCACATGGAGCGAGTGATTTTGCAATGACACAGCTGAGCTGTGCCAAACTGCCTTGTGATTAGGCATGGCAGTAATTAGGAACTGACATTGCAACAGCCCATTGCTCCGCGCCCTTGGAGGCCAGTTACAGGACACGGGGCCACTGAGGTTTTGCCGTGTCCACTTGGTAACAGTGGTGTCTCAGCTATCACCCACAAACCTCTGAGCCCACTCCCTGCTGCTTTGTATGGGATTCAGAAGAAGTAATCCATGCCTTAATACTCTGTGGCTACATCCTGGGCTATGGGCAGGGCTTAGGGCTTCTAGGGACGCCTTGCAGATCTCTCCCTATGTGCAGTTCCCAAGTGCAGCACTGCAGGTGGCTAAGGAACTACCGGTAACTCTCAGATGTATTTGCTGGCAACCAGAAGTGAGAATTCATGACTCTGAAGCTGTAGCCCCAAAGAGCAGTGAGATGCTCTAAGGCACCACCTTTGTTTTAGCAATTGAGAGCGAGTGAGCACATCCTTCTCTGAAATGAACTGCTGCCCTGCGTGCCTTCCTTCTGGCAGCTGAGAAGGACAAAGACTGTCCCCTATGTATTTTGCAGTCTGGTACCAGTCTGTGTTTCTTTTGCCTCTTCAGCACAGCTCTACCCAAAGCTGCTCACACCAGATGGGAAAGCCTTTGAGTGCAGCAAAGTCTGCAGGGGATGTTGGCATTTACCTCTCCTCCTGTGGCTTTGTTGAGTGCTCTAACCACGGATCCAAAATGCCTAGAAACAAAACAGAAGCAGAGAAGGGAGAAGCTGTTTATTTCTTAGAGTGAAAGCCAGCCCACACAGGAGATCTCTGCTGTAAATGCCTAAAACCTGCAGGATGCAGGGGGGCTCTGCCAGAAGGCAGATGATGTATTTTCCTCTCAAGTGCATGGGCAGTGTCTGGGCCGGTTGCAGAAGCGTTGGGGTTTACTGCCTCAGCTCCTAAAGGGAATTGATTCTTTCATCTTGGGTTTCAGTTTCTAAACTGTGTGGTTCCTATCCTGACCATGAAGTATTTCCTTCCACAAATCATGGGAAAGAAATGTTCCTGGGAACTGTTATCTCACAGCTTTGATAGGGGCTAGGTTGCCCTTTCAGGCAAGCAAGATTCTTCTTTGTTCATTGGTGTAGCCGTGTGATTTTGAGACATACAAAAATACTGAAGAAATTAACACAGAGCTGTCCCACACTTGAGAGACAAGGAGATCTTCCAGGTCCGGTTCCTTGATGTAGGCAAGACCTCAGCAGCATGGAGATGTCTCTGACAATGCCTTCTGAGCACACTCACAAGTTCTGAGCAGCACTGAAGAGATGGGACAATCTGTCTCCAGTGTCTGAACATGTTTGCAGCTGACCTGACTTCACACTGGATAGATATTCCAGTGGAACACCTGATATACCAGTGATATACCAGAAGAACACCTGGCCCATGGTTGTGTAGATGCATGTGTGGCTGGACTCACCCTTTGCCAGTATATTCCATTTCAGTGTATTTCATCTTGGGATCTTCCGTGTTCACCATTTTCCCTGAGGGAAACAAAATGCAAGATGGTCACTTTAAAGCAGAGATCCCAGCTTCCAGGAGATACAAAAGGCAGCCCCAGTGTCTGGGGGTGGTCAGCTGGTTAGCAACAACAGCAACAACAACAGCAGCAAGACAGGCAGCCCTGCAGTGCAGATGGCTGGCACAGAGACTGCTTTTGTAGAGTCCTTGGAAGAGCTCTCTTGACAGGAAACAAAGCACAGGGAGATGCATTCCCAGGAGTGGAGCACAACTTCTCCAGCTTTCAGCCAAAAGATTGCCAAAACAATGCCTTTCCAATTGTAAACCAGAGCAGCTCATGCTATAACCAATCCCAATGGGGCTTTCAGCATCGGGACCCTCACCCTTTATGAGCAGGCTGAGCTCACAAACACCCCTCTTGGGGCTAAGGAAGGCTCCAGCCTCTGCAGTCCCACCAGCCCTCAGGGACAGGGCAGCTACCACAAGCAGGCTGGCAAAGCCCAAGCATGAGCACTGACAAGCAATGGGAAGAAGCCACAGGCAGCCTGAGCCCCTTACAAACTGTTGCCCCCATTCAGGACACGACAGGATGGGCTTTGAGATCAGACACACCGAGGTGCAGATCAATGCCCTTTTTGTCCCAACAGGTGATGGTAGACACAGAATCCACTGGGCTCTGCTCTCAGCCCCACCAGGTCTTATCTGAGAGCTCAGCACTGGCAGCTGTTATGGGCAAGAAGCAGATTCATTGGGCTGTGCTGCAGAATCCCAGAGGACTTGATGTGTTTTCCTAGAGACGGATCTGGGCAGGGCTCGGGCTGATGGGTAGGATTCTAAGAGTCATGGGAAAGAGTGGGGAAGGTATGAAAAAATGCCATGGATCTGAGGAATATACCATGGATGGCCTGGAGGCTGTCTCCTAAGAAATGCCTGCAGTACAGCTTTATCTGATCACTCCACTTCGATGTGTCTCTTGGACACAACTTTAGAAGCATAAAACTAGGATATGAAATACAGATTGTTATAAAAGTATCTGTTTCTTTTCTTTGGGGGCACACGGAAAACACCTCCTGCTCTCTATTTATCCTGTAACCTAATGTTCTTTCACAGTAGTTCTTATTGACAAAAATATTGCATTCTCATGAAAAGAAACTGTAGATGTAGTAGTGGTAACATATAAATGTCATAAAAATGACATCAATAAGACATGTGGGGCAGAAGGGCTCCTTCAGGATGGAGATATACCAACTCCACCAAAAAAAACCCCACAACCAAACAAACAAAACCAAAAACCCCACAAAAAAAAAAAAAAAAAACAAACTAAAAAAACCAACCAAAAAAACAACCCCATAAAAAATTAACAAGCAAAAAAGAAAAAAAAAAAAAGGCCAGAACCCACCTCCCTAAAAAAAAAAAAATCCCTAACCAAAAAGACAAAACTCAGAGTATATTTCTGTGAAGATTTTTTGATCTGATGACTGGTTGGAAGTCAGGAGTCTAAGGGGAATTTAGGAAGCTAAAAATTCTCTTTGGTTTGTCCACTTGACTTGCCTAGGTCACAGCCTTCTGCTGTGCAAGAAAAATCCCTGCTTTAGCCTTTACCTAATAGTTTTAGCTCTTGCCCTTAAAGCCCCAACAGTAATTCAACCTAAGGCACCTCTTGCTTTTACAATTGCTTAACCTATAGACATAATCAAACAAAATGTATCTCAACAAAATGCTTTGTTAACCAATCAAACGGTGTACCAAGGTGTTCCAGATGTGATTTCTACTCCAATGCTAGATGTCTTCTAAGTAGAACATACTAAGAAGTATGTTCTAAAGCAACCAGAACTGACTTGTGGCCTAACTCATCGTGGTAGAACAATTTATGTTACAGGCATACCAGATATGGTGCAGATGTCTCTGTAATTTCTCTCCTGTTTTAGCCCATAACTAACACTTAATATCACCTATGAGAACACTCACAAGGATCAGAAAAACTACTGTTTGTTTACAAAGTAAATCCATGATTACTATTACAAGTCCTCTAAGGAAGACAGCTGCTGTACGTCCCTCTCTATCAATAATTCCTAGAAACTGGCCTCTTGTCATCATCGATATAAAAGACTATTTCTTCAACGTACCACTTCATCATGAAGATGCCCCAAGATTTGCCTTCTCAGTTCCAGTCATCAATCAAAGAAAGCCAATGCAAAGATATCGCTCGAAATCTTTACCACAAGGGATGAAGAATTCTCTAACAATTTAACAATATTTTGTCCCACAAGTACTGTGTACAACTTGACAGAAGCATCCACAATCCATGATTCTATACTACACAGATGATCTACTCATTGCAGCACCAACACAGACAAAGATAAAACAAACTTGTGACAGTGCTGTCACTGAGATCCAAAAGACTGAACTAGAATTTCTACATCTAAGATACAAGAAATCCCACTCTAAAAATCTCTAAGATCGAACATAACAAAACAAACAATTTCACCCCAAAAGATACAACTTCAACATCAACACTTTGCAAGATTTGCAGCAACTTTTAACAGAAATTAACAAGATTAAACCTATTTTGAAAATTACCAACAATGAACTTGCTCCGCTTTTTGATCTACTGAGAGAAAACTTTGACATTAAATCTCCCAAGATTTTAACACCTGAAGCTCAACTCACCATAAAAAGTCACAAAAACTTTCCAAAGAAGACAAGACCATTATTATGCTCCAAAGAAACCTTTCTTCCTGACTGCTTTGAGACAGAAGCTACAACTTTATAGCCTCATTTTCCAATGAGATCCATCTGAGAAAGATCCATTTTTAATAGTAGAATATGTTTTTCTTCCCTACAAGTCTCCAAAAACAATTTCTACAACCCTAGAGATAATAGCACAAATTGTAATTAAGGCCAAAGCAAGAATATTAACCTTAACAGGCAAAGACTTTACAGTTCTATATTTACCTTTAAATAAAGATTATTTAGATTAGGCATTACAAAATTCAGATGATTTACAAAATGCATTGTTAAATTTTTCAAGTGTTTGTTCTATTCATTATCCAAGTCACAAATTATTACAAACAAAACTGATTTTCAAAGAAAAGCCTTTGCTAAGTGAAGGGCCTTTAAGTAATACAACGCTCCTCACTAATAAGTCAAGAAAAACACATAAATCAGTAAATGTATAGTTAAATCAAACAACAAAAAATTAGAAATCAAATATTCCAAAAGTAGAAAGTTCTCCTCAAGTAGTTAATCTAGCTGCTGTTGTTAAAGCTTTTCAGCTATTTTCAAAGACTTTCCGTTTAATTACAGATTCTAACTATGTTACTAATGTAAGTAAAAAAATAGTTTTAAAAAATATTAGTAATAATAATTTATATTGCTAGCTTTCATGTCTTCATAAAATTTTACAACACAGAACTAACCTGTATTTTATTTCTAATATTAAAGCTCATTCATCTTTACCAAGATGTTTAGCAAAAAGAAATACAAGAACAAATAAACTGACCATAGTTATTTCAAACACATTACCAAACATTTTTGAGCACGCAAAATTTAGTCATACCTTTTTGCATCAAAATACACAAGCACTTGTACAGACGTTTCGTATCTCTAAATCCCAAGCTAAAGCTATCATTAACAGTTACCCTGATTGTCAGCTTGTGCAAACACCTGTTTCTACAAGAACTGTTAATCCACAAAGTTTATAAAATCTACAATTATAATAAACATCCCTAAATACCTTTATTTTGAGAGATTTAAAAATATTCATGTTTCAGTAGATTCACTATCAAGTACAGTTTTTGCCTCTATCCACACAAGAGAACAAGTAATCGTACCTATCAACATTTTTTACAAACATTTACGTCATTAAGTGTACCCCAGGAAATGAAAACAAACAATAGCCCCACATATCTATCTCAAAAAGTAACAACATTCCTAATAAATTTAAATGTTCATTACACCTTTAGTATTCCCCACTCCCCCACAAATCAAACAACTGTTAAAAAGACACATCACACATTAAAACACATTTAGATCAACAGAAGAGGGGAGCAGAAGTAATACCATAGATAAAATTAAGTAAAGCTTTATATGTTAATAATTTTTTAAACAGTTCTTTTGCAGAACCAGATCCACCAATTTTTAAGCATTTTACAAATAACACGCAAACAAAACTAAAAAAAATCCTCCTGTTTTAATTAAAAGCCTTGGAACAAGACAAATTAAAATTCCTTTCCAATTAATAATTTAAAGCAAAGAGTATACTTGTATTTCTACAAGTACTAGAAAAGCAAAGTGAATTCAAATAAAGAATGTCAAACCATACAACACACCAAAACACACTAACAAACCCAAAAGTAAAAAAGCAAACACACAAACGTAAGCTAAACAGAGACTACAAATCACGCCTAGTGTTCCTATTTCACCTGTAGAATCTGAAAACTTCAATTTAATGATAATGATAAATGTGTAAAGAGCTTCTTTCGTAGAGCTCTTTTAACAAAAACATAAAAAAGAAAGATTTATTATTATCATCAGATTCTAAAAAATTAACATTCTAAACTCTCCAAAAAATGCAGTTTAAAAGGTAAATACATAGGAAATTCTTTTAACAAAGAGTAGCTCAACAAAATAGATATGAAAGAAAATCAGTTCACTTTATGTTTTTTAACTTTGCTTACTTTTTGTAACGCAAATTTTCCTATACAACAACCAAAACCAAATGTCTAAGTCACATTAACCAAAGCTACAAGATCAGATACCATATGTATGTCTCACTCAAATCCAAAAAAAGCTTTTTCAACCTGCTTAGTTAGTGTACCACTAAAAAATTAGCCAATACCTATATAACATGATCCTTTAACAAAAAAGTGACTTAATAACAAACCAAGTGGAATTACTAATAGAAACAATCCCACAAGGGATTAAAGTCTCTAGACCAAACAACTCCTCAAAACAAGTTCAGAACCCCAAGAATTAAAGATCCTTAACAATAAATTTATGTGTCACATTTTCAAGAAATAATTAGCAAAAATATAATTCTCCAAAATACAATGTTATTCACTCTTACTATGAATCTAAAAATTTAAATTTTTAGTGCAATTACTCATACACTGTAGATAAAAATCTAAAGTTAACCAATATCCACAGAAATTACCAAAATGTTATTAGTTCATTTGTAGAAATAAAACATAGCAAAACATTCCATCATACCCTAAAGACAAAGCATGTAACTTTAGCACACTCACTGTAATAACACCTAGTACTAAAACAGTTTCAAAAAAGACAAGAAAAAAGATCTATTCATATATACCCAAAAGATTACAATAGTAATTTCAGTCTGTTAAAAAAAAAAAACCCACAAAATATTTCAGCAAGCTTCTTTTTACCTACAATTGCTTCAGAAACAGCATTAAGACAAATGGGTAAGATCAAATATTAACTAAACAAACAAACTAATACCACATCCAGTGCGCTCAGTAACATGCAGACTGACGTCAGCAGTGTCCAACAAACTCCAAAATCAAACAACCATTAATTTCCTTTTCTAACACATAAACAGAGTTGTAAAGAATTCAAAAGAATGTGTTACATAAATTTGTCTAATCATTCTAAATCCATTCACAAAAACATACAAAAACTTAACATCTACAATTAAAAATAAAGAAACATAATTAAACAATTTATTCAGTAAGTAGAGCTTAACTCCTTAATCAAAACAACTTTACAAGTTAAGTAAAATCTTGTTATTATAATATTAATATTAATACCTTATACACTTCATTATTCACAACAAATTACAAACTCATCCAAAAAGTTTTTATTGTCCAAAAGAAAAATACAAAAGAAAAATTACAAACAATTCACAAAACCTCACAAAAAGCAATTAAAATCACTCACAAATTTAACCTTTAAATTGGGACCTTAAAAATGCCAAAATTTATCAGAACCTAATACAGATACTAAACCTAACTTTACCCAACATTAATAATGCTTTAACTTAAAATTATAGAGCTTAAAACAAACAAAAACAAAAGTACCTTCATATAAAAAGTTTATAACTTTTTTCCTAAATGAATAAATATATGCAGTAGTGAAGCTATATAACACAAAGTAATAAATAAGTGACGAGTCAAAAATAGTTTATTTTAAAAGAGAGGGGGAGTTGTAGGAATATATAAAAGGTAAAAAACTTTAGAAAGTGAAAAAAGGCCCCAGAAAGTAGACATAAAGCTGAAAAAGGCTGGGAAATTTCAAAACCTTCTCATAGGAAGCTAGGAAAAAAAGAACCAAGTGAATACATTTATATTTATCATAAGGAACTAGAAAGAACTTAGTGACGGCTTGAGATGTCAAAAGTCCTAGATATATGCTTTGCAAAAATAGAAAAAGTTTCAATCTTATATAATGAATTATTGTATATTGTTTGAGGTTCATAGAAGTCCTTCTGTTAATGTTAAACCCACATGGGTCCTTTTGTTATTGGTTAGAGTATAATGACTCTGCACCTTTTCTTTTATGCTATTGGTTCAAAGAATATGTAGAAAAAGGCTTTGCATAAACTGCCATCTTGTCTTTGATCTAGATTTGCAAGGATGTTCGTTTCTCTGTGTCTCTTGCTTTTTGCTTGTATGATACAGACATAATAAATCCTAATTCTGCAGCCAGTGCGGGTCCCATCCTGTTCTGTGAGACGCAGACCGATGGGGCAGAAAGTGGACACAGCACTCCCAGCCATGGCCGCAGCGCTGCCCAGCCCAGGGGGACGGTCACTGCCCTGCTCCTGCTGCCCCACTGCTGCTGACACGGGCCAGGATGCCCTTGGCCCTCTTGGCCACCTGGCCAGGCACTGGCCCACCTTCAGCTGCTCTTGGCCGGCACCCCTGGGTCCTTTTGGCCCACGCAGCTCCCCCACCACAAAGTTGCCCGTTTGACTGCAAATACAGCATTAAATTGTCCTTCTAATTCTACAACCACATCTTCTAAGGAAGTATCATGAAGTTTTATAGGGATAGAAATCTAAGTTGCTGTGACATCATTAAAATGGGCTTATTCAACTCTGCAGGAAGTTGCTCTCTCTTAAGTATTCATCCCTGTCTGGTGTCATCAAGCAATGTTCTCTCTGCAAAACTGAGTTTGTAGGTCTTCAAGGCTCTGAGTTGGAAATTAGGAAATATCCAGCTATGCCTTTGTATTTGTTGTTGAAGGCATGAAAATGGATTTTCTTCCAGCCTGCGTGCCCGGCCTTCTACAGCCTACTGGTTCTGGCTAAGCACACAGCTTACTCTACAATTGCTAAACAGCACAAACCTGAAATGTTCCTTTCTCACTCACCTTAGGACCAGCACCGCTGAATACATGCTTCAGGTGACCTGTAGTGGGCAAGGGAAAATGAACCAGACGCTGTGAGAAAATTGCCTGGGCTGGTGAATCCCACAGAACAAGCACCGCAAACAGAGAGTATTTTCCGTTTCACAACATCCCTCCAGGATACACATTTCATTCACACAACCAGCAAGAGATCCAGATAATATTCTTGGGCGTGCCTACCCTTTGGCCTGTTTAGCCCTTAAATGGATACAAACATGATCAAGAAAATGCAAATTGTTCTCTAACACTCAATGCTCCTGTTCTACCAAACACATAACACATCTTTTTAAAATCCTCTCCTTACAGTAGTTTTTTGTTTTTTTTTTAATCAGTTGCGTGCACAATTTCTCATTAACTTGCTGGAAACAGTTGCCCAGAAAAGCTGCCCCAAAATTCCACTATGATGTGGCAGCTCTCTTGTGACACAGCACAGCAGCAGCTCCAGGGTCCAGGAGCAGACACTCACTGCTTTGGAGTTTGCACTTCCTTGCAAAGGGAATCACTATTTTAACACTCAGTCAAGAGTCAAGTTAGACAGTCAACTGCTTTCATGACAAAATGTAGAAAGAAAGAAGTTTTCTCTGAATTCTGGGAAATACTGCAGAGTTGTTAGAAGGCCTTCCAAGAAGGTCTCCAGTTAACATTTTCAAAGCTGTCTTGCTTGTCCCAGCAAACTGAGGAAATGACAGACTCTACTGCCTCAGACTCTCCCATGGATGGAACAGAACCCCTGCAGGTTCCCTTGCAAATGCTGCCCTGTGGCTACAGAAATCCCCTTGTAGCTGAACTCCTTGACAGGAGCTTTACCAAACCAGTGGCACGCTAGTGCTCTTTCTGTTTCAAAATAACTCAGGCACTAAGAAAGAGCAGGAAGACATACAAAAGCCATGTTTGGGTACACCCAGGGAAAACCTCTACTTACGTGCCAGGTTGGTCAGGTAATAGCCAGAATAACAAATGCCAGAAACTGCAATAGCTGCAGCAGCAACCTTCTCAATCATTGCAGCACTGCTGTGCAGATTTGCTCCAACATCAGAAAAATCAAGGATCTTGTCAGTGGGCAGCTCCCACTGACAAACGCCTCAAGCAGGAGGATGCTCCTGCCCTGAGCGAGCCCCAGGGCTGCTCTGACACTGAGGCCTTCCGTGCACCAAGACAACCTTCTGATGTCACCATGACCACAGGCAACCATGCCCTGACATCACAATGCAAACACTCTATATTGGCCTGTGAATTTAGGCAGAGCAATAACCAACCTTCCGTACAGCAAACGCAGAATAGCCAGGGAAGTTCTCCTCTGCCACAAAGCAGCACAAATTCCCCTCGTGGGCCAAACCCTGTTGTTCAAGGGATCCAAGAGTAACTCCAGGAGTGCACCAAGCACCTACAGCCTGTACCCGAACTGAGCACTCAGATGGGACCCAACTAAAGGAAACCAGACCAAGAAAATGGCCCAAAGCATTGCACATCTGAGAAACAACCCTCACTTTTAAAAATTTAAAGGTTTATTAAATCTTAACAAAGGACTGAATAAGGAAAACTTGCAGCACAGGGAGTCTCTATGACCATTACATAGAGCAGCTCATCTATGAAATGGTTGCTCTGCCTTTTATACCCTTAATCCCACCAAGTTTTGTCAAAGTTTTGCCATCCACTGGTGGAGATTTCTTTCTTACATCTTGACTGGAGGTCAGGTGTTGTTACGCCACACCTCCTGGTCACAAGCCGGCCCTCCCCAAAAGCCCTGACTACCAAGGCTATTGCAAGGGGGAGGGGAAATAGGACTATGGGAGCCTATATTACAATAACATCACTAGACATTTTTATATCCACATAATATCTACCTCTTAACAGTGAGAGCCAACTGTTACATTACTCATCTATAGCACACAGAACCAGGAGAGAAGGCACTGTTGGCATAACAGCTGAAACAATTCCTAACAAATCTCCCACATATCTGCACGTTTATTGGATACGCCCAGGGCTCCTGAGTATGTACATCTCTGCCTTTATTCCCCTTTGGAAGCAGTCAAACTGGCAGCGTCTGCCTGCCAGCAGGAGCTGCTCCGAGCTGGGAACACGACTGGTGGTGCTGATTTCCAGAGGCTTCTGTGTCCCAGGAGAAGATAAGGAAAGAGCGGATTGAGAGGTGCTGGCGCTGCTGCTGCTCTGTGCCAGAGAGCCCCGGCTGGGCAGGGCACGGCGCTGCAGGCTCTTTCTCCTGCCAGAGCTGGGCACACCTGGGAACAAGGCATGGCAACTTGTGGGGAAACCAAGGGCTTTGTGGGGGCTGCATTGCTCAGCACACAGCCAGGCCATCTGTGACACAGAGTTCTGGCACCTAAAAAGATAAAGCAGAGGCAAATAGCTGGGAAAGGTTTCATTTTGACCTTTCTTACCTGTTCACAGAAGTGGCCAAAATGAAAGTTACCAAGCAGGGCCTGTTCCCTGCTGCCAGCTCAGGACTGGAAAGGAGGCATTTGTTTATTTCAGTACTCAGTGCATAGGGAATCACTCCCCTAACACCTGCACACCCAGCAATCTCACTTATTAGTTTGTATCCACGGAACTAAGACATATTCAATACTTTGCTGAAATTCACAGGCTAAACATTACTCCAAATTATTTGACATATTTAAATAATTTCTCAGAATTTATTGACATCAGAGTAGAAGTATCCTGTAGGTCCCTGGTGGTCATTGCCACAGTTTCAGGAGGAGACTCATGCACAAAAGAATCTAAGACACAACTGGGCTTGCCAAGCAAATTTATTCCATTAGTTGCAGTAGCAGGTAATACATACCAAGCCCTGGATTCCCAAAAATCCACTGAGCAGGAGAAGGAGATGGAGTGTGGTGCTCGGCGACAGGGGCCGGTAGGCAGTGCACTTCCAGGACATGCCCTGGATCAAAACGGTGTGCATCTCATCCTTCTCACCCCTCCAGCCCAGCACCAGGCCTTATATCTCCTGCTCAGGAGTGGAATTTTCCCAGTTACAGCATCAGCTCACACATGGCCGGCACGTGAGATGAGGCCACGATGATACCAAGGCCATGCCAACAACGGCTCCATTATGCATTGCTCCCCTTTCAAACCTTAATTGCCCACCGATTGACCCATACATTCTTTCTCTTTCAAGGGTCCTGTTCCCACCCATTAAACAGTACACTTTTCTTCATTGTCTTGTCAACCTGCTCAAACATGGATCAAATATGGCAGAGCCTTGGACATGGCTCCGGTTCCTGACACAGTCATTTGGGAACTATTCCATTCCTCAAATTCTCCTTTGCTGGTCAAGAGCCTCTTAAAAACATTTCTTCCCTTTGAATGCATTCCAGCTACCTTCTTAGCAGGACCACTCTCTTTATTCTCAAGGCTAAAATAGCACTTGCACACATTAGGCACTGCAGTGGGGCAATACAGGGTTCAGCACTGCCTGTTAAAGCTAAAGGGATTCACAAGGTTAAGCCCTGTTGAATGCACTTAACATTTCTCCTTGCTGTTCTGGGAATAAAACACAAGCATTTCATCAATACACCCTTCAAGTGCTCTTGCTGAGTGAAGCCACATTGCTGTGTCAATACAGCAGCCGGGACTCAGTTTTTTCATGCATAGAAAGCAATTTTTTATTCACAAAACTAATTTTTATACCATTTCCACAGACCTCATGTTCAATTCCAATTGCCTGGTTCTTTTCTTGTCCACACAATTCACTGCTTAGAAGGTATTTTTGTGTGGACTTGCTAAGACTCTCTCTTTTACTCAGGTGTTTACAATTTTCCTTTGTGGACTCCCATTGGACAGATTTCCTGATTATTCCAGATGCAGTTTTCTTACCACAAGAGCTTGTTGTGCTAACTGCAGTCATGATTTTTCACATGGGAATTTAGCTAGCTGCACGTAGAAGACATAACAGGCCAGCTGCTCATTTTTAGGAGAGTAAGGCCTGATTTTATAAGGCTTTTCTTTGACAATACCCTACCTGTGTGCAACACATTGTGACTTTCTTTGAGAAATTAAGGAAGAAAACACAGATTGCCTACTGAAATATTTCTGCTCTCTTCCAAATCAGTTCACAACTCAAGCAAAACCCTCAGGCGCATCCCCGATTCCCTCTCTCCCCGCAGCTCCGAGCTGCGGCGTGGCACAGCGCTTGCTGTGTGCCAGGGAGCACAAAGCAGGCTGGCCTGCTGGCCCTGAACATTTCTGCAAAGCGCTCTGCAGGTCACAGCTGTGCTGTGGCTCAGTGCAGAACTGCAGGGCTGCAGGCGCTGCGTCCCAGAGCTGTGTGAGGCACTGGCTCCTGCAGCCGTGAGCTGACGAGCTGTCCCTGCCTCCCGCTGGCCTCGGGTCCCCTGGCACAAGCCTGAAGGACGCTGCCCTGTGCTCCAGCCTGCCGAGCAGCCCAGCTCCCTGCCCCGGTGCCCAGAGTGCTGCACACACTGCTGACCTTTGCCAGGAGTCGCAGGGCAGCGGCACAAGAGTGGGAATGCTGAGCCAGGCCACCGGGCCTCGGCTGCCCTTGGCCTTTCTCTCCTCGGGGCAGTGAAATGCTGCAGCTTCATGAGAGATCTGAGTGGGAGAAGCCTCGGTCAGTCAATCCTGGGGCTTGGTAGCAAGCTCATCTATGATATTTGGTAACATCTCACCCTTCCTGGTTTAATTTGTAATTTGTTCTCTGTCTTCCATCTATAAGGGCCCTTTGCAAAGAGGAAAACAGAAGACAGCATGGGCCAAATGTCCATGGAAACTGCAGTATTCATGTTCAGGATCTTTTATGAGGGAACTCAGGCCACAGGCACAATGCTTATATGTTAGAACTTATCTTTAAAAAACAAAAAACATTCAAACTTTAACTGATTTAACCCTTATAGAAAAGTCTAACTATTAAAAACTACCTGTAACCCATTTATGCCTTGAAGAAAAAACCAACACCCAGAAAACAATCTGTAAACAGAAAAAACAATTTGTAAGCAAGAAAAGGTTTATAAGCATGAGAAATAGTTTGTAAATAAATCAAGTTCTTATATGAACTGTCCATGAAGTAGGTAGACTTCAGGATGTTTGTCTATGCTTTCCACTGTCCACTGAAGGGTATTTTAGACAGCTGAATATCATAGAGTTATTATACCGTTATATTATTTACTTAAGACTCAAAGAGGGGGGTGTACCCTCACCCCAACCCCTTTTACCCCCTTCTTCTTTGTATAATAAGAAAACTAAGGACAAACATCGTTTTTGAGCACTATTACTGAGTGGATCTCTTTTTCACTATGAGGACTTGAAAAAAAAATTCTTCCGGATGAGTGAGAGTGAAAATTTAACAAAGCAAAAATCCATTTGGATTTAGGTGAAATGCACCACTTTGAGCTTGCTAACATACGTGAAATATGTTGTTTAGTCTAATAACTACAGCACTAGCAAAGTTGTCCCAGCTAAGGAAGAGAAAAGAAAGGCTGCTCAGTCCTTGTAACAGACAGGGCAGAATGACCCAGGTGTTCTTTCTGTACTTTCTGACAAAAACTGAGTACAAGTGTAACTAGCGCTAAGTGTAACGCAAAATCAGCATAATGAATATGCATGAACCTATTGTGAAATTCTATGCATATGGAAATTAGGGTAATAAAAAAGGATCGAGAGTTCTCAGGGGTGTGCATGTCCATTGAAGGGCAATGTGTCCCGACATGCGTCCACAGCGCTGTGAATAAACATACCGTTCCCTACAAATCTTTATTGGAATTATGGGGTTTTGATTTTTCTCCGCGTTTCATGAGGCTTTTTTCATTTATCTCAATGGAGCATCTAGGTTTACTAATGTATTTTTCTTTACCAGCCAGGTTCATGGCTTGATCAGGGCCATCAGCTTGGCTGGGGGAGAATTTTTGTATTTATACTTTAAAAACAAACTTGTATTAATATCTAGTGCACAAAAATTTTAGACACAAATAACAGCGCAAGCAATACACCCTTCTCCCCTTGTTAAAAGTTAGTAATTTTGTTAGTGATTTAATAAGATGACTTTTTACTTTTAAAATGATGACAAGTGGCAGAACTTCAGTTAAAGAACTGTTATAAATAAAAATTGATCTAGCTAAATTAAAAGTAATAACACCAAGTTTTATTTAGTGATCAAATTCAGTCTGAGCTAGCTACAATAAAAAGGACAGTGCTGAGCCCGGAATCAGCACTGGATGAGACACAGGTCTGACTGCTACAGCATAGGGTCCTTTATGTTTCACACAAGACTGTCTCTCTTAAGCGGTTTTTATACAGTTTATTTTGCTTGAGGCAGCGTTTCGGTGGTCAGGCTTTTTTTTCTATTTAGAGTCTTACATATTTATAGAATTTCTTTTCTCTGTGTTGGGGAGAACAAAATGGTGTCTGGAGAGTGATGTACACCCCTGACTGAGTTACTGGAACTTGGCATTGAGATGTATTTCTCTGGCGACTCTAGCAATCACAATCTTGGGTAGTTATTGAGAGGATAATTCTTGAGAGTTACTAGGATCACTTCGAGAAACAATTTATCTCTGGGTAAGCTATGGGTATTTGTTTGTAAATTAAGTTTTCCTCCTTTTTGTCAGGGGTGGTCTCAACATATGTGAGGTAATCTCTTGGCTCAGACTCACATGTTTTATACAAATATTTCTTAGTAATACTAAACATTACATCTATATTTTACTTTATAGGCACAAATTACTCATATTACATATAACAATCCTTCCCCTTTTATGTTAATACATTAATTTGTGTTTTTCTAAAAAGCTTTGTATTTAGTGGATTTTATTTTGATCTTGTGAAACTGTCTTATAATTTAACTAGTTTAGTCCTTAAAAACTCTTAGTTCTCTTTGGTCTCATTACTCTACTCTTCTTTTAGAATTTCTTGGTAAAGCTTGTAAACATCCCCTTCTCCATTTATTTGCTCTTTGAATCTGGCTAAGGGATCTGTTGTTCTACTGTGTGGATTTTCTTCTTCTAATTTTGTGATTTTAGATACTTGATTTAATTTCCCTGTAGTACATTCTGGGTCTGTGGGCATGGCAGCTACCTGCATACCCTGCACTACTGAGTATATTAACTTAATAAAGCAGGGTATCAGGCAGGGCAGGAATAGGATTCTAGCTATTGAACACAATATAAAGAATTTTTTTTTTTTTTTACTAAGCTCTATTAAACAAATGGACCCACTAGGATGCTTGGAGTATAGAGTTCTATTTTTGTACTGGGACATGTGCTACTTGTTTAATTTCATTCACTAGGTTTTTCTATAATTATCGATCTCTAGACAACATTTTGTTTTATTAAATTTCTGACAAACTCTCTCTTCTTTGGCTAGTAAACAGTCTAGGGCCATCTTGTTTTGATATACAAAGACTCTTATTTGGGAGTGTTGTTTAGATAGTAGCTTGAGGACATCTGAGGTGTCCTTTGAGACAATTTCTACTACTGCTTGGAGCTTCATTAGTCAGTTTAATAGATAAATTGGGGTCTGATACCTCCAACTCCCATCTTGGGCCTATGTCGTGGGACTAATATTCTATTATTCTTTCTGCAGGCCACTCCTCCTCTCTCTAGGCCTGATCTTTATCAAAGGTAGGGAATTTATTTTTCAAATCCTTTTTCTTTTTACTTAAGGTTTTATATAAGGGAACCCCTAGTGAGTTGCATTCTGAGTGGGGCAGGGTAAAGAAAACAGGCCTTATCAATCTTATTGTGCATGACCCTTTCTACCACTGAGGTTGTTCACCGTATGCTTTCTTCCTGCAAATTTATTATCAACTATTGGGGGCTTTTTATTTAACCTTTGTAGTTTTGGGCTCATTCTAGAGTCTTCTTAATTTACTTAAGGATTGGTAAGGATTAGCTCTGGGGCTTTTGTTCTAGTAGAGTCCAATTTTATTACTCTATTTGCACTTGGCCCCTTTTTCACGGCTCTAGTACCCTGCAGAGCTTTCTGGCTGCCAGATCTTGTTTTTGTTGGAGGAGTTTACCGTCAAAGTGGATATACATGGAGTGTACCTTACTATTTTAGTATACTCTTTTCCCTCCTTGCTAAGGTAGAACATTCTAATTACTCTCTTGTCTAAAACTTATCCCTCAGGTTTCTGAGTTATTTTTGAGGTATTAGCATTATCCTATTTTAGGAGTTGCTCTGGGGCTAAACTTTCCCCTTTCTAATGCTATTTTTCAGTGGATTTGAGCCCTCTTCAAATTTAGCAATTGGATAGTCTTAATTTTGTTGCAATTTTTTGCATCAGATCTACAAACAGTTTTTGGTCTGAGGCAGGTAAACTCTATTTGGTGTATTGTCTCTCTAGGTGTTCATATTGTTCACTTAGGGTTCTCAACCATTTCTTTTCTATCTTATTTTTTCTTATTTCTGCCTTGTGTCTTTTTAGTTCTTGTGTTACTTGTTTTATTTTACTCTTTGGGTCTACTCTTTCTTTATTCTTTGAGGAGCAGAATATCCTGTCATATTGCAGACAAACTCTGTCATCTTGATCTTCTAAAAGGTTAAGGATAACTGGTTCATTTCTGAGGGATAATTTGGTCTCATATTTTAAATTCTTCTGACTTAGTATGTCTTTCTTCTTATCACACACATATTCAATAGATTGTTATTATAACACAGTGGGTGCGCCTGAAAATATGCTACAAATAGTGACTCTATTTTTCCCCCAATCCATGCTGTGCAGTTATATTTGTCACAGGCTGAGACAGATATTTGTTCAGCGTTCTTCTTATGTATTTTGTGCTCTGACTGCCCATTTTTAGGGGTTGCTCCTTGCAATTAACACTTCATCTTTTTTTTAATCCACATACCCCCTGCTGAGTGCTGTTTATGGAACAATGTTTGTTTATTTTACCCTTGCTGCAGTTCCTTGGGGCTGGGAATATTGGAGCTTCTGATTCTCCTTGTCTTTTCTGGACAGTCTGTATGCTTTGTCTGCACCCATTGCCAGGGCTCCGCACTTCTGTAGTGGGCAAGTTATTTATGTGTGTACTAGTCTTGAGGTACATTGCTAGACTCAGGTACATCAGGATTACTCGTACTATCAATATTCTTCTGCTTTTGTTTGCATCTACTGGGTTGCTACTAGCAGCGGGTTAAACCATCTTCTCGGCAGTAAGAATAGTCTTCTGTGATTTCATGCTAGGACTGAGCTGCGTGCCTCTGTTTAAAGATGCCCTGTTTGGATAGTTTAACAGTATCTGAGCTGCAGAGTACTTTGTTTAACTTCCAGTACTCAACAGTAATGAACTGAGCTTTTGGTCGTAATTTTCCCCTCAGCCTGTTTTGGAACAAGTGAAACTAAATTTCAGAATTTACTTCAATTATTCTTAGCTTAGTGGCGAGCCCTAAGACACGGTTAGTTAGGCACAGTTCCTCTTCTAAGTACTTATTGCATAAATTTTTTGGCTAATATCTCTTTTTACAGTGCGTGATCTAAACTTCGTTACAATACTTGCATATGAAATGTACAAATGGATAACATTTACAATTAGGTTCAGTGCACTTCATCAGGTTTTTATTAGTCATTTACTTGGCTGTTGCAAGGTTATCTTCAAGTCGCTAGGGGCAGAGGTGACTTTCTACTCTGGCGTCCCTTCCCAGAGCTCGATTTTTTCACTCAAGATGTGTGTGTCTAACTCTTTTCTGTCATTCGTACTGCTGTGCCTGTAGTTACGAGGACAAGAAAGGGGACTTCCCAGTGAGGTGACAGGGTGGCCTCTTTCTAGGTCTTTATGAGTACTTTGTCCTTGGGCTGTACTTTATGTATGAAAAAACCCAAAGGGGTACTTTGTGTTATTATTCCTTGCTTCCACACTGCCTGAAGATTCTTGTTTATGGCTATGAGCAACAGCTGTATCTGTCCATCCTCTATCCTGGGGTGCCCCACTGGCATTCTATGCTCGTATGGCACCTCGTACAGCACTTCAAAGGGCGATAGCCCAGTCTCAGAATGAGGCATGGTCTGGATATTTAGCAGGAAATGTGGCATCTGGGAAGCTTCAAAGGGAGGCATTTTACCCAGGACATTTTTGTTTCCAAAATTAATTTTGCTAATTGGGCTTTTAATGTTTGATTCATTCTTTCAACTTGTCTGGAGCTCTGAGAATGTTATGGGATGTGGTACTCCCACTGGATCCCTAGAGTGTTGGCTACTTGCCTAATGATTTCAGAGGTGAAGAATGTCCCGTGGTCTGAATCTATGTATCTTACTAACTTATATCGGGGTAGGATTTCTTCTAGTAGAAACCTCGATATTGTTTGAGCCATAGCCCGAGAGCTTGGAAGGGCTTCTACACAGTGGGTTAGTTTGTCTACTATTACCAATAGGAATTTATATCTCTCCACTTTAGGCAGATCAGTGAAATCTACCTGAATTCTTTCAAAAAACCGGTATGCTACTGGGTGACTTCCCAATACCACATACTGGGTTTTTGCCCAATTAACTTTTTGATAAATCATACACCTTTGTACCTCTTCTTTTGCTAATTCATAAATCACCTTATACTTGAAGAATCTCAGGAATTGCTCTGCCAGGGCTTGGGCTCCCCAGTGTGTCTGTTGGTGTAATCTCCCCAGGATTTTTCTGGTATAGTTTTTAGATAACAGCTCTCTCCTGTCTGGCAATTTCTACTTACTTCTTTCTAGTCGGCCTCTTTTTATTTTTTGCATCTTTCAATTGCTTTTGGGGAAGGGTGTGGGGGATATTTCTGGACATCCTCCTCCCCAATCTCTGGGGTACTTACTTTTAGTAAAGCTGCGCTTTTGGCTTCTTTATCTGCTAAGTTGCTCCTTTGGGTCTTGAGCTGTATTCTTGTTTGGTGTCCTTTCACGTGGACTATGGTAATTGCCTCTGGCACCCTGATGGCTTTAAAGATTTGCCTGATTATTTCTTCATGCACTAGTCTTTGTCCCTGAGTATTGAGTAATCTTCTTTCTTCCTAAATCTATCTGAAAGTGTGTACTACCCTGAATGCATATTTTGAATCTGTGAAGATCATTCTCTTTTTTCTTTCTAATTTCTGTAAAGCTTTTAATACTGCAGATAATTCGTAAGCTGGTGCTGACCATCTGGCATTTAGGGGTCTTGATTCTACTATCTCTTCTTTTTTGCCATTTATTACTGCATAGCTTGATTTCTTTTTTCTATTTCTTGATTTCTACCTTCTGTATTTATTCATGGTTAAGCATCCATGCCAACTCCTGTTGAAGCCAATAGCAGGTTTCTGAATATAGCAGTAATTGGATTAAACCTAAAAGGTCTGCCAGTGCTATCACTGAAATACTAATTTGCATGTTTTCTTATTTTGGAACCAAAATATGACCATGGCTTTTAATGTTGGGTTTTTGCAGCTAAGTTTGCAGATGCAATAATCACAGAACTGAGGTCATTTGAGATTACAGAAAGGTTAAAAATTATGCATGGGAAGGTAATTACAGGAAGTTCTTTGTTTGCACTCACCTTGTTTGAGACAATGAGCGCAGTGTCACCTGTGCATCCCTGGATATGCCTTGAAGGTGCAAATGCTTTATTTGTAACCAAAGGGGAAATGTATCCAAATTTCTTGGGTTAAACAGTTACTTTGCAAATAGACTGATATAGAAACTTATCAATTTCTAAGGAGTAAAATCCCAAGGTTATAAGGAAAATGCACAGAATTCACAGAATTCACAGAATGACTAGGTTGGAAGAGACCTTAAAGATCATTGAGTCCAACCCATGCCCTAACACCTCCCAAAATCATAGCACTGAGTGTTACATCCAGTCTTTTTTTAAACATCCAGGGATGGTGACTCCACCACCTTTCTGGGCAGACCATTCCAGAACTTTATCACCTTTTCTGTAAAAACCTTTTTCCTAATATCCAACCTATATTTCCCTTAACGCAGCTTGAGACACACAAGCACATTGGTTTTTCATTGCTTTACAGAATTTTCATTGATAGGATTTAATTTTTCTGAAACTTGACTTGTACACCCACAAATATGTTCTAAGGGTCTTGTTAAATTTATTTCCAAGGTATTTCAGAGAGCAGGAGTAACAGTAACATATTTAATTTCAACAATGCTTGTTAGTTTCTTTTGTACATAGCTCTTAGGTTGCTCATTTCCTTAAAATAGGATTTAATTTATACAGAGGAATGGTATTGTCTTAGTCTACAACTATTATCCAGAACTGAGTTTTGCAAAATGAATACTCAGAGAAGTGCTGATTTGACAATCTTAAGTGCTGCAGCATTTAAAAGATATAGCTATCTATTCCAATAGATGTGGAATAGAGACCCCATGACCTGTGACTTCCTTTCTCAGTTAACAAGAAAAAGAATAGAGAAATATCTGGGCTTTAGCTGTCTGTCTGGATATGAAGCCACATGAGGTTTTTGAAGGGCCCCACACGAGTTTTTCAAGTTTCTCTAAGCCTCCAGGTTCCCCAGCCCCAGGAGCACCAGTGGCTGGTTTTGTTGGTTTTGCATGGGTCAATTTTTGGAGAGGAGGAAAGAAGCCAGCCGGGAAGGTGAGGCATTTCTGTGAGGAGCTGCCATAAGCTTTCCCTGTGCCAGGCAAAAGCAATCACTGAGTGGCTCTGAGAGCAGGCGTGCTGCTAAGCCAATTAGAAAAGCTGGTGCCGCCTCTAGGACAACATTTTTAAGAGAGGAAAAAAGAGAGGAAAAGAAGCTGGCTTTCTCTTTGCCCTCCGAGGGGTGCTGGGGGCAGCGGGGCCCCTTCCCGGCGGGTCGGGGGCTCTTTCCCAGCAGGGCCGCCGGGCCGTGCTGCCGGGGCTCATCCCAGCGCCGCCACAGCTGCGGCCCAGCCCAGGAGACAGCGATTTTTTTTTTTTTTTTTTTTTGTGGGTGCACGTATGTTTGGCCAGCATCAACCCCCAACACCAGTGCATGAGCCCACAAAGTCCAGTGGAGAGAGCAGCCGGCCAAACTCAGACTATGGAATCTGGGAAGCTGCACGTTGTCCTAATGCGAATCCTCTGTGGGCGCGAGACTGAACGGCAGGACAGTTGACAAGAAATGCTTGACTAGATGCTTGGGGCAATCAACATCTCTGAAATTATAAGCATCACTTTTCCTACTTATTAATGTCATCATCTCCAAGATTTAACTTTTCAGAGGGTGACCATGTTTTCTTCTAGATCGGAGATCAGGAACCGGTTTTAAGCACAAAAACCACTCCTCAAAGCCCTGCTAAACACGCTTCATCCTCCATTCAGAAAATGAAGCTATTTCTTCAAAAGAAAGGAACTGAAAACCCTAGTATCCAGTTCCCACCAAAGAGTTTCCAAGCCATTTTTATTCTCTGATTTTCTATGCCCTACTTCTTAGCAAATGTAGTTGCTCCAAGCACAGTGACATGAAGACGGGACAGTCACTCGTGAGGAACAACATGGCTTGATGCTCCAGCCTGAAAGATGGAACTTGGAGTCCACAAAACCCTGCTTTGAGGTGCAAGTGACAGCAATCAGGGAATGCAGATAGGGGTAACTGCTGGGGTCAGAGAAGGGCCCAAGGCATTCACAGAGCCAGGAGAAAAGGCAGTATTGGTTTAACAGCTGTAATAATTTCTAACAAATACTCCCACATTTTTGCATATTTATTGGACATTCCCAGGACTCCTGTTCATGTTAGTCTGCACCTCTGCCCCTCCAGAAGCTGTTGAACTGGCACGATCTGTCTGCCAGCAGGAGCTGCTCCGAGCTGGGAACACGACTGGTGGTGCTGATTTCCAGAGGCTTCTGTGTCCCAGGAGAAGATAAGGAAAGAGCGGATTGAGAGGTGCTGGCGCTGCTGCTGCTCTGTGCCAGAGAGCCCCGGCTGGGCAGGGCACGGCGCTGCAGGCTCTTTCTCCTGCCAGAGCTGGGCACACCTGGGAACAAGGCATGGCAACTTGTGGGGAAACCAAGGGCTTTGTGGGGGCTGCATTGCTCAGCACACACCCAGGCCATCTGCGACACAGAGTTCTGGCACCTAAAAACATAAAGCAGAGGCAAATAGCTGGGAAAGGTTTCATTTTGACCTTTCTTACCTGTTGACAGAAGTGGCCAAAATGAAAGTTACCAAGCAGGGCCTGTTCCCTTCTCCTGCAGGAGGGGCCCTGTACTGGCTCCTGCCCAGGGCTGGTACCCTTGTGCCAACATTCAGCTGACTGGGAGCAGAGCTCCTGGGGCACTCCAGGGATACACCAAGCCCAGCCCAGTTACCTGGTACACGTGCAAATCTTCAGAAAAAGATTAGAGTGGAAAAATGTAACTGTCATGATCATGATGTTTTACTATGTTTACATGCTGTATAGGAATGCAATTTCATGTATTTGTGGTATTTTCACACATTTTAATCTCTGAAATACTGACAGATACACTTTGATTCCTAATGGAAAGTCTTAAACTTTTAATTTAGCTTATAAAATGAAGTTACTGACATTAAATAATATGTACTTTGTAGTGTAGAAGAACACCGTAATAGTGCCGTAATTATGACTGCTTAAGCACAATTGGCTTGGTGTCGGAACTCAAAATGTCCTTCAGACATTTTCAGAGGTTCCAGGCCTTGGTCAAAAGCATTTTAGACCCTGGCAAGCAGCTGAAAACAGCTGTGATCTTGAGTTTGAACCATGGAATGAATTACCAACTTTGAAGGTGGAACAAGCGGTCACAGAGAGTTAGATGGTATAGTAAAAGTAGTCACAAATTAGAGAGGAAAATTTTTTAGTATTGTACAAGGGAGTTTTAACACCTGTACAGGGGGGTTTTACTTTGTACATGGGGGTCAGAAGTTCTAAGATGGAGGAAAGTGGGCCTGATCCTGTTCTTCCTCCTTCTTCATCCTTACCTCCATGTTCTTGGTGATGTTGGAACTCACAGATTGGTTTAGAGTAGAAGAGCACATTGTAACATAGATAGTAGGTATTGGGGAAAATCTATAAACATATAATACGTAATATATCATATAAAAGATAGCAGCAGCCTTGGGCGGGGAGAGAGACGACGGAGACACCGGACAGTGAGGATGTCAGGAGAGTGTGTGTGTTTCTGCCTGGGCCGCTGACCTAGGCAGCCGCAGCGGGTGAAGACAATCTTTTAGATAACCGACAATAAACTGCCTTGAGACCGAACAACAAGAGGCTGCGGAGTTTTTCTTTGGAAGCACGGGTTGGAGGAGAGACTTTACCACCACACGAGACCCCTGAATCAATCCCGGGGTTCTCACAGCTTGGGTCTGTACAGGAACGTGAAATTTTGCAAGAAGAGAATATTATCACTAAGTTTTGTAAAATATTTGAGAAACACTTCTTGTTTGAAGTAATATGTTGCAAACAACTTTTTACTTAGCAGTTTAAGGAAGGTTCTTACTTTTGAAAGCAGTACAATTTTACATTTTAAGAATAGAAAAATGTAGGCAGCTGATGAACTTCAGAATTAATGCAGACCATATTTAGTCTTTCAGAAAGTATTAGTGATATATAACTGATTCAATGCATCTTTCATACGTACCTTTTATTTCATACGTACCTTTTATTTTTATTGGCTATCGAATATATACAGTATGCATCAGATAAATCGGGCACATGCTAAATCCAAAGTTTCAGCTTCAAGCAGATTTTAACAGTACTAAGACACATGATTTCCTGTGTAATGTGAAAAGTAGCTGAAGCCTTTGACTATGATTAACTTTGATATCATAACTTAATTGAATGCAATTTTGTTCTGAGAGCTGTTAAGTAGGTAAGTGGCTAACTGGTTATTGAGCTAGTTAGATATGGAAATAACTGACTTGATGGCATGAAAGAAGTGGTTTTTTGAAGGCGCTGGAAATTGGAGATTCGAGGAGTGTAATTAAAGCCTCATTAGTAGAAACCAATTTGTTTTATACCTTGCTTTCCTTTTATTTGTTTTTCTACCAGTTCCCTGTGGTCAACAGGCAAGAGAATCTAGATTATCTTGAAACTGGAGAAAATCCTCTCCTCCTGGGGCTGGTCCTGCTCTGCAGTGACAGGCACAGAAGGGAAAGTTTACTGGGAGCCCTGGTGGAGGTGGCCTCCAGTTTGCTGGCTTCTCCTGCATCTCTGCCACTGTTCTGTGCAGGATGCTGCTCTCCACAGCTCCTGCCAGCCACTACCTGCCCTAGTGTATTCCCTCCTGCCTTTGTCTCAACCAGGGCCACACAGAGTCTGGAAAATGCCATTTTCAATGGATTAGTCCTGCCGAGCCCCTGGGCATGAGGCCACCCAGAAGCACTGGGCCGTGGGGGCTGTTCTCAGGGCACTGACCCAGCCTGGCTGCTGGCCTCTGGTGACCCTCCATGTCTGTCCCCATGGCAATATCTGCCAGCAGTCCCAGACCTGTGTGCTGAGGTGAGAGGGAACAAAGGCGTGCCATGATGTCCCATTGTGATGTCACTGGATGGTGGAGGATAACATCACATGTGAGTGCTTTGCGACCTTGCACTCCTTTCTGTTTATATTCAGGTGCTGATGTCCCTCTGTAGGATCCACCACTGAGTGGTGGATTGTGACAGCACTGGGGGATGGATATGAGGTCTCATCCTTCCCTGCTTGAATTTTGGTGCCAGCCAAGCCTGGGTCCAGACCGGATTGATTCTTGACTCCTGCCAAGCATGCCTAGTCCTCATCTGTCCCCTTCTGCTGCAACAGACAGACATGGCCACGAGACAGAGTGGAGCTGCCCCATCTGTCAGGTCACTAAGAATGACGTGGCTTCTGCTCTTCCCTGTCACCAGCAGTTCTGCCTGGTATCCTGCAGCAGGCAAAAAGAAATCCAGCTTGCCCTCTCTGCAGCAGTCCACTAGAGACTACCAGGTTTTCTGAGTGGGGTGGAGAGGACTTACATACAATTTGCCATCAGCTCCCCTGAAGAGTCACCAGAGACCAGCAGACAGGCAGGAGAGTTGCTGGGGATCGACAGACAGGCAGGGAGACCTCCCCTCCACCTTGCCGAAATCCAGGAGGTGCTGTTGTTGTCGGAACAGTCCTGCCCACACTTGGGGCAGAAGGCCACCCACAGGCTCTGGCTCTGCAGCTCCCTGCTCAGCTGGGGACAGTGTTCCCTGTGGGGAAGATGGAGGAGACATGAAAGGGCCAGCAAGAGGCCACCCTGATGGTGGCACTAGTGAGATTCTAGTAACCCTTTTGCCAAGAAAAGAAAAAAAATTCTATTTCTCTGACAAAGTTCCTGGGTTCTGCTTTCTTCTCCTTCTAATGTCTTTGCCTGACCCCCACACCCCACCATCAGCTGAAAGCCCCTGGAGCCACAGGACCATTTTGGCAGCACCTCCTCACACAGGAAATCCTGCTGCAGCTGTGATGGTTGAAGAGCTTCTGAGAAAGTGGGTGCTGTGCACCACATGGTTATCCTGGAAGATGTGTCAGAGCTGCCTGCTGACTTAAATGGATTTTTATAAGGCTTTTGACACAGTTGCCCCCCAAGATCCCGCCCATCAATGAGAGAGAGATGAATTAGGACAAAGCAGAAATCAAACGGAGTGAGTAGATTATAAGCAGAAATCCTGCTTAAAATAAGGAATCAAAATTCATTCTGAAAAGCAGGACCAGCCCTAGGATCAGCCATAGCCATGGATACAGGCCTGGAAGAGTCACCAGAGGCCACCAACAAGGCACGAAGAGCTGGCAATGCCCTGAAAACAGCTTCAGATGTCTCAGTGTCTTCGGTTTGTCTGTTTGTGTGTTCTTTGGTTGCTTGGTTTTTGGTTGGTTATTTGGTTATTTAGTTATGTCTGGATTGATATATTCCAGATGACTTTCATTTTGATTAGGATTTGTTAAGTACTGACATTCTGCTTCAGATGTGTAAAATAAACATTTTCATGAATATTTTCCTCAAAACAGTCATTTTTATCTTCTTTCTAATTGAATGTCTAAATGTCCATTTTAAAAGATAGCTCTACTAGATATCAAAAGATATTAACTACTGTTGAAGAGAGCAGGTTTTTTTTTCCATCGGAAAACAGTTGATGACACAGTCCTTGGTGAATAATTTCCAAATGTTATATACACTCACAGCAAAGAAATCTATTATTATATTGTAATCATTTCCAGCATCTGTGATTTTGCTATATCTAAATCCTAAGGATTTAATTCCAGTATATTTAAATTGGCAAGTAGATGTGATTGGAGAGTAATTTTTGGCATCTGTCCTGTCACTGTAATATTAGGAACCTTTCTCTTTTAAATTTTTTTGGTTTTTTTTTTTCTCTGTGGTTGTCTTTGTCTTTGCTTGAAGGACTTTCCAAATGAGATTCCACGCAGCCTTTACTTTGGAATCGCATTGCAGCTCTACACTCAACCATTTCAGAGAGGTCAGCAGCACTCTGTCATATTTTTTCTAGTCCATGAACTTCATTAACAGTGACCACTCTCATTAGTTCTCATACATTTTTACTTTGGTTCATAAAGACTGTTTCTCATGTTGCATTTTTCTACTCCCCTAACCCCATTCAATTAACATCAAATTCACTTTATAAAGTGATCACATATTGGAAATCTGTGTTCACATTCACTATGCTGAAGGTCCATCATTCTTCCTGCTTTCTGTTTAATATCTTATTTGTTATGTTGATTTCAGGGATAGAAAGGTTGCATTAAATGAAAAAAAATATTAAAAAAGCAAGCAAAATTCTAGGTTTTGCTAGACCATTTTACCTAACAAAACCTAGACCATTTTAGTCATTACTACAGCTATTCAAAAACTGAAAGGAAAACCCCAAATTTAGTTCTCAGTGCAGTACTTGTGATTGTCCTAGGGTGACGTTATGGTGTTTGTATCTCCAATCGTGTGTTCTGTTTACGTTTGATATTATGTTCTGTGCTTTCAGAACTGACTCTGAAAGTGAAGGTTTGTTTTGCCTTGTTATCAGCTGGTTCACCTCCCCCCATGGTCTGTTGTCTAGAAAAGGCTGGTGCTGGCTGGCTGGCTTTTGCTTTGCCTGCTTGCTTTGCTTGCTTCTGCTTTTGCCTTCGCTTCCTAGTTAGGTTTGCTAAGCAGTCCAATTCTTTCCCTGGACTGTTGCTTTTTCCTTTCCTCTTCCTGAATACCATCCAACCTGCTCTGGACTGGGATCTGGGAAACACCAAGGAACACCAGGAGCCTGCATTTTGTGATCTGCAGCAGCCATCCCCAGTGCTGGAGAGCAATCCCCAGTGCCCAGACCCGGGCGACCACTCCCAGGAAAGACTTTCTGGATTTGTTCATCTCTTCAGAGTGGTGAAAGAGTTTTGTTGTCATCTGGTGTTGTTAATTGTTTTGGTGCTGGGGAGTGCTTTGTTCGGTGAATAAACAGGTTCTTTCCCACTTCTCTCTCAGAGGAAATTTTTCCCTGAACCAGGTGGATGGGGAGGGGCCGTGGGGGTTTATTTCCTGGGGGCTCCTTTCAGAGGGTTTTCCCCAAATTTGCCCTAAACTAGGACACTCTCCTGCTCCAAATCCTATCTCAGAGAACTTGGGTTTCTTGTGTTTTCTATATTTTTAGCATTTTGTTGTTTTGTGTTCATTGTTTTCTCCTATGTGCAGATCTTCAGGGCCGTGCTGAGGATCCCCTCTGAGCAGGGACGGCACAAAGCCTTTTCCACCTGCTTCCCTCACCTGGCTGTGGTCTCTCTGTTTATCAGCACTGGTGTATTTACCTACCTGAAGACCCCCTCCATCTCCTCCCCATCCCTGGATCTGGCCCTGTCAGTTCTGTACTCGGTGGTGCCTCCAGCCCTGAACCCCCTCATCTACAGCCTGAGGAACCAGGAGCTCAAGGCTGCAGTGTGGAGACTGATGACTGGATGCTTTCAGGAACATTAACCTGCTGGCCAGTTTCTGCAAATTACTTGCAATAAAAGTCTTCTTTGATATTTCTTGTTGGTTTCATTTTGGAGTTTCTTTTTCTTTGTTTTACTTTCTTAATCTTGTCCACAGAGGAAAGCCTTTCCTTGTGCCATTTCTCATTTTGCTTCTCTCCCTCTGGCCACAGACTGTGCAAATAAGGGGCTGTGCTCTCAGTGGATTCATAGGAACTCAAGGATCTCCCAACAGAGTTTTCTGCAGAGATGCCCTTTTGCTGTCTTCTCTGGAGCTGCAGCAGCAATGTCTGTGTGCAGAGCTGGGGGCAGATCAGTGCTGGCACAGCAGCTCTGCTCCTGCTGGCCACACCATTCCTGATCCAGGCCAGGAGCCATTGGCCTTCTTGGCCACCTGGGCACACGGCTGGCTCATGTCCAGCCTGCTGTCCATCAGTCCCTGCAGGTTCCTTTCTGCCTGGCTGCTGTCCAGCAACTCTGTCCCCAGCCTGTAGCGCTGCAGGGGTTGTTGTGGCCAAAGTGCAGGACCCGGCATTTGGACTTGTTAAACCTCACCTTGATGGGTTTGGGCCCTGGATCCAGCCTGTCCAGGGCCCTGTGCAGAGCCCTCCTACCCTCCAGCAGATCCACACCCACATCCAGCTTGGTGTCATCTGCAAAGATGTCCTTGGTTCCATGTGTCCCTTCAGTGTCACAATGTCCCTTTGGTTGCACCAGGCCCTGCACTGTCACACTGGTCTCCTTGGTTCCATGGGGCCCCAAAATGTGACAATGGACTCCTTGGTTCCATGGGGCTTCACAGTGTCACAATGTTCTCATTGGTGCCGCAGTTTCACAGTGGCCCCTCGGTTCCATGGGGCCCCAGGGTGTCACAAAGGCCCCATGGTCACATGAGGTCCCACACTGTCACAATGCTCTCTGTGGTTCCACAAGTCCCCTCAATGTCACAATGGACTCCTTGTTTCCATGAGGCCACACAGTGTCACAAGGGCCTTCCAGATTCCTGGAGGCCCCAGAGTGTCACAGTGGCCCCTTGGTTACACAAGGTCCTGCAGTGTCACAATGTCCCCTTGGTTCCACGAGGCCCCGCAGTGTCACAATGGCCTCTGTGGTTCCACCAGGACCCAGTGTCACGGGGACTCCCTGGTTCCATTGGGCCCCAGAGCACCACAATGGAGCCCTGGTTCTATGGGGCTGCACAGTGTCACCATGGTCCTCTTAGTTCCACGAGGCCCAGCAGGGTCACAACGGCCCCAGAGTGTCTCAATCATCACAGAATGACAGAATCAAATAGGCTGGAAAAGACCTTTGGGATCATCAGGTCCAACCAATGCCCTAATACCGCCTTGTCACCCAGAAATGCCACTGAATGCCACTGGAGAGGGACAGTGACTCTGCCACCTCCCCCCTGGCCTGCCCATTCCAATGCCCACTCACCCTTTCAGTGAAGAACTTCTTCCTCTTGTCCAGCCTAAACCTCCCCTGGTGCAGCTGAAGGCTGTGTCTTCTTGTCCTGCCCTCCAGCAGATCCACACTCACACCCAGCTTGGTGTCACCTGCAAATTTGGGGATGGTGGGCTCGATCCCCTCCCCCAGATCATCGGTGAAGGTGTTAAACAGGACTGGGCCCAACACTGATCCCTGGGGACAGCACCAGGGACTGGACACCAGCTGGGTGCAGCACCATCCCCACCCCTCTCTGGGCCCAGCCTCCAGCCAGCTCTTCCATCTCCCAGCCAGGAGGGAACCTGCCCAAGCCGTGGGCTGCAGCTTTTCCAGGGAATGCTGTCAGAGACAGTGTCCAAGGCTTTGCTGAAGTCCAGATGGACACATCCACAGCCTTTCCCACATCCACAGGTGGGTCACCTGGTTATAAAAGGAGATCAGGGTGCTCAGGCAGGACCTGCCCCTCTTAAATCCACGCTGGCTGGCTCTGACCCCTCGGCCATCCTGTGGGTGCCCTGTGGTGGCACTCAAGGTGATCTGTTCCATAACCTTGCCGGGCACCGAGGTCAGGCTGACAGGCCTGGAGTTCCCCAGATCCTCCTTCCAGCCCTTCCTGGGGATGGGCTCACACTGGCACCTCCAGTGCTCTGGGACCTCCCTGGTGAGCCAGGACTGATGGTAAATGATGGGGAGCAGCTTGGGGAGCTCATCCACCAGCTCCCTCATGCCCCTAGGATGGATCCCATCCCATCCCATACACCTGTGAGCGTCTGAGTGGCCCAGCAGGTCAGCAGCTGCTTCCTCCTGGATTACAGGGGGCTGTTCTGCTCCCTGTGCCCATCTACCAGCTCAGCAGAACTCTTGTCCTGAGGACAACCTGTCCTAATATCTAAAATTGATACAAACAAGGTGTTAAGTAGTTTGACCTTTTCTTTATGTTTAGTTACTATATTTTCCACTGGATCCAATAAAGAGTAGAGGTTCTCCTTATACCACATTTTGCTATTAATTTATTTATAGAAATATTTTCTGTTATTTTTCACACAAGTTGGCCAGGTTAATCTCTAATTGAGATTTCACCTCTTTCCTTTTTTTTCTGCATGACCTAACAACATCCTTAAACACTTGCTAAGTTGACTGACCTTCTGTCCAAAGTTAATGCACCCTCTTCTTTCCTGAGTTCCTACAAAAGTTCCATGGGCAGTCAGGACAGTCATTTTCCTCACTAGCTCATCTCTTGCCACACTGGGACAGGCTTTTCCTTCCCCCTTAAGATTACTTTCCTGAAATGTGTCCATCCTCCCTGGACCCCTTTGTTTTTAAGGGCTGTTTCCCTTAAAAAAATCAATGCCTATTTCAGAACTCCCCAAATCTGCATCCTAAATAGGCCACAGGCTGCCCTTCCTAATTCCAGTGTGGAAGTTTTGTTGCTGCTCCTCCTTCTTTCACAGATCATTGAAAACTTGATAATTTCATCGTCCCTGTGCCCCAGGCAGCCTCTGACACCCACATCTGATTTTCATATCTATTCAAACTGCATGAGGAGGTGCTTGGATTCAGTGCCAATTGGAGATTGCACATATCAGTGAATTAACAGGGGAAAAAAACCTAAATAGGACCTAGGAAATCTTTTTTCACTGTCTTGCTAGTATAATATACTTCAAATACACTTCTGAATTCTACTTAACCAGAAAAGATTTGAAAACTTAGATCAAATTGTTTCCAGAGGCTTGGTTTGTTAATGTGTTCTGAATGTTAATAAGCCCTGGGCCACTGAATTCCTGAACTGGAGAGCTGAAGGCTGAAGAAGCCTCTGGAGCAGTAAAATTCAGCAGCAGCCTCCAAGTTGCTGAGGATGTCAGCAGCCCCCACTGAGGCCATCCCTGCCCAGAGCCCCTGGGGGAATGGGCAGACAAGGAGAGCGTCCCTGGGGCTGGGGCAGCAGAACTCAGAGGCACCAGCGGCTCCAGCTGGGAAATGGAGTGTGGGATGGGGCTGTGAAAGCCCTGCCTGGGCTGTGCCAAGCAGGACACAAAGGCCCTGACCCCCATCCCCCAGACAACTCTCACAAGGAGACATTTAAAAGGACTGACAATTGTTTGTGTCCTCTGAGCTGGACTCCCTGGAGAAATACCAACAAGAGATTCTCAGGAACTCAAAACAACACAACAGCTTTTGCTGGGAACTTTAGGAAATCAGAGAAACTTTGGCAAAAGATTTAATTTGATATTCAATCTACAGAAAACACTTCTCAAAGCATTACCTTGGCCCATTGAACTTCACAAACACTACACCTGTTCAATTTTAAGTTAATCAAAATTTGCAAGAGGACAGAAATAGAAGAAGTAGACACAGAAGGAAAGGAAAAATAAGACTTAGGGAAGCACACACAGAGCTACTAACTCCTGGATTCCAGTGGGGTTCAGATAGAAATTCCAAGAGGAGGTAGAGCCAAGATGTGTGCTTGCCTTGTGATCAGCCTTAAATACCCCTTGATCTTCCTGGGCCCTTCCCCCAGCTGGAACTTGGGGCCTTTTGGTCACTCAGGAGCTGGGCTGGGGCTCCAGAGGTGGCTGTGGAGCATTGCCTGTGCTGTGCCAGGGCCTGGCAGACACTGCTGGGCTGGGATAGAGGCTCTGGGGGGATTGGGGTTCCAGGGCAGGGCAGTGCTGGGGTTCCAGGGCAGGGCAAGGCTGGACCTGCCCCTTCCTCCCCCACACATGAAATGTTTCCAGCAAACAATCTCCTCCAGTGTGTCACAACTGGCAATGTTGGAGGTAAAACCCCAATTTTTCCCATGGGCACCTGCAGGAGAAGGACAGTTCTTTTCCATAGGAAGGAAAGCACAGATCCCCAGTGTTTGGAAGGCAGATGAGAGCCTCACTAGGCCAAGGCCAGCAACACTTGTCAGGAATGGCAGATTTTGTCTGGAAGCAACCTTTGGATATAGGGAATTTTGGAGACAGAATCCAAATTTTGCCCATGGGCACCTGGAGAAGCAGTTCTTTCCCAAAAGAAGGAAAGCACGGAGCCTTCCCCAGTGTTTTGAGGACAGATGGGAGTTGACCCTGATGAAACCATTGCCAACCAGATTTGTCCTGCCAATATTCTTACAGGAACAATCGCTGGATACAAGAAAATTTGGAGGTAAAATCCCAATACTGTCCATGGGTTTCTGCTCCAAACAACAACAGAATGAAAATGTTCCACCAAATGGGGAAAAATAAGAAAAGTCTGTCCGAAGTTCTCGTGTTGATTTTGCAAAGTCAGATGCAAACAAGGTTTGCCATCTTTCTTTCCTAGAAAAATGTAGATATTTGATAGAAATTGATCTCTGAGGCTGCTAAGTTGGGGCGAGGAGCAAAACAGGCTCCAGAGAATCTGTGGCTGTGTCACCCTTGGAAGTGTTCGAGGCCAGGTTGGATGGGGCTTGGAGCAACCTGGTCTAGGGGAAGGTGTCCTGAGTATGGTGAGTGCAGGAAAAGAAACTTTTGCTTTTCCTGAGATGCTGCCTTTGCAAGGGGAGGTCACAAATACCTCACGTAGTTTGAAATGCCCTGAGCAGAACCCAGCTGTGCTTCCTCACAGGTGATGAGGGATTTTCACTTGTATTTTATGGGGGATTTTCACAGGGCAGTGCCAGAGCAGCTGAATGTGTTTGACAGGCAAAGAGGGCCAGTGTGGCAGCAGCTTAATTCAATGGAGCTTTTCCTTCTGTGATCCTCTCTAACCTGAGGCACTCTGGGGCTCTTGAACCTGGCAGCTGGGCAAGTTAATCACTGTAGCAAGTGATAAATTAACCAGCTCCACTCTCCTTAGCATGGGTGTGATGAGCATTTAGTAAACCAGTGAGCACTTGCCAAGATGGGAGCTTGTTCTTTGCCAAGGAGAAGGGAGAAAATATTTCTTGGAGTAAATAAAGGAACCCTGCTTCCCCAGGAGGAGGAAAAGCAGCAATTAAAGATGTGAGTGCTGCAGGGAATAATTTGCACAAGGATATATCTTGTCTGCTATGCAGGAATGTTCCAAATAAACCATGCCTCTCCTGACCTTTATTTTTCTGAATTTCTACCATGTGATATAAGAGACTCCTAATAAAAAAACCCAAAACACTTTGTGGTGAGGCATTTCTTCCTTTCTTCAGGCTGCCTCTTTCTTTTGTTCTCTCCAGAGCTCTCCCTACATTTCTGCTGTTGTTTGGAGCTCGTGCTTACCTCTTTCCTGATCCCCTGGGCTTGCTTTGGCTCTGGGTGTCACGGACACTCTCAATTGTGGTTTTTTTTTTTTTTCCTCCATCTACCTCTTTTTCTTCAAGTGCTTTTCCTTCATTAACCTGTTGGAGCGATGGATTTTTCTCACCTTTTATTACTTAGTGCTTTTTCTTCATTCTCTAAAACCAACTTTTCACTTGCCCTGTGGCTGTTAGATGCCAGAAATGGGAGCATTAATTCTTTCTCTACTGCTTGTCTGAGCTTTCACAGGGAGCTGAGAGCTCGTTGGGGTTAAACTTGACTCACTTCAGTGCCTTCCTGGATCCTGCCTGTGTACTTGGACACTTTAAGGGAATAAAGTCTCAGTGTGGAGATTACAGTTGTGAAATGATGGCTTTTTTGGAGAAGACAAGGAAGCTGTTGTCAATCTTTTCAAGGTTGAAATCCTTTCTATTTTATCTTAGCCTTTATCTTTTTTGAGGATAAACTGAGCACCTTGTTTTGGGGAGAAACAGGCTCAGATCAGCACAGAGGTGGCTGTGGCAGGTACCCAGGTTTGGAGGGAAGGGTGCAGCTCCTTGGGGTGTGTTTGTGTGGGGCTGTAAGGTTTGTGTTGGGTTCCTGGAGCATTGGGAACACCCCACTGGGAGATGCACATCAGGAAATGGATGTATAAATGGCCTGAAGTGGGACCAGCTTTGGTGAAGGGTTCCATAGGAAAAAGTATTTTTACTGGGATTTTGGACATTTGAAGCTCCTTCTCATAGCCTTTGCCTGATGAACATTCCCCCTTTGCAAAAGCGTGGGGAATCCTGAGCTCACACAATGAAAATCCCTAATAATGGTATTTTCCCCTATTATCCTATTTTTTCCCTATCCCAGCAGGAGTCAGAGTAAAAGAATATGTGTGAGTTGCCTGCCTTTGACTTTGTGACAGGAAAAATGCTATGGGGAAAGTGGTCAGAGGAGCATCACTGCTCTGCCCTTAATTTTCCTGCACAAGTGAGGATGATTTAAGAACCAAGGCACAGCCAAGACCTTTCCTCCTCCTGTGCTCATCAAGCAATCACTGCCTCATCACAGCTCAGCTTCAAACACCTCGTCTGCATCTGGCTGACCTTGGCTCCCCTCCGTGGATGGGAAGATGAAGAGGTGGAAGTGTAAAAGATTGGGATTTTATGGGTGAATTGTGAAATAGTGGCTGGTGCAGGCTGGAAACATCTTCTGCTGTGCCATGGAGGATGAGAGTAATTGGGTTTAACAGGAGATAAAAAGGGCAAGGCACCTGGTCAGTTACTGTTGAAGGAAATGTGGGAAAAAACTACATGTAAGAAATATGTCAGAGATGGTCATTAACTGCACTGCAGGGTCAGAACTCTCTTAATAATTGGCCGTGTAGTGAATATTGGAAATTATTTAAAGAGCTCTTACCTGACTGAGGGCTTTTAGTGGATATTTGGGGGAAGCAAAGGAATACTTTTTCTGGCAGAACTTTTCTTCTAATTTAAGCATGATCCTCTTTCTGAGATAACAACTCCTTTGAATAAACTGAAATATCTTCACCATTAGTTCTGGCAGGAGCTGGACAAAGTTCTCATTCGGGTAAACTTTAATCCAACATATGTCTGTAGAATAATAAATTTAATGGGAACCATCAAACCTATTGTATGAATAAGGATGGTGCTTAGGGCAAGAAGAAAGAGTAATTAGGAGTGGACAAATAATGAATGATAGTGGGGAAATTATAATTTATCCTGGTTTAGGGGGAATATTTAACTAAGCTAAGATAAAAATCTACCTTCATTGCAGGCTAAGCTTTGTAACAGAATTCTACTGAGCAAAGGTAGTAGTCCTGGGCTCCAGACAGACCTTTAGATTCAAGTGTACCTCTGGTTTGAGAAAGCTCAGGGCTTGAGCAGCATTTTATGGCTTTGGTCTTGACCCCTGGGCTATAAATGCTCCTGTAAAAATAATGCCAAAGTTACAGCTTCTGCTAATTTCTATGAGTTCCAATGGAGAAAGGTCCACCTGGACTTTGGGGAGAGTTTCTCAGAGCAGAGCATTTCAAGCACTATTAAACTGCATTCAAACTTCCTTTTATTGGGGCATAAATGTCACACCCCGGTCTATCAGTCTGACAGTTCTTTGAGAATAGACAAGCTTTACAAGCTACTTTAAAAATAATTTCACTGACAGGTTTCCAGCTCTGAGAATGTTAATAAACTGAAATGGCATTTCACCCTGCAGTAGCCACTAAGTAATTATGATTGTCTGTAGGCAGACTAATGAAACCAGCTGTTAACAACCTAATGAGAATTTAAACCAGCTCTCTGCTCCACAGACACATCCCTTTTCTGTCCCTAATTATCCTGCACCCAGTGCTTCCCAGAGAAGTTTAGTGTTGCTTGATGTTCGGGTAAAAACTTCCTTATTTTGGAGAAGTGGTGCTGCTCTTCTCTGAGGTGGAGTTTCATGTGGGCTGCTGCCATGCTGGGGTCACATCAAAAAGTCCAGTTCTTGCAGGGGCTGGGGAGCAGGGAGAGCTCTGATAGCACAGCATGGGAAAACTGGCATGGAGGGATTCTGGTTTAGTGTGTCCCCCAGTGGCAGACAGCATTAGTTATTGATAAGTCTTTAGTTCAAAGATAAGATCTTGTTGTTTTGGCTCTAATCTTTGGCTGCTTTCAATACAGTTTCCCCTGGCAGTTAAGATACTGTTTTTCTCTTGATATCAATCCTCTGTCCTTCCAGATGACTTTTAAAGGTCCCTTTCAAGCCAAACTATTCTGTAATTCTTTGGATACATGATGAATAGCAACATGTATTTTACTCTCATTATGCATGATATTACATCTTGTCTGGCCTTTTGGGATTCTTTCTTCTCCAGGTCCTTGTGACTACTGTCACTTCTATATGCTCTTAATTTTTTCTGTTGCTCGTCAGTGAGCATTTTCAGTTCTGCCACCCATGTCTTGAGCAAGTTTTCCGTGACTCGCTGCACCAGACACCAGGTCAGTCCAAAGAAGAGCATTAGGAAGTATCCAGCTGTATTTCCTCTTCTTCCTTCTCTGTACATGCTGCTGTTTTGAGCACTCTGGCTTTCTGAGCTGCCTCCCATGTCTTGATCCTTTTCTGGATAACTAGAGGGATATCAGGATTAAATGCTGCCTCAGCTCTGAGGTCTGGCTTTTGAAGAGCCCCAGTCATCCTCTCCTGCTCATCTCATCCCGGCCTTGATGGAAATATTCTGTCTTCATGGGATTGTTGTTCAACTCTGTGCATCCTGGAACTTCTTTTCAGTGAAAGTTTATGAGTCTGTGAAAGGTTTCCTGGTGTGGGAATGCCAATCCTCAATCCTAATGCTCGATGGGGGTTGCAGTTGCCTGAGTTGTGAAACCTCCTGAAAAACATTGTTTGTTCTTTTTTCCTTAACTTTTCCTTGACTGTTTTCATCAACAGATCAGGGAGTTTGGGGATGTCTTTTCAAAGGAAATTTTAATGAATCTCCTGTCTGGCATTTCAAAGGGGAACAGTGGCTTGTTTTTTTTAACCAGCACCTGCTTACAATCCAATTAGCTAAGTGCCTTTAATTAACCATAATATATTCCAGGAGAGCAGAATAACAAGGGAAGAAAAATCAAGTGGTGACAACTCTGTGACTGAACCTGGACTTCCCCTTTCCCAGGTGCAGGATTCTGGGCAGCTGTGTAACCAATTGCTCTCCACCTTGAGCTCTGCCATGCAGTGCCTTGGGTTTCCTGGGAGGGAAAAACATCCAATTGCTCAGCTCCAGGTTCACACTTGTACAGTCACCTGCAAATCCAGAGGCCAATGGGTATTTCTGCCTGTGGTTCGTGTGCCTGGGATTTGCACACTGGATCTTTGATTTTGAAAGTTTGGGCAGCCTGGCTGCTCAGGGAGGGATCCCTCTGGCTGGAAGGTCTCTGAACTCTCTCCTCCGTGTGAGGGGCTTGAATCTTGTTCTTTCCTTACCTCCTTATCTGCAGGTTTCTTGGTGGAGGCTTTTGCATGGAGACAGGAGAGTATGGCAGGAATGCTGGAATTAAACAGTTATGTCCAGGGTCTGGTTTTGGGTAGTTGATTGATCCTGTAGGTGCTGACCCTTAAAATTCTTAAAACTCCACGTCATCTTCTCTTACCAGTATGGGACTGAGACAACACTGAGCTTCTGGGCTTTTCCTGGGCTAGCAGAACAAACTATTGCACTTCTAACCTGTGCACATCAGCACTAACCCGAGGCTTCACCCCACTCATTACAAACATGAGGGGGTAGTTGCTTATACTGTTCAAAGAATTGGATGCCTCATAGAATTCTGGTTGTGAGCTTCCTCAAAAGCATGGTGAGATGAGGTGTGCAGGACTCATTTCTTCAGAAGGGCAGGAGAAACCACTGAAGGCCTCCTTAGCCAGCAGTCTGACAGAGATTTGCTTCTGAAGCTTTGTAATTTGTCCTTATTATGTTCTGTGTGTGATTTAATGAAAGCTTCTTTCTCTACTGTAATTGAGCTTTTAATCTCATCTGAAAAGCAGAGCACAATCCCTTCAGAGATGCTGTTTGAGGAACAGCCTGTTTGTGTTTCCTCTGCCGTGGTGTTACTCATGGAGCTGCTCACTCCTTATTTAAGAGCAGAAAATAAACAGATTTCTCTGAGTCAAAAATACATCGGTTATGCCACACAGAGCAGGTTTGAACAGAAAACTCCTCCACTGCTCGACTGAGCAAGCAAGATCTTCCCTGGCTCTGCAAAGAATATGAAGGAGTGAGTTTTCCTCAGTGAGCTCCTGAGGCCTCATGCAGGTGATGCTCAGCAAATGGCGCATGAGCATGGCAGCTGTCAGCAAAACAAGTGGCTCTGGGCAGGTAAAAGTTGGCAGGACATAAGAGTGGAAAGTCAAAGTAACTGGTTGCTGAAAATCTTGTAAGAGGAATAATGACATTGGTGAAATTCCCTCCATCTTAAAGCTTCAAAAAGCATTTTTACAAAAATCCACAAAAATGTCCTGATTTTGATCAGTCTGATCTTCCTAAATAGCATTTTACAATCAGAATTAGGAGTTGACAGATACTGAAGAAGGCTCAGCAGAGGATTTTTCATTGTGACCTTAGTACATATTTTTTACTGTGCTGTGGTTTGGAAGGAGGCCCCAAGCTCCAGCTCCAGCCTTGGGAGACCCTGTTGACCTAAACACTCCCCAGAGCTGCTGTGGGACTGACCCAGAACCAGAATCTGTAGGGAACTGTGTAAAACACTTCCCACTAGAAAGCACTTGAAGCTTGATGGTGATGCACAGTTCCCAGCTCAGACCACAGGCAGTGCCAGTAGTGACCAGTTTGTGCCTGCTCTGCACAGAACTGACGGCTGTGAGTGGGAGAGCTGTGGGATGAAGAGGCTGATGACTTTTGGGGCACACAGAACCTTCCATCTCTTCTGCTTTATCCACACTAGAGAGTGGAATTTCCTAGAGAAATTCCTGAAGAGTGGGAAGGATGAAGAGCAAAACATTCTCTGCCAGTGGATGCTGTGCTTGTTACAAACATATGAGTTACATCTTGTAGGAGTTCTTGCTGTCAATCCACAGGGATTCTAGGCTGAGATCATCTAGGCTAGGCTCATCTCTGTCATTTGCCAGGGGAGTGAGGACCAGACTCTGCACCACACTTCCAGAGCTGGGGACGGTGGGTTGAATCACATCCAGAGACAGGATGAGGAATGGCTTGTGTTTTTTCTTGCCGTGCACAGCAGATATCCTAATTTAAAGCTGTGCTGTCTTCCCAGATTCTGCTTCTTCCTCTGAGAAAACCCATTCATTTTGACCCTGTTCCTTCCACCCATCCCACTATAGATTTCCAGTGCTGGAGTAGTTGGCACTACTGGATGAACCTTCGATGTGATGAGCAGTGGATTTTTGTAGACAACATGCCAAATTAAAGTGCCACAAATAAAAGATTGATGACTTCTTTCCTGGAGAAGAAATTAAGGTAAAATCTTTTCATGTTATAGACTGAGTGTACAAAGCTAAAGAGGTAGAAGATGGAAATGAGACTGTCTCCTGAGAGGAGTAAATTTGTCAATTGAGCAAATTAGAGAGAATATGCTTTCACCTTGGAAGTAGTCAGGTACCAAAATGATGCCACTTTGAGTAGGCAGGGCTGGGATGGGAATTGCTCCTGTGGGCTTTGACAGATCTATTCACACAAGGGCCCATTTGCTGGTGCCAGCCCTGGAAGCAGGGCCTGGAGAGACAGCTGGTCAAGGACAATTTCTCTGACTGATTTTACAGCATGTTTGACAGAGCTTTCCATTCTCTTTGCACCCTGTGGATGGTGTCCTGGATGAGCCTGCCCTGCCACACGCTGCCTGTGTGGTGGCACTGAGGTGGCTTTCATGAGGCACCCGGGCCTGCAAGGGCCCTGTGTCCTCAGCCAAAGCTGTGGCAGGTCAGAGGGAATTTAATGAGTTATTCAGCAGCATCAAAGGCCCTGTGAGAAGTAATTAGTGCTGTGAGATGAAATCAGCTTTTAATGCTCTTTGGCAGAGGATCAGGTGCTGCTACAGAAACTCCCACCCAGAGTGTGGCAGCCCAAGGCCTCAGGGAGACGGATGAGGCCTGACCCAGCTTTTTGTCCAAAATCAGCCCAAAACACATTCCCTCCTTATGCAAGTAACTTCATTTTGGTGCCTTCTGCCAGAAACAGGGCAAAAATTGGGAGAGGGGGAACACCAGCCCGGAAGTGCTGAGGAAAAAGAGTTCTGTTCCTCAGGGCTGCTGTGGAGGGGGTCAGAGGCAGCGTGTGCCAATGGGTGAGTCCCTTCTGCATCTGCTAACGTGCTCCTGATTTTATTTAATTAATTAGCAGCAGGGGGAGAATGTGTAATCAGAGAGTGCTGCTGGAGTAACAGGAAACAAGACGTTCTGGGGTGCTGGAGCTGCTCTCAGGTGCTCCTGGCTCTGCTCGCCAAGGTAAGGGGGCAGTGACTCAGAGGAGGAGCAGGAGCAGCTGCGGGCACCCTGCCTGCTCAACACTCGGATTTGCTGCTCCCCAGCACGGACCTCAGGTCCCTGCAGCAGCTTTCCATCCAGGAGTGGTGTGGAAAGGGGTGGTGAGCCCCTGGGATGTGATGAGATTAATTTTCCACATCAGCCCTACCTTGCTGTGTTATTTCCTCCCCTAGTGAGAGGATGTGCTGGGATCCCTTTCAGGGGGGCTTTTAATAAGTAAAACACTGCAGTGCAGACAATGCACTGCACCTTCCCCTGCTGGTGCCCAGCCTGGATCAGGGCAGGTTGGATGCCACATGGGATCCATCCTTTGCCATGCCATGTGATCCTCCATGCAGTAGGGATAACAAGCCCAGCACTGGGGAACCCCAGGTGCTGCAGCAGTGATATTTTTGGGAGAAACACGGAGCTGTGCATGGCCAGCTTGAGGTCTGCACTGGCGTGAGCACCAGGCCTGCCATGCTGAGCCCAGGGCCACAAGCAGTGCTCACCCTGGCTGGGACATTGAGTCAAGGAGCTTTGCAAGAATTGTTTAGCTTGGAAAAGCTCTCAAAGTTCATGGAGTCCAGCCCTCCCCGCAGCAGTGCCAAGCTCACCACTGAACCATGTCTCCTGGTGCCACATCCACACCTCCTTTAAATGCCTCCAGAGATGGTGACTCCAGTGCCCTGGGCAGTCTGTGCCACTGCTGGACTGCTCTTTGGTGAGGAAATTTTCCTAATATCCAATCTAAGCTTCCACTGGTGCAACTTGAGGCTGTTTCCTCTTGTCCGGTTGGTTGTTACCTGGGAGAAGACTCTGTGCACACACACACACACACACACACAGAGAGGGACAGATGGGCACAAGGCATGGGAATTTCCTTTGACTCCTCAAGCACAAACCTAGGGGGATGGTCCTTTTTTTTTTGCATAGCAGGTAAAAACTGAAGCAGTGAGCTGTATCCTAACCAGGTAGATGCGGGTAGAAAGATGCTTTGAAAGGGTATAAAACTTGCTGCCAGGCTTTCCTCCATGAGCAAGTCCAATTTATTTCTCTCTTCTTAATTTTTTTTTTCTTTTGGTTCTGTGTTATTCCTCCGTTGGCAGGAGGCTGCAGGCATTTAATTTTTTTTTCAAGTTACCTTCTGTACCTCCTGTGTGAGAGAAACCAGTGGCAAGTTCTTTAATTTCTTAGAGTTTCAGGCATGTGTCATGTAGCTGTGCTGCACCCCGGGGGCCAGGCTCTGCCTCTCCTTGCTCCTGTTGGTGCTAACAAACTGTCCTCTGGGATTTTTATTTGTAAACTACCTCTGACCAGCTTCCACTATGCTTTAAAAATTCAGCACCACGTTTGTGGCTGAAAAGGTCCCAGGAGCTGGGCAGAAGGATTTGAGATGCAATTTGCATCACAGAGTTGTTACAGTGGGGAAAATGATGAATCCCTCCTGTGTCTGGAGCTGCTAATCTTGTTCTGAACATTGAAAACCTCTTCAGCTTCCCTCATTGTACCTAAATTTGATTACTGCTTTGATTTCACACCTCTTTCATGCAGGCTTTTCCTCTCTCCTTGGCTGGAATTGTCAGGCCTGAGAAGAGAAATTTTGTTGAGCCTTGGGACAGTTCCCATCCTCTATCCCGGCTCCCAATGCTGCTTGTAATGATCTTGGGAACCTGAGCATGAGGGAAACTGGGAGGAGTTTAGTGGGAGGCAAAGTAAGGCACAGAGGTGAAAGTAAAAGTGCAGAGTCTGGGTTACCAGAGTCTGCTGTGTTGTGGGGATCTGGGCCATGCAAAGTGATGTTTTTCTCTGTGAATGGCCGATTCCTTCTGTATCTCCTCCTGAAATTCCTGTGCACCTGGGCTGGTGCTGGAAGTGCAGCCACACAAAGTCCCCACAGAGCTGTGTGGGACCCCGTGGGAATCATTTCTTTGCTGCTTTTGATGAAAAGCTGTGACAGCTCTCTGCAGGTTGGGGCTAATTGGAGATGTTCTGTCAGGTTCAGATGTTTTGGTGCCTGAGCAGGGAGTGCAGAACAGGGATGACAAGCGCTGACATTTGCTGTGCAAGAAAGTCCAAGGGACAAATTTGTGCCAATGAACGTCACACCTTTAACTAGGAGGATCAATTTGTGTTGTGCATGTCCCAGAGTCTGGTGACAGAGGGGGCTTCCAAAGGAAATCTCGGTCCATGTAGGACCGAGGCCCCTGTGCTGAGGCTGCCTCCAGGCTGGTCCAGCCCCTCAGGGTGCCCAGGAACAGGGGCTCCCCACAGCCCAGTGCACCTCGCTGGCCCTGGTGTTAGCGTTCCGGAACACACATAATCACAGCATTTGATTATATGCAGGTGCTTTTACTAAGAGCTCTGGGAGTCAGGGGTACAGACCCAAATCTGACTCTGACACGGCTTTCAAGCTGAACGTATTTTATATTCTATCGTTGTATAATTTACACATTAATTATTAAACATATATTGTTCTATTATATACATTGACATGAGTTTCTCGTGATCTTTCTTAGGGCCCTGACCACAGTTTCTCATGTTTATTCTTATGATTAAACAGTAATTATATTTAATTACTAAACAATCATCATATCTAAGAATTATATAATTTATCGTCTACTAGCTACACAGGTGCAGTCCTAGCAAGTACAAGTTCTTCATGTGCTTAGGGTACTTACTTTTCCAGGGCCTACTAAGCTTATTTTTCCTGTTAACCCTAAATCCCTATAATTTTAAAACCCTTCTACTATCACTGGGGCTACCCAGGAAGGAGCCATGGATGAGGCTGTGCAGGACCACGCAGGCTCAGCCCTGCTCCAACATGGGATCCGACGGGACCGGGCACGCTGGGATTTGCCCCTGCAGCTACCAAGTGTGTCCAGAGAGACTGCAAGGAGACAGTGACCTCTGTCAGTGGGACCCCTCTGTGCAGGTACCCCCACTCCTGGGGTGGCTGTGCCAGCTCCCCCATGAACCTCCCGCCCTGGGAACCTGGAGCAAGCGGAAAACACAACTTTGCCAATACTGCCTGTGCCTGAAGCAAATGGAAAGAGAACTGGGGTGTGAAAAATCAGGGTTGTTTATTTACAGAAGAACAGCAATGAAAACACAGAACACATTTACTTTTGTAAGAATATTTGTAATAACAACAATTTATTGAACGTATATACCTAAGAACATATCTAACAACAATATTTGAAACGTATTTACAGAAGACCAAACGTAGCACTAAAACCTATATCCTAAAGCGAACAACAAACTCTAAAAACTATGTACAAAATGGTTCCATCTCTGCCCGGGATCTCCATCAGTCCTGGAAGAAAAGCAGGTGCCATGGTCACTCCAGTCAGGCACAGAGGGCTCTTCCGTGTGTCCCCAGGCTGGCACAGTGGGACTCTGCTGCCAGAGCTGAGGCTGGCTGGGTCTGGGGGCTGGGCCCCAGGCACTGGGATGGGGCTTGTGTGGCCGGAGCAGGGACCACCCAGCCCAGCCCCAGCCTGGCTGCAGGGAACCCACTCTGCCTGTGGGGACCACGTACCTGTCGCTGCTGGCATCGGTCTTCATCCCAGGACCATGGCCTCCTCTTCATCTTCTTGATCAATTTCCATGTCCTCAGCGTACTCTTCCATTTCCACATCCGTGCCCTCTTCCACATCCACTTCCATCTCTTCCTCTCCAGTCTCTTCTCCATCCACATCCATCTCCTCCTCCATATCAGTCTGTGTGTCCACCTCCATTTCTTCCACTCCGTCTGCGACAGCCTGCAGAGGTAGCAAAACCTCAGAGTGGGGTCCCTGTCCCACCCCATCCCCCCAGAACTCCAGCCCACCCGGGCAGCTGGGGGGATCCACCTCCATGGAATGGCACTGTACCTTCCTCAGGACAAATGTGAACATCCTGCAGGGATGGATGACACAATCCAGGCCTTCAGCAGCTATGGAAACTGATGATGGGGGTATCCGCGGGCAGGAACAAGAAGGGTGGCAGGAGCGGGCAGGAGCAGAGCGCAGGGCGTGCTGACCCCAGGGCCAACAGTTGTGTTGTGCTGCTTGCTGGGTGCTGGCAGTTCCAGGTGGGACATGGATTGTGACGTGACAGTTGAGCTAGAGAGCCTTTGGTTCCATGCTTAGCAACGTTCCCCCAGACCATGGTGCTCAGAGCCCTGTTCCCAAGGATGGGGCATCCACAGCCTGGGCCAGTGCCTCAGCAGCCTCAGTGGGAAAGAGCAGCTTCCTGAGATCCAACCTCAATCAGCCTCCTGCCGCTGAAAGCCATCGCCCCTTGTGCTGTTGCCACAGGCCCTGTTGAACACTCTGAACACTCTGTCCCAGCCTTTCTTGTGGGACCCTTGCAGTCCTGCATCAGGAACTGAGCGATGGAAGCTTTAGGCCCAGGTTTGCCTCTAAATGTACAAAATTAATAACAGTGGAGGGGAAGATGGTGGGACACTGGTTCTGCTCTAACTGGTGAATATTTTCTTTTTTTTTTTCTTCTTTTCTCTCATGCTGATGCAGGTTGAAATGAAGCTTGGCACAATATCCCTTTTCTTCTCCATTTGTGAAACACGGAACAAAGTCCGGGCAAGCTGATGATGCAGAGGAAAACCTGCAAATGTACTGGTTATCCTGAGCCTGGAGGATGCAGTTAAAGCCAGCCAAAAGCAATTTCTGGAAAGTCAAGCCTGGTGTACATTTCTTTGAGTTTTGCTATGCCATCTTCACCTGAGTCTTATAAAAAAGCAAACAAAAAAGTCAAACAAAAACAGACAAAAACCCAAAAAACAAACCCACACAAACCAGTCAAACCAATGGATTAAAAAAACCCAAATAAAACCAAAGGGAATGAGGAGTTAGTATTAGTTGTGAGGATATCACAGCAGGCAAATGGCTGCTTCACACCATAAAAACCCACAGAAAACAGCTGCTCCAAAATATACCCAACAGGAGAACCATAAAAGTGATACATAGCAACTTTGGGGCAGCTCCCCATTCAGGTGAAGGATGAGCACACAGTGGTACAGCTCCAGCATTCCCCACCCTCCAGGCTGCTCTTTGCTCCTGATGAAAGACCCTTGCAGGACTGTGGCCCCTCTCAGTGCATTATAAATCATTCCCGCAGCTCTCAGTTGAGCCACTGGCCTTTCCAGAGCGAGATCCAGGCACAATCCTACTGCCTGCTGAGCCTCTCTGGGAGATCCTGAGCATCTTCCTGCCTAGAGCCACAAAAGAGCTCAGGCTCTCCCTGACTGGGTTTTCAGGGGAGGTTTCCATATCCCTGTGAGATCTGTCCAACCCTCAACACATCTGATTTTATGTAAAACGATGTGTTTGGGTTCCTTCCCTACTCCTGTGTGCCAGTGCGAAGTCACCCATGTGAATGGAGGGTATTGTGAGCAGGAAAATGCATTCCTGGGTTGCTTTTTTGCTTCACTGTCACTCAGCTGAACAGGGTCCTTATCTTAGAGGGACTTACAAGAATGGGTAGGAATTTTGGCTCTGAGAGGAGCAGAAAGCACATTTTCTGCACCACATTCCCAACAGATGCTGTTTCCCTGGCAAAACAGTGACTGTCATTCATGTTCCTGGGAAGACTGTAAAGAGCCATTCAGAGATGACAGGTCCACCTGGCCTTTGGCTTTGTGTACCTCATTTCACATGCCCAGTTTCAAGGGCCATGAAAAGAGGCCACCTTTTGCCCTGGCAGTGCTGATCCCTCCTGCTGATGCCCTCCCTCAGCGTGGGAGGAATGCAGAGCTGGTCTCAGAGAGGCACAGGGCTTGAGGGTTCCTGTGTCATTTCCGTGTGTTGGTAACCATGATTGAACCACCTAGTTCTTGTCTCTTATTTATTGAACTCTGGTTGGTTTCTGGAATTGGTAAAGGATGTGGAGCTGCTGGAGCCACTCCAGGGAGACCTTTGAGCTCCTTCCAATGCCTGAAGGTGCTTGAGGAGACCTGGAGAGGGACTTTGGAAAAGGCTCTGGAGGGAGAGAGCAAGGGGGAATGGGTTCAGCCTGACAAAGGACAGGTTTAGAAGGAGAGTGGGAAGAAATTCTTTTCTGTGAGATTGGAAAGAGCCTGGAACAGACTGACCAGAGAAGCTGTGGCAGCTCCATCCCTGGAGGTGTTCCAGACCAGTTGGACAGGGTTTGGAGCAACCTGGCATAGTGGAAGGCAGGGGGCATGGAATGAGATGGTCATGAGTTCCTTCCTAAGCCAAACCATGCTAGGATTCTATGAGTGGGCTGCTGAACTTGGCCAAAAGAAGAGCTACATTGCCGAGGTTAAGTGAGAAGGGGGATTAGAGCCACCTGTGTTTGCCCTTTAAATCCCTTCCAACATCAATTCTGGGCTCTGTCTCTGGGTATGGGCACAAAGGAGCCTTTGTTGTTCTTCAGTGGGGCTGAAATCTAAATCTCAGCGAGTGCAGCTCAGAGGGTGACACGTGCTGCCGCTGGGGCCACTGTGTGGACTTGTTTTCAGAAAAATGGGAGATGCAGAGGAGAGGTTCCTGGATACAGTAACTCTACCTACACCTGGAACTGCTCTGGCAGCAGAGTCCCACTGTGCCAGCCTGGGGACACACGGAAGAGCCCTCTGTGCCTGACTGGAGTGACCATGGCACCTGCTTTTCTTCCAGGACTGATGGAGATCCCGGGCAGAGATGGAACCATTTTGTACATAGTTTTTAGAGTTTGTTGTTGCCTTTGGGATATAGGTTTTAGTGCTTCATTTTGTCTTCTGTAAATACGTTTCAAATATTGTTGTTAGATATGTTCTTAGGTATATACGTTCAATAAATTGTTGTTTTTACAAATATTCTTACAAAACTTAATGAAAACCTCTGCTCTTTCAGTGAACTTTGGTGACATCAGCACACAGGTAACTAACACCCCACACTGCAGATTCACAAGTCATCAAATTTCCCCTTAGCAAATGACTCAAAAAAATCTGTCCTTGTAAACAAGAATTAGTGTCAGCAGTGTTACAGCTTCAAATGTGGTAAGATAAAGCCCAGAGTGTTTGTTAGTAATTATCCAGCCTGAAGGCAAACACCCATTCACACAAACCAGGCACTGGCATGGACTCCATTGCAAGGAAACAAAACCAGGTCAGGGAGACAAGGTATGCAACATTTTCCCTGCGCAAGATTAGCACCTACCACTCCACAATACTTACATTTATTAACCTTCAGCTTGCTTCCATCTACTGGAATTGGATCTATGTAATCCCAGTAATATTCATAACACCAGAAATACTCCAAGGAGTTTGTTCTGTTAGCCATGTCAGTGGTGCCTTTTAAGCCAGCACAGAACTCCGACCCACTACTTTGCTTCACAGCACTGCAGCGCCCTCAGAAAGAGAATTGCACTACTGGTGCCTGTGCCAGTCACTCTGGGGTCCCGCAGCTCAAGGGCTGCCTGGGGACTGAAAACACCTCATGGCAATGGGTGTTAATGTATGGCAGAGATGGAGGAGGAGCCCTGAAAACGCAATCCTCGCTTCTTGCCGGTCACTCATGTTATTCCTCAGGATGTTTTAAACTGAGATGGGTGCCCTGTAACCTAGGGACAGGGTGGACAAGTGCCAGCTGGATCACAAACCCTTCTCTCCAAGCAGTGCACTGTTCCTGGCAGCTCCCGAGCACAGCCAGGCTGGAAAACATTCCTGATGGCATCTGGATGGAAAGGGCTGGGGTCTGGAGGGGCCACGCCAGGAGCGGCTGGTGGCACTTGGCCTCTTCAGCCTGGAGGAGACGGAGGTCAGAGCTCACCACGGTCTCTGCTGCCCGTGAGCGGGGACAGGACCCAGAGAAGAGCTGGAGCTGGGCCTGGAGGGGTTTAGGGTGGCGATCGGGAAAGGCTCTTCCCCAGAGGGTGCTGGCACTGCCCAGGCTCCCCAGGGCACGGGCACGGCCCCGAGGCTGCCAGAGCGACAGGAGCCTTTGGAGAGCGCTGCCAGGGATGCCCAGGGTGGGACTGTTGGTGTCTGGGCAGGGCAGGGGTGGCACTGGATGGTCCCTGGGGCTCCCTTCCAGCTCAGGGGCGTCTCTGACTTAGGAGTGACCTGATAAACGCCTCATATGAAACCGATGTACCGCAATAACCACACCCTTTGTCTTGGTTCCGTGCTCTTACGAGCTCTAAACGCCGCACGGGCGGCGCGGGCCGGTCCCGGGAGCGGTTCCGGGGCAGCCCCGGCGGGCGGGGCGGGGGCGGTTCCGGGCCGGTGTCCGCCGGCACCGCCGCTCCCTCGGGGCCGCTCGGAGCCGGTGTCCGCCGGCACCGCCGCTCCCTCGGCGGGCGGGCAGGACCCGATGGCGCTGCGGCCGGAGCCGGAGCACTCGCTGTCGCTGTCGCTGCCGCTGTCGCTGTGGCTGTCGCTGTGGCTGTCGCTGCCGCTGCCGCTGCCGCTGCCGCTGTCGCTGCCGGAGCTGGGCTCGGCCGGGCCGAACGGCAGCAGTGGGAGCGGCAGGCGGACGCGGCCCCGTGCCCGCGGTGTCGGTGTGCGCCGGGGCGGCACCTCCAGCCGGGGGTCCGAGGACGAGGGGAGCGGCCGCATCCCGCTGCTCGGTGAGTGCCGGCCCCGCCGCCCCGGCGCGGCCCCGCCGCCATCCCTCCTTCCCTCCTCCTCCTCCCTCCCGCCGCGGGCCCGGGCCGGGAGCGCTCCGAGCCGCCCGGCGGGTGCGGCTGGGGAGGGCCGGTCCTGGCCGGGCACAGCGCCGGGCACAGAGCCGGGGCTTCGCGGGGAAGGCGCTGAGGACAAGCCCGGCCAAGGGCTCGGAGTGCTCGTGTGCCCCCGGAGCCCCTGGAACTCTGGTGTGGGGTGCTCTGTACAAGCGCTTGTGGCCTGAGGCAGAGGGATTCCTCACAGGGACACGGAGCCATTGGAATGGGAATGGCCTCAGGATGAAGGAAGGCAGGGTTAGATGAGTATCAGAGGAAGTTTTTTCCGGTGAGGGTGGGCAGGCCCCTGTGGCTGCCCCTGGATCCCTGGCAGTGTCCCAGGCCAGGCTGGACCCTGGGGCTTGGAGCAGCCTGGGACACTGGGAGGTGTCCCTGCCCACGGCAGGGGGTGGAATGGGATGAGCTTTAATGTCCCGACCACAACTTAGTGATTCTGATGGTCTTCCTGAGGTCAGTCAGCCTGAGGAGCTGTTGCAAATTCCGGCTGAAAGATGAAAGCTCATAATTTACACTGTGTAAAGCAAGAATGAATGCTTAAAAAATTCTAACGTGTGAAAGACAATAGCATAGTTTTTGTTCATCAGGAAAAGTCCCAGGGATTGTGTAAGTCACAGGAAACAGTGGGGCAGGAGGGCCACCAGACAGCAGAAAAAAGACCCCTAGCAACACGCCGCGCAGATGCAGAGCACGTCGAGAATATCACAAAGTCCGGAACTGAAGGGGTATAAGAACTGAAAGACCGGGAGGTGCGGTGCGAGCCGTTGGGGGGAGCTGCATTTGCCCGTACTGCTTGCTTGCTAAATTAATAAAATTCTCTTTATAAAGTGACACAAATTGGTCCCGTGTCATAATTTATAATAGAGTGATGGCTTTTCTCTTCCTAGGTAACACTCTAGGCTGGAGGGGGCCCTGTTTCACCAGTGGGCAGGGTCAGCACCAAAGACACAGACACCAACTGAAGGAATTGTGTCATTTATATCATGCCCAGCTGCAAAGAATTACAAAAGGATAAGCTCAGCAAAGCACATCATCATTAGCAAAGCATTACAAAAGAAGCTCAGCAATGCATCCAGTCATTGCTACCAGAGATTGCCTGGAGTGATTAAGGAAAGATCCATCACCAGTTAGCCTCAGGCTTTACCATCATCCACAGCCACACATCAGCTGGGGGAAGCCAAGGACTGGAGAGACACTCCCAGACACTGGGAATTCTTGCAGGTGCCTCCACCTCTGCAAGCAATGAGGTTCCAACCCCAAAGCTGTGAGAGGACCCAGCTTTTACACTGTTAAACAAACAAGCTGGCATCACTGCCACTGCGAGAACATCTGCTTTCATTCTCCTGACTGCTTTCTCCCAAAGCCTGGCCAGGGCTGAAGGAGGAACCAAGGGAGTTGACTTTGATCCTTCACCCCCAAACAAGGCCAGATGGGGCCTTGTCTGTTTCTAAATACAGAAAGATAAATCCGTGTTTTAGCAAGGAACACATGCATTGATCGTGTTGTTAATCATGCTTCCTTAATGAGTGGATACAAATACAACATTTGCTTGGAAGATTCATCTAGAGGTGAGCTTTGCCTCAGGGCCTGTTCAGGCCCTGATCACAACCTGTTCAGGCCTTGGTACTTTGATCGGTCCTGAGACCTACAATCAACTACAACCTTTGTAACAATTCTTTCAGTAACACAGCTTAGATTTAGGTATTAGGCATAAAGGCATCTCCTCTTGTTCTACAATTAAGTGCAGTTTAACTTCATTACTCAGAGCTATTCACGTTCCTTTTAAAACATGCCTAAATAGTTGCTATTCTCTGTTATTTATCAAATGCCTCTCTTTTCTTGAGACTGTCTCTTTTAAGAAAGGTCCCATTACTCCACTTCCCAGCA